>NC_136061.1:883506400-883963900 GCF_964261635.1 Lissotriton helveticus
GATGGTGTATTTGAAGTCTCTACATTCAGATGCCACTATGATTGCAGAGTGCAGTCCATGTGGCTCTTGCGTACTTTATTATGGCGGCGAGATGCAACTTTCGGTTTTGCAGCGTGAATGTTTTCTGGATTTATATGCTGTGCATTATTCCGCCATCTAGTGTTTGGGTCCAGATTTTTTTCTTTATATTAGTCCTTTTTTCCTTTTCTTTTTTTGTTGCCGACTGTCGACGGTCCACACCATATGGTGCTTGTTCCAGCCTCTTCCTACATCATATGCCCTCTCTGGAAGTCTTACATGTTGATCACCATCTTCAGATTCTGTTTTTCCATCTTTGGGTTTGGAAGCATCGTGAAGATTTCCAAGGTACAAGAAAAATAAAATGAAGCAAGCAGGGCTTTTCATCGACGAAAACAGTAGAAAATTATGGAATGTCATAAAAAGGGGTATTATAAGAGGATTCCATCATATTCAAGGGAACAATCAAAGTAAGGGAACAATCAAAGTAACCGGAGTTTACATCGAGGGGGGAAAATGCACGGACAGGGTGCTCCCAGCTCCGTGTGAAATAAAGAAGACACCGTTCTGTTTTTGCCAAGAGTGCAACCATGAATTTTGAAGGAGGGACAGCTATCGGCAATCTTTGTTTACAAATAGATCACAAAATGGATTCCTGCAAGGGCTGTGCAGAGTTTAAATCGAAGACACTGAAGTATTGAGAGAAGCAAAGGTGTGGACATTATGGAATGCACGGATAAAAAGAAACAACCCCACTCCGTGTTTTTTGCTTGTTGAGTGTAGAAGATGATCACGACTTCAAAGGAACGGACGGAGAGAACTCCGACGCCGGAAAGAAAATTATTGACGTTGAAAATTAACATAAGAGGTTGGAAGAAAAATGTGTACAGGTAACACTAAAAAAGGTAGTAGCGGATGAGCTGGAAAATTTGGACTCCCGCCAACAGAAGTCTGCCTCGATGCCGGAAGTTTCATTGACGGAAAGCAAAATAAGACACAAAAAACTGCTCTGGTCCCTGTCAACGGGTACCGCAGATGGGAAATCCTCCGAAAAAACACCTATGTTGAAAGACAATCGGAGCTGAGAAAAAGACAGCGGCTCGTCCAACAGCAGCTGAATCTTCATCGTCGAAAAAAAGATAAACACCTATACTTGACACCGAAGAATGCACACTCGAAATAGAGCGCAGGAGAAGGCTGTAAGCCGAATTGGCTGCTATCCTTCAAAAGAAAAAGGAATTTGATGAATTCTTACGGGTATTTCGAATACCCTCAAAACCATTGGTGGAAGGAACAGGAGGATAAAGGTTTGGGGGAATTGGAACCCCCTTTGATACCAGACCCTCAGGAAGAAGTAGAAGAAGAACTCTTCTATGAGGAAGAGGAGACAAAAGGACAAGGTCTGTACCAAACCTGGAAGAGTCAGAAGGCATCAAAGAACAGTGGCAAGATCTTGAGGCAGACTCGCCTGAGGAAGCTATAGACACATACCAGTCGAGGTCATTGCCCCCAGATAATGTGACCATGTACAATGAACTGTTCAAAAAGGTAGTTGAATGCTATGGAGTACAGCTATATGAAGAAAAGGCACAGACCTGTTTTGCAGCGTGAATCTTTCTGGATTCACTATGCTGTGCATTATTTGGCGGTCTAGTGGTTGGGTCCGGAATCTTAGTCTGTTTTCTCTTTTTTTTTCTTTTTTTTTCGTAGCCCAGGTGGGAGTCGACGTCCCACCTTCTGGTGTCCTTCCTGTGACATCGGCTCACTTCCTGCGGAAGCTCCCACCTTTGGGCGCCATCTTCAGATTCTTTTTTCCGCCGTTGGGTCTGGATCGTCACCGAGAGGTTCCAGAGTTTTTGGAGAAAAGAAGAAGGAAAAGACTGAAATCTACGGAAAAAGTTTGGAGACTACATCCAGGAACAAGACCACTGAGCCAGGACGACTAAGAAGGAGGAGAACATCGAAGACTTCGACGTCCAATGGAGAATGCGCACACAGGGGGCCCCCTGAGCGCAGGAATGGACAAGACTCCGTTCAAATTCAGCCGCAATTGCCACTACAAATACGCGCAGAAGGACCAGCACCCGGTTTGCAACCTCTGACTGCCGGTCGACCACGGAAGCAAGGATTGCAACGCCTGCTCCATCTTCACCCCGAAGACTCTCCGGATTAGAGAAAGGCAGAGGATAGCCAACCACAGCATGCAAGGAAAAGATCAACCTCTGTCGCTTCAGGACTTGGGCCTCTCCAGTGACGAAGAGGACAACATCGCCGACGGACCAGATGACTTCACGGTCGTAGAGACCAATAGGAAAACTACAAAAGAGGTAGGAGAGACGTCGACCCCTAAAACCCCGTCAGACTATCGAAAAACAGAGTAAGTCCACGAAAGGAGCACTGGCACTGAAAATGTTGGCGGCTGCAGCTGCATCCAGGGACAAACTGCCCAGCGGATCCTTCGAAAAGGACTCCCAGGCGGTGAAAACACACGAAAAGCCTAGGTCGTCGAAGCACACCCCCGAATAGGAGCACTCAACGCCGAAAGAAATGGACCCGAAGGCTTCTTCAAAGTCTACGTTGAAGAGATCGTCCGAAACACTTGACGCTGAACAAGCCGCCGAGAGAGAAAGGAAAAAGAGAAGGCTCTAGGCCGAAATGGATAACATCGTGCAAAGGAAAAGAGAATTCGACGAGCGGATGAAGAGGTTTACCATCCCGTCGAAGCTGGCGACGACGATCATCTAAGTCGAGGACCAAGAGAAAGAGGGCCTTGACTATTATGAGGAAGGCAAGGAAGACCAGAGCACGAGTTTAGACTCGGCATCCTCGCTGGCGCAGGACCTGGATTGGCAGGACCTCGACGCCGAAAGCCCAGAAGAGGCCATGGAGACGTACCCTTCGAGGCCTTCGCTGCCAGATGACATTGGGATCTACAACATGGTCATCAGGAACGCGGCAACAGCTTATGGAGTGAAACTGGAGGAAGAAAAAACAAAAACCTGCTTCCTCCTAGAGAACCTGCTTCCCACTCAAACCAGGAGTCAATTCTTCCCCACGCTACCAAGGACCAGGGGAGAGAAGCATTCAAAGAACCAGCAAGCTGCAGGTCTGTCACACCTAGAACAGAGAAAAAATACAAACACTCCTCTAAGGATACTCCCTACATCCAGGGATCCGTCACAGCTAACTCCATCATTGCAGCAACATCCAGAAAAAGGGCCAACGTTCCCACAAACTCAGGCCCACCACCTGACAAAGAGAGTAAGAGGATAGACCTCACTGGAAGGAAGATAGAGAGGAATGCAGTAGTACACTGGAGCATTGCCAACTGTAATGCCCTACTCAACAGGCATACGTACCAGCATTGGGACGAGGTCGGACAACTGCTCAAACACCTCCCTGAGCAATACTAACAGAGGGCAACACACCTGGTGGAGGAAGGCAAGAATATAGCAAACTCATGCCTGAAATCAGCCCTGGATGCGGCAGACGCGTCCAGCAGGCTCATGATGATCGGGGTCACAGAGAGAAGGCATGCCTGGCTGAGAATATCAGGCTTCAAGCCGGAAGTACAGAATAACATCCTGAACACCCCCTTCAATGGTGAAACCCTATTCGGAGCACCAGTGGATGAGAAACTCACCCAACTGAAAAAGGAAAATTAAACTGCAAGATCCATGGGGGCCTTGCAATTCAGAGGAATGAAAAGAGGCACCCCGACACGGAGGCCAAACGGAAAAGGGGGAAACCAGCCGGGAACGTCCCATCAGACATTCCAAAGAGCTACCAGGGCGACAGCCAAGCACAGCAGGGCCAGCAGAAGCAAACCTGGCAATACCAGCCTCGGGGCCAGTCCTTTCACGGGAGGACGAATGGACGGGGGCAAACAAGAAGAGGAGGCCAGCAACCAACCTCAAAGTGACTCCGCACCACCAAGCGTGCCCATCCCCACTACACCTCTATGGGAGGGGCACAACAGAGCCAAGAAAAAAGGGTTACACAGGATAAAGGTCAACACACATATAACACCAGTAGGAGGCAGACTAAAACACTTCTTCCAGGAATGGAAGAAAATAACTACAGACATGGATACTGAACATCATACAGTTCGGATACTGCATAGAACTGGAAAAGAAACCACCAAACCGGAAACCAAAAAAGAAAGCGCACTCAGGAAAAGAACTAGCGCTACTCATAGAGGAGGCACAAGAACTCCTCCAAAAAGAGGCCATAGAAACAGTACCATTCAAAGAAAGAAACAAGGGGGTGTACTCTTACTTCGTACCAAAGGTGGACGAAATGTTTAAGACCCATCCTGGACCTACGGTTCCTGAACCAATACAGAAAAACGCAAAGATTCAAAATGACATCTCTTCAAGAAGTCATCCCTCAGATAAGGGACGGAGACTTTATGTCCACCATAGACCTAAAAGACGCCTACCTACACATTCCCATGAACAGGCAGCACAAACATCTACTGAGATTTGCCATCGACAAAGAACATTACCAGTTCACTGCCCTGGCCTTCGGACTAAAATCCACGCCAAGGGTCTTCACCAAGTGCCTCGCAGCCATGGCAGCGCACCTAAGGAGGGAAGGGATTCATGTATTCCCCTACCCCGACAACTGGCTAATAAAAGCAAGTTCCTACAAACTCTGCAAAGAACATGCATAGCGGGTCACAGAGACGCTAACAGAACTGGGATTCTTAATACACTGGGGGAAATTCTCGATGGAACCAGAACTGGTGAAGATCTTCCTAGGCGCACAGAACAACACCATACAGAGCAAAGTGTTCCCCAGAGACAAGAGGACACTTGCCCTACTGAGGGAGACGCGTCCTACCAGAAGGGCGAGTTCTGACAGTGAGGACAGCGAGCAAGATCATGGGGATGATGGCATCCTGCATACACCTAGTCCTCAATATACGGCTCCACATGAGACCATTCCTGGAATGGCTGCAACAACAATGGTCACAAGCTACAGAGAGTTGGGAAGATCTAGTAGTTCTGTAGTAGGGGATCTCTGTGTATAGTCATAATCTAGTGAATAGTCCCGCCCATGTGCGTGGACCGCGGAGCAATCAAAAATAATCTCTTAAGCTGTCTTCTTTGCAGTCTTGCATAGACACTTAAGAGAGAATTAAGACAAATAATGCAGCCTAACAAATACTAGGCCACCACTTCATCTAAACAGTGAAAAGGATAACCCACCATGTCCGTTTTAACACTTTTTACCAAGTTTTCCTCACAGGGAAAAACTCCCCTTCACCAAAATCCTTGAAATGATAGAGAGAAAGGGTTGGACAGACAAGCCCCCATAGGCTGCCATTATGTGTCTTGAAAAGGGATACCGTGCCTTTAAGGAACTCTCCAGAGACCCTTGGTATCCCAGGATGCACAGCCAAAGTCCTTTTACTTTCAGTTCTTTTTTCCAGCTCCTGCTAGCAGGACCCTGGAGCATTGAGCTCTCAAGTGTTTTGAGTGTTTCACTCGACGTCTGACTGCTTCTTCTTCCTTTTGCTGGGTTTTTTGGCCAGTTTTGCCCACTCTTCTGTCGAATATGCCAGCTTTGTTCGACAAGTGCCCTGAGTGTGCCAGGAAGAAGGCTAAATCGAAAGGTCACAGAGTGTGTATCCTCTGTCTCCCATCCTCTCATGTCCCTGAAGATTGTGAGATTTGTCAATCCTTCTCCAGGAGGACCCTGAGGGATAGGGAGAAAATCTGTCTCCAAGGCCTGGAGCTAAGGAGACATCAGGACCCTCGGTCCTCTTTCTCTGCCCGTGCTTCGGCCTCTGGGGGGCTCCCCAGTCAGGAAAAGGCCAGGAAACGGCACAGATCTCCGTCGACGTTGATAGCCTCGGCGTCGAGAGGGATGACCACCATCTGCTCCCCGTCGACCCAGGGCTCTGGGTCGAAGCGACGTCGCCGTTTGACGTCGAGGGGACTGACGTCGAGATCTCAGACGAGGTCGACGTCGAGGGCTTCATCGGTGTCGAGACACCATCGACGTCGGGATGGTTCCAGGAGGCACCGGTGCTCGCAGTCGAGATCGACTCGACTTTCGACGTCGAGGAGAAGTCGACGTCGAGGGACGTATTGGTGACGAGAAAGGGGTCGACGTCGAGGAAGGAGAAATCGACGTCGAGGAGGCGATCAAGGGCCAGGACGGTGTCCTCTACCTCAGTGGTCAGCCTGTCTTCTGCATCCAAGAGCCCCTGGTCGCGGTGGCGCCGGCGCTCGTCTGAAAAGAGGTCGGCCTCGAGAACATCCTCGTCAAGGACTGAGCAGAAGAAGAAGAGGAGAGTGGTTAGGTCTTCGGACTCTGAATATTCTCAGACCTGTTCCCCTTCTAGACCCAGGACACCGACGCATCCTCCATTACCTAAGGAGAATCCTCCTCCTCCTCCTCCTCATCTTCCTCCTCCTCCTCCTCCACCGCGGCCTCCTCCACGGTCTCTTTCTATGCCGCGCTTCCCGTCGCCGCCTACGGGACCTCCACAGCCTAGGATTCCGGTTCTGCTTCCGCCTCCGGTATGGCCAGTGGATCGCCCGAGGCCTAGGAGGTCTAGGTCACAGTCCAGACGGAGGCACCAATCAAGGAGGGACCGTCGATCTTCGACGCGGTCCCGGCATCGTCACCGGAGAGGCAGGCCAAGGACCTGTCATACGGACTCTTCCAGTGCCCGGGGATATTCGCCCACCTTATCGGATTACCCCCATACGAGAGTGTCACCGTTGGATGACATCGTATCATTTCAGGAGGTGTTATTGAGAGGGGCAGCGAAGCTGGGGATTACTCTAACGCATGGGTACTCGCAAACTTTCTCTCAGGGGCCAAATTTACAGTGTGGTTTGTGGCCAAGGGCCGCACATGTGGGGGCGGGGTCAGTGAGAGAAGGGGGCGGGGCTAGAAAAAAACACCTGTGACTATGAGGTTGAACACAGGCCCCTGCAGCGGATGCCTTCGTCCACTGAGCCACCTGACCCGGCATATACACATCTCTCTCTCTCGCTCTCTCTCTCTCTCTCTCCCTCTCACTATCTCTCCCTCCCTCTCTCTGTCTCCCTCCCACTCTCTGTCTCCCTCCCACTCTCTGTCTCCCTCCCTCCCTCTCTGTCTTCCTCCATCACTCCTTCTCTCTCTCTCTCCCTCCCTCCCTCCCTCTCTCTCCCTCCCTCCCTCCCTCTCTCTGTCTCCCTCTGTCTCACTCACTGTCTCCCTCCCTCTCTCTGTCTCCCTCCCTCTGTCTCTCTCTCTGTCTCCCTCTGTCTCCCTCCCTCTTTCTCCCTCCCTCTGTCTGTCTCCCTCTCTGTTTCCCTCCCTCTGTCTGTCTCCCTGTCTCCCTCCCTCTGTCTCCCTCCCCGTCTCCCTCCCTCTTTCTCCCTCTCTGTCTCCCTCCCTTTGTCTCCCTCCCTTTGTCTCCCTCCCTTTGTCTCCCTCCCTTTGTCTCCCTCCCTCTGTCTCCCTCTCTGTCTCCCTCTCTGTCTCCCTCTCTGTCTCCCTCTCTGTCTCCCTCTCTGTCTCCCTCTCTGTCTCCCTCTCTGTCTCCCTCCCTCTGTCTCCCTCCCTCTGTCTCTCTCCTTCTGTCTCCCTCCTTCTGTCTGTCTCCCTCCCTATCTATGTATCCCTTTCTCCCACTCTCTCTGTCTCCCTCCCTCCCTCTATCTCTCCCTCACTCTCTCTATCTGTCCCTCCCTCTGTCTCTCTCCCTCCCTCTCTCTCTCTCTGTCTCCCTCCCTCCCTCTCTCTTTCCTCCCTCTCTCTCTCTGTCTCACTCACTGTCTCCCTCCCTCTCTCTGTCCCCCTCCCTCTATCTCCCTATCTGTCCCCCTCTTGGTGTCCCTCCATCTCTCTATCTCTCCCTCCCTCTCTCTATCTCTCCCTCCCTCTCTCTATCTCTCCCTCCCTCTCTCTGTCTCACTTCCTCCCTCTCTCTTTCTCTGTCTCCCTCCCTCTCTCTATCTCTCCCTCACTCTCTCTCTCGCTCTCTCTCTATCTCCCTCTGTCTCACTCATTGTCTCCCTCCCTCTCTCTCCCTGTCTCCCTTTGTCTCATTCACTGTCTCCCTCCATGTCTCCCTCCCTCTGTTACCCTCCCTATGTCTCCCTCTGTGACTCCCTCCCTCTGTCTCCCTCCCTCTCTCTATCTCTCCTTCCCTCTCTCTGTCTCCCTTCCTCCCTCTCTGTCTCTCCGTCTCTCTCTTCCTCTGTCTCACTCACTCTATCTCCCTCCCTCCGTCTCACTCTCTCTCTTCCTCTGTCTGTCTCCCTCCCTCTGTCTCCCTCTCTGTCTCCCTCTCTCTGTCTCTCCCTCCCTCCCTCTCTCTGTCTTCCTCTGTCTCACTCACTCTGTTTCCCTCCCTCTCTGTCTCCCTCCCTCTGTCTCACTCTCTCTCTCCCTCTGTCTGTCTCCCTCCCTCTGTCTCACTCTCTCTTTCCCTCTGTCTCCCTCCCTCTGTCTCCCTCTCTGTCTCTCACCCTCTGTCTCCCTCTCTCTGTCTCCCTCCCTCTCCCTCTGTCTCTCTCCCTCCCTCTGTCTCCACCCTCTGTCTCCTTCCCTCTCTCTCCCTCCCTCCCTCTCTCGCCCTCTTTCTCCCTGCCTCTCCCTCCCTCTCCCTCCCCCTTTGTCTGTCTAGCCTAGGTGCAATAATTATATTTGAAATATCTCGAAAAGCAAGAGCTCTTTGCTGCACATCCAGCCACCTTCCCCAGCCTCCCCAAAATGCACCTTATTAATGACACCCGAATGTAGAGGATGTATAAGAGCTGGCTGGACCACCGCAGCAGAGATCAGGTGTAATCCAGAGCGCAGAGATTCCAAGCAAGGATGGGCCGACTCCGACTTTCATCCCGTCAGTGTCGATATAACAAATGCTACTCGGAGAGGAGCAAGAGCTGCGCAGAGTGATCTCCGATTTCACCTTCGGTTCAATCAGTCACGGGGCTTGTCTTTGAGTCCTGGTCACTGAAATTGTGCAACAATTCCCGGATTACAAGAGAGCAGAGAAAGAAGCAAAGTGGGAGGACAGCTCCCCGCAGCCGCAGGGGTGGCCCCTGAGTCACAGAGCCAAAGGGACTCCTGGTCAGATGCTTCCCAAGGCCTGGCTCCAGCCATGCGCTGGATGTAAAGTGAAGCTTTGGACACGGTTGTTGTGAAGGACAGCTCTGCCGTCAGCCCGGGGCAAGCAAGCTTATGTATGTGACCACCATAAACCTGCGTGCCAGGCCAAAGCCCTGCAAGAAATAAATGTGCCACATACAGGCGCGCAACCCCCATTGAGTTCAAAGGGCCGCCCCCCCCTCGTGTGTGTCAGCCCGGGCTGAGACAGCTTCCCCGGCACACACACAGCCGCACCCGAGTACATCACAGGTCTTTTAAAGACCTTTTACATGTTAATGAGGCTTTGTTGTATTTCACCTCTTCTTAGGCCCCTGCAGCTCCACTCTGAGTAGCGCCCGGCCCCCACAGAGCATTCTCTCAGTTGCACTGCTGCAACCAGCGTTGTTTGCTGACACAATGTAATTTTTTTTTTAAAAACAGGTAAGATGTCTGCAAGGTCCGCGGGCCGCCGAGGAAGGCTTGCCGGGCCGCTGGCGGCCCGCGGGCCGCACTAAGAGTACCCATGCTCTAACGTTACCCACACCTTCTACATCGGTAATTTTCAAGACCTTACACAAGCGGCAGTTGTCTCGACCCTTGTTGCCCTTGGTGCCAGGGCTGGAGGAACCGGTGATGGAGCTCGTCCTGACTCCGGCGTCAACGTAATCCGCTCCTTCCCGGCTGCAGAAAAAGTACAGGCCCCCCGACTCCGATCCAGCGTTCCTTCGATCAGACCCGGTGCCGGATTCGGTGATCGTCACGGCGGCCAGGAAGCAGCACGCTACTGCCCCGTCTTCTACGGTGCCTCCGGATAAGGAGAGTCGTCAGATGGACTCAGCGGGACGAAAAGTCTGCGGTACGGCTGCTACTTCCATGAAAGCCACTAGTGCCGCGGCTCTTTTGGGTCGGTATGACCGGTCTTTGTGGGAGTCCCTGCAGCAGTTTCTGGAGCACCTTCCTAGGGACAGGAGGGAGGACTTCCAGGAAATCATCAATGAGGGCATGATGGTATCCAATCAGGTTATCAGCTCGGTTGCAGATTCCTCTCTCTTGGCTGCTCATGGATACTGCCACGGGATTAATCTGAGACGCCATGCCTGGTTGCACCTGACATCGCTGAATTCGGAGGCGCAGCAGATAGTCGCCAACTTGCCGTTCTCTGGGTCGATGCTCTTTGGTAAGCATGCGGATGAGGAGATGGCCCGCATGAAGGCGAAGGCAGAAACCCTGACGGCTGTCGGGTTAGAGAAGCCAAAAGAGCAGAAGAAGACCTTCCGTCCCTTCCAGACGCGTTTTGGTGCCCAGGGAAGAGGGCATGGTCGTCAAGCTGGCCAGCAGCACCAACAGCAGCAGTAGTACCAGCGGCGACCATTCCAGAAACGCCAGAGGGGCAGAGGCGGCCAACAGTCCTCCTCGACGCCCAAAGGCCCGACCGGGTCTAGGTCCTGAGGGGTTACTTCCTCCTCATCTGTTACTCGCTCCGGTGGGGGGGAAGCATACAACATTACTTGGCAAAGTGGAGAAAAATTACTCCGGACAAGTGCTGAATATTGTTTGCAATGGATACAGTCTTCGTTTCGTCAGCCCGCCTCCAGCGATTCCACCGGTTTGCTCACAGTTTCAACTGCGCGAGCTCCAAGTGGAGGCCGATACCCTGTTAAGAAAAAGGGCGATAGAAGACGTCCCTCTGTCTCAAAGGGGGAAAAGGGTCTTTACTCGTGGTTCTTTCTGGTACGCAAGAAGGACAAGAACGAGTTCAGGCCCATTCTGGATTTGCCACAAGCAAACAAATGGATTTGCAGGGAAAAGTTTTGCATGCTGTTGTTGCACCAGATTTATCTTCAGCTGTAAACGGGAGACTGGCTTTGCGCAATAGATCTGCAAGATGCGTACCTCCATGTGCCCATTGCACGGAAACACCGGAAGTTCCTGCCCTTTCTAGTCGACACCAATCACTATCAGTACACCGTACTACCGTTTAGACTGAAGTCTGCACCCAGGACGTTTTCAAAATGCATGGCAGTGGTGGCAGCGCACCTGCGAAAGGACAAGGTGTTGGTCTACTCGTACCTGGATGACTGGTTGATCAAAGCCTCCACCTTCCAGGAAGCGCAACTGCACTTCAACAGGACGGCCGTTCTGTTGAACCAGCTGGGGTTGCACATAAACATGTCCAAGTCTGTTCCGACGCCTGTCCAGTGCCTACAGTACTTGGGAGCCTCCATCGATACTCTTTCAGCAAGCGTGTCTCCATCGGAGGAGAGACGCTTATCGATCCTTCGGAAGGCTCAGGCTCTCATAGCTGTTCCATCTACAACAGTGATGACGGTGTCTTCACTACTGAGGTCGATGGCCTCTTGTATCTTCCTCACGCCACACGAACGCCTCAACATGAGGCCGTTGCAGGAATGTCTGGGGGATCAGTGGGACCAGAAGCGGGGGAGTTGGGACGACAGGATCAAGCTTTCCTTCCACGCTCAACAGTCCCTGAGATGGTGGTGCTCCGCAGAGAATCTCCTCAAGGGGGTACCATTCCACAAGGACATTCCCATTCAGACTGTCGTCACGGATGCTTCTCTCCTGGGGAGCTCATTCAGACCATCTACAGATCCAGGGAACGTGGTCCCCGGCGGTATCCACGTATCACATCAATTTCCTGGAACTCCGAGCTGTTCACTTGGCACTGAAGGCCTTTCATCCGTCCTTCCAGACCAAATCCTTGCTTGTGCAGATGGACAATACGACCACAATGTATTACCTCAACAAGCAGGGGGGCTCGAGATCTCGCACTCTGTCACAGGAAACGCAGGCGATCTGGCACTGGCTACTAGCCAGAGGACTGACAATAACGGCTACCCACCTGCCAGGTGTGCAGAATGCTAAGGCGGACGCATTCAGCAGGCTGCTGCAGGAAAACCACGAGTGGGTTCTAAACGACGAAGTGCTACGAGACATCTTCGACAGGTGGGGCACTCCGAAAACAGAAAATTGCGAGACTTCGCCTCCAGGTCTTACCAACCGGGGACCCTGGGGAACACGCTATGGATCAGCTGGTCGAACAGCTTTCTGTACGCTTTTCCACCCATTCCCCTGATTCCGGTGGTGCTCATCAAGCTGTCTCAATCCAGAGCACAGATGATCCTCATTGCTCCGGAGTGGCCCCGACAGTGGTGGTTCACGGACCAGCTTCACAGGTCTCTCCTACCTCACATGCGGCTGCCGTGTCGGCCAGGACCTTCTCACAAAGTTTGGGGGGCAGATTGTGCACCCCAACCTCTCATCGTTGAGTTTGGCGGCATGGCTCCTGAGCGAGTGCAATATGGACACTTGAATCTCCCTGAAGATTGCATGACTATACTTAAGGAAGTTAAGAGACCCTCCACTAGGACTTCCTATGCCTACATGTGGAAGAGGTTCTGCATCTGGTGCACTTCCAAGCATTATGATCCGACAACTTGCAAGGAAGATGTCATCCTTCCATACCTTTTGCATTTGGCTCAGTCTGGCCTTAATTTTCATTCTATTAAGGTTCACCTCGCAGCTTTGACTGCGTATGGGATATGCCCTTCACAGACATCCTTCTTCCAGATCCCTGTGATTAAAGATTTTTTGGAAGGATTGAAGAAAGTGTTTCCTCCTGTCCGGCGTCCTTCGCCGTCATGGGAGCTGAATGTGGTGCTGACCAGGTTGATGAATGAGCCTTTTGAACCCATCCATAAGGCTTCTCTGCAGCACTTGTCATGGAAGGCGGCCTTCCTTGTGGCCATCACATCGGCCCGCAGGGTGAGTGAAATTCAGGCGTTGTGTTGCCAAGAACCTTATACTGTATTTCATGCTGCTAAGGTTGTGATGCGTACTCACCCTAAGTTCCTTCCTAAGGTGATTTCTGATTTCCATGTCAATCAGACCATAAGTTTACCTACGTTTTTCCAGAATCCTTCCACTCCAGCGGAAAGGTCTCTCCATTCCCTGGATGTCAGAAGGGTGTTGAAATTCTACATGGATAAGACCAGGGACATTCGTAGGTCAGACCAATTGTTTGTCAATTATGGGTCGGTCAGGACTGGTCTTGCCACCTTAAAAAAAGTCTGTCTCTAGGTGGATTGTGTCCTGTATCCAGTTATGTTACCAGAAGGCTAACAAGATCTTACCTTAGGGGGTAATCCTAAGGCTCATTCTACCAGAGGCAAAGCAGCTACAACAGCTTTGCTTCGTAATGTTCCCATTGCAGAGATCTGCAAGGCTGCCACTTGGAAGTCGGTCCATACCTTTGCTAAGCTTTACTGTCTGGACTCTGATGCCAGAGCAGATGCTCAGGTTGGGCAGGCTTCGTTGAGAAATCTGTTTGCACAATAGAGGTGGTGTCTGTTTTTCTCCACCGCCGGGTTGGTTTTTTGGGATGGGCTTGCCATTCTATTCACTAGATTATGAGTATACACAGAGATCCCCTACTACAGAAGGAGTAGTTTCTTACCTGTAACTCCAGTTCTGTAGTAGGGGTATCTCTGTTATAGTCATAAGTGCTCACCCTCCTCCCTGGTGGAGAAAATTGTACTGTAATGTATGCTACAGGCTTTGCTTTATATACCTTCAAAAAGAACTGAAAGTAAAAGGACTTTGGCTGTGCATCCTGAGATACCGAGGGTCTCTGGAGAGTTCCTTAAAGGCACGGTATCCCTTTACAAGACACATAATGGCAGCCTATGGGGGCTTGTCTGTCCAACCCTTTCTCTCTATCATTTCAAGGATTTTGGTGAAGGGGAGTTTTTCCCTGTGAGGAAAACTTGGTAAAAAGTGTTAAACCGGACATGGTGGGCAATCCTTTTCTCTGTTTAGATGAAGTGGTGGCCTTTGAACCCTGGTATTTGTTAGGCTGCATAATTTGTCTTAATTCTCTCTTAAGTGTCTATGCAAGACTGCAAAGAAGACAGCTTAAAAGATTATTTTTGATTGCTCCGGGGTCCACGCACATGGGCGGGACTATTCACTAGATTATGACTATAACAGAGATACCCCTACTACAGAACTGGAGTTACAGGTAAGAAACTACTCCTTGTAACACACGCAGTGCAGGAGGAGATAACATGGTGGAACATAGTGGAACAAGGAGAACATCACAAAGGGGAAGCCTCTGACACCACGAAACCCAACAGTGACCATCACCATAGACGCATCCCAGAAAGGATGGGGAGCACACATGAACCAGCTCAAGGTGCGGGGCCTGTGGACCCCAGCAGATGCAATCAAACACATCAACTATCTGGAGCTGAAGACTGTGTTCCTCGCACTAAAGGCCTTCCAGAAACAACTGTGCGGGCAAAGAGTGCTGATACAAACCGACAACACCACAACGATATTCTACATCAACAAACAGGGAGGAACACAATTAGTCGCATTATCCAACCTAGCGCAGGAGATATGGAGATGGGCAATCCCACGAGAAATAGACCTCCTGGCAATACACCTACCAGGAAAGGACAACGTGGAGGCGGACTGGCTCAGCAGACAGACATTGGCATCCCATGAGTGTGCGCTCAATGCACAAGAACCACAAGGCTATTCAAGAAGTGGGGGACACCAACAATAGACCTATTTGCAACACACCAGAATGCAAAATGCTGATACTTCACATCCAGGCAACCAGGGGAACAATCCCAGGGGAATGCCCTATGGATAAGCTGGTCGAAAAAATTTGCCTACGCTTTACCCCCGATACCACTGATGCACAGGGTACTCAGCAAATGCAGAACCAGCAACATGACGCTGATCCTGGTGGCATCGCAGTGGGCCAGACAGTTGTGGTTCTCACAAATAGTGGAAATGGCGCAGGGGCCACCTCACAGGTTTAAATCCTAACAGTTATTTTACTGTCTCATGTATATTTATTTTCATAGGAGTTCTATTTGAACGCTTGTTTACATTTTATGCTTGTATAGCCTGGTACAGGCCTCTTGCACCCTCTTAAATTAGTGTGTTGCTAGACCCAATTAAGTGTAGAAACAGATATTCAAACTGTTAGGCATTCAGTGTAAAGGAAGACACCCAAATACAATGCAGGGGACATTTCCATTACCACATATGTTCAGCTTTCATGCCATATTTGTTTATTATAACATTCAATTATCTTAAACAAAAAAATGTGTACTAAACATATAAATCACAAAGTAAAAATGATCTTATATGGGTTAATGAGAACAGGTCACAAGTAACAACAATGGCATCCTACGTATGCGTCCTGTTTGGATGCAGACACCGGTGCTACTACTTGCAGTGTTTCGTTAATGGATTGCCAAAATAGAACTCTTCTAGATTTTGTCTTTTCTCAAAGGTGAGTGTAATAAGGTTTAAAATATGAAGCTAGCAACAAATTAATTACTCCAAATTAGAGTATAGAAAATGTTTGCCTGAGATCCAGTTCAAGTACACAGTAAAGAAACCTCAAAATACATTTGCTTATTCTACATGGTTCAGTTGAACCATTCTTTTTGATGGTGCAGCCCTGGAATTTAAACGGTCTATATCCGAGACAAAATCTTCTTTTGCTTCACTCCTTATAAAGTTTGGTTGTGACTTCCAGGATAGGCAAGAGACATGAGGTATGCATGAAAGATGGCTTTATTTTCATTTGGGCTATATTGTTTTCATACACTCAAAAACGGAAGAGAAGAATGATGGTGTTTCATTGATCAGCACAATAATTTGTTAGGATTTGGCCCAACCGTATGTTGTGAATGACATTGAATGTCATCTATTTGATCTTTACCAAATGGGAGATCTAATAGCCCTGCTACCTGATTAAACCTGCTTTCCTGACAATCTCTTCAGCTCAAAGGTTTTGCCTCATGTCCTGTTCGTGCCCTGTCGCTCTTCTCTTTGCAGGGCAATTTGTTCTGACTACCAACAAGGTGGGTGCCTTTTCAGTTTCTAGGCATCATGCTTTCAGCATTATAGTCTTCATTCTGCTACTTTTCTGTGAGTTAAATTCACAAAACACCGTTCCCCAACAAGCACAGTTTAATAGTACCGTGGGATCTTATTTACAGTTTGGCAGATGCGATACTCTGTCACAAATGTGACGGATGCACGGTCTGCCATATTACAACTGCATTATAGCCTATTGAGTTTTAACGGGGTGGGCCCTGAAAACTCTTGGACCTGGATCACTAAGTAAGTACAAAAAGGGGTGGTCCGAGATTATCACAATTATTCCATAAATGTTCTGTATTAGCTCCATACAGTCATTCACCACAATTAAGCTTCAGTAATTATACCTGAACAAAATGGAAAATAAAGTTTGAATGTTCAAAATCTAATTGCATTTATTTTTGCAATCATGCACTCTGGTGCGTTCATCGCCACACCAATTGTTCGTAATCATTAAATTGCGTGAATGTAATTATAAAGACATTACATCAATAGTGCTCTCAGTGAGGAAGGGAAGGGTTGTGAGGAGGTTTGTGAGGGACTGGGTAAAGGTGGCGTGACATTACTAACATCACAATGAAATCTATACGCCTTCACAATCAAGGTAATATATGTGTTCCCAGATCACATCACACATAGGTTAGGTAAGTCCATTTAGTTCAGTCAGTGTGTAAGGTTGGCGTGTTGAAAGTTGGGCTGAAACCGTCAACATTATCGGCGCCCTCTTGCTCTCCTTAAACCTTTTGTGCGCGTAAAACAGCCACCATTTTGAGCACCATGGCTTCCCTGCTCTCGCCGAGAGCCAACGCGCCTCTCTCCCCCTCCTAGCTTCGCTGACAACCCCCCCGCCTGCACCTGCCGCGAATCGTAAAACCCCTCTTCGGCGCTGCTCTGCCCCAGGCCCTCGTCCTGTTCCCAGCGCAACACCTCCCTTCTTCCCATTTATGATCCCCGGCCCTTTGATGCAAACCCCTTTTCCCCGTGTGCCCGTTCGTCTTCCTCGTTCCCAGGCCGACACCCAGCTCTGCCGATACTGTTCCTTGCCCCTCCCCGTACAATAGAAAGTTTCCCCCCAGCAAGGGATCCCCGGGTTGATCAAAGCCCCCCGCCCTACGAGATCCGATCGAACCCCACACACTCCGTGAATCGGCGGAATATCCAGCTGCGCGATGATCATCACCTGTTGTGAACGGGGCGGGGACTTCCACTGTAACCTCGCGTGGGAACGGGCTGGGAAGGGGGGATTCTGAGGATGTCTTTCCGTACATCAAAGTATCGACGAGAATGTGTTACATGCAATAAAGAGATAAACTTGTGTATAAGAGGCCAGGCCTCAGGGATGCAGTTAGAGCACCTCAGAACGATACCTTCTGTCCGTTTCGTTGTGTTCTCCTCCGGAGAGAATAAAAACCTTGTTTCCTGCCTTCCAGTCTCCAGCGCCTGCCTCTTCAATAGTTTAACTTCTTTGTGGGTTCAAGAGGCGACACCGCCGGGCAATACTTAAGGATCTTATATTCTGGTTGGTAGTGCCACCCTTTTTCCACAGGCGTAGTATACGTTTCGACCCCGATGTACGCTGAAGGGTTGTTATTGCCTCATTTTGGGGTCTACGTCAGGACAAAGAGAGAGCATCTGCAGGAACGGTCGAGGTCTGTACCGTCGCTGTGTGGGCCTTCCCAGGCTCCTTGCGGTTTTGGACAATGCTCCTTTGGGTGAGCAAAAGATGTCTTGTCACGCTTTATCTTGTTGAATCCTTCTCAGTTAATGAGTTCAGTGCACGCCTGGCACCATTCAGATCTGCGTGCGACACATCCGTCAGTATCCAGTATGCGGCACTCCCTCGGTATGCTTGGAGTTGCTCCACGCCAGGCGTGCACTGAACTCATTAACTGAGAAGGATTCAACAAGATAAAGCGCAACAAGACATCTTTTGCTCACCCAAAGGAGCATTGTCCAAAACCGCAAGGAGCCTGGGAAGGCCCACACAGCGACGGTACAGACCTTGACCGTTCCTGCTGATGCTCTCTCTTTGTCCTGACGAAGACCCCAACATGAGGCAATAACAACCCTTCAGCGTACATGGGGGTCAAAACGTAGACTACGCCAACCTTACACACCATAGGACTGAACTAAATGGACTTACCTAACCTATGTGTGATGTGATCTGGGAACACATATATTACCTTGATTGTAAAGGCGTATAGATTTCATTGTGATGTTAGTAATGTCACGCCACCTTTATCCAGTCCCTCACAAACCTCCTCACAACCCTTCCCTTCCTCTCTGAGAGCACTATTGATGTAATGTCTTTATAATTACATTCACGCAATTTGATGATTACGAACAATTGGTGTGGTGATGAACGCACCGGAGTGCATGATTGCAAAAATAAATGCAATTAGAGTTTGAACATTTAAACTTTATTTTCCATTTTGTTCAGTTATAATTACTGAAGCTTAATTGTGGTGAATTACTGTATGGAGCTAATACAGAACATTTATGGAATAATTGTGATAAACTCGGACCACCCCTTTTTGCATTATAGCCTATGGCATTTGTAATAATACAAGCAGGATATTTGTCACTTTTTAGGTCTCGCCTGTCGATGCGCATGCGCATCGAGCAAGCGAGACTATAGGGGCTCATCGACTCTTTATCTAACTTGCAAGGAATCGTGGCGATTCCTTGCAGTGCCCGTGACTTTTAAGCTCAATGCGCATGTGCATTGAGCTTAAAAGCGCGTGCACAGCCGCCCGCATTCCTCCGACACCTTTGAAGTGAAGCTTAGCTTCACTTCAAAGGCCCGGCTTCTTCACACCCACATGCCGCTCTGCCCCGCTCCTCCCCCTCCCCTGAGTCATCCTGCCTGCCCAGACTTCTCCTCCCCCCTACTTACATCCCGCTTTCACTTGTTTTTTGTTCCGACTCGACGTTCCCCCCGCCCCCTCCCGCCACGCAATGCCGAGAGCTTGTTTTTTAATGCCATCTTTTCTCCCCACGCTCTTTGGAGAGAATGCATTTGTGTTTTCTAATTGCTTCCCCTGACTGACGCCTTCCCGGATCATTGCAACCACAGTCACTTGCAGGTTTGCAAAACAGGCTGGGTAAACAAACAGATGACGTGGGCAGTTCAGTGCGATTGTCCAGCGAGTTGATATCGTCCGCAAGTTATTGTCCGCCCTCTGGTGCTTTGGACCACATCCTGACCCTATAGCCCTGAAAAATGATGGTACCACACAAGCCTATTGACCGCATACTGTCTGTGGTGTCTGCCCGCCCGCTCTCCACTCTATCAGGCAGCCAGCCGCACTCCTCCCACACCCCCGCTCCGCCCCCTCACTCTCTCTGCCCGCCCGCTCTCCACTCCATCAGGCAGCCAGCTTCAGGAGAGCAATCTGGAGAGCAATCTGCGGGGTGTCGCCATTTTAGCAGCACGGGCTTTCCCGATCACTGGACACTTACAAATTGGGCAGCAGCATTGAAGGCTTTGCTGCCTTACAAAACCGGCTCAGCGTGGCTGTCGCAACGCAAGTTTCCGTGTCTCCTGGAAGGCATCAAGTGCAATACTCTATTCCTCGTGGAACAGATCCAGCAGGACAGACGAGTACAAGAATAGTAGTTTGTATCAAAAGCATGACCTTCATTACCGCATGATAGCTGGGTGTTAATCAGCATGGCTAAGTCTAATTCCTTACGCACGGTGACATTTCTAATGTAGCTTCAGCGCCATCGGAAGTATAAAGCACTATATCCGTATCATACCATTATCGGCACTACAGGTCTTGTGTTGCGGATTGAGTTTCCTTTTAGAGGAAAGTTTGGTTCTGATTTGCATGTGTGCCAACTGGGGCCTCTGGTCAAGAATTGTAACTTCTGTCATTGCACAGAGCCCTAGAACTTAGGGTGGCTGATTATCTCACAAGAACATAAGAAACTTTACACGAAAAAAACACGCCCTTTTGGCAGGGCCACTGGAGCTTACTTGACTAACTATTTACAGCTGTTGGCTGGAGACTGTCATGTCTGGGTTCATTATGATATTACGAGCGTTAAAACATACACTGCCAAACGCGCCTTCACATCCTCACCCCCTCATCCTCACACACCCTCACTCACCCTCACCCTCACTCACCCTCACCCACACTCACCCTCACTCACCCTCACCCACCCTCACCCACACTCACCCTCACTCACCCTCACTCACCCTCAACCCCCACCCTCACTCACCCTCACTCACCCTCAACCCCTCACTCACACTCACCCTCACTCACCCTCAACGCCTCACCCTCACTCACCCTCAACCCCTCACCCTCACTCACCCTCACTCACCCTCACCCTCACTTACCCTCAACCCTTCACCCTCAAACCCTCACTCACCCTCACCCTCACTCTCACTCACCCTCACTCACCCTCAACCCCTCAGCATCACACTCACTCACCCTCACCCTCACTCACCCTCAACCCCTCACCTACCCTCACCCTCAACCACTCACCCTCACCCTCACTCACCCTCAACACCTCACTCGCCCTCACCCTCACTCACCCTCAACACCTCAACCTCAACCCCTCACCCTCACTCACCCTCACCCACCCTCACTCACCCTCACTCTCACTCACCCTCAACCCCTCACCCTCACTCACCCTCACTCACCCTCAACCCCTCACCCTCACCCACCCTCAACCCCTCACCCTAACTCACACTCACCCTCACTCACCCTCACCCTCACTCACCCTCACTCACCCTCACTCTCACTCACCCTCACTCACCCTCACTCTCACTCACCCTCAACCCCTCACTCACCCTCACTCACTCACCCTCACTCACCCTCACCCACCCACCCTCACTCACCCTCACCCACCCTCACCCTCACTCACCCTCACTCTCACTCACCCTCAACCCCTCACTCACCCTCACTCACTCACCCTCACTCACCCTCACCCACCCTCACCCTCACTCACCCTCACTCTCACTCTCACTCACCCTCACCCTCACTCACCCTCAACCCCTCACCCTCACACAGTGCAATAGGTCTCGGAGCATTTGAGTTAGAGCTTTTACATTTGTTTATGGCTTTTTTTCTTTGTAATTCTTTAGCATTGCCTACAGGAAACAAAAATGCTAAAGATTTACAAAAAAAACCCATAAACAATTCTAAAAGCACTAACTCTAATGCTGCGAGACCTATTGCATTTCCAATGCTTGTTGATGGAGTATCCTTGCCCACAAAACTCTAAATAAAGCACTTAGATGCCCGAAAGTCATTATAAAATGTATTTGCTGTGGGTGAGGGCTGCCTGAATATCTGTCATTTATCTAGCTGTTGGAATGAACAGCCTCTGAGTGGGTAGTCTTTGTATGTTTCTGAGCCTTTTTACATTTTCTGACATCATTGAGTTCAATAATCATGCAAGTCCAATGAGCGTTATTTTACTGAGTGTGAGTTAGCAGAGCAGGATTCGGATACCAAAAGGGCGTTTTGTGGGGGTCAGTACCATCATCTCTCCCTTTCCTGTGTTTCATGTGGGTATGGTTGCATTCTGATTTAGTCATGAGTATAGGCCTATTATCTTGTACCCCTCACCCACCCCCACCCCCCTGGATAGATTGCATGCTAACTCCTTGCTTGGAAGCACCTACAAACAACATTTTCAGGCTGGGAATTTCATTCTTTGCTTCATGGGTCTTTTGGGCATTTTTAATAGTTGTGGCAGGTGTAGAGGTTACACTGCTGCGCATATTCTTTAAGATTTCTGGTTCTGTAAAAGACTATCCCAAATACATCCAAAGAGACAAGATTTGAAAAGAATAGTCCATCTCATGATATAACAATTGCTGCATAACTCTGTTGCCCAACTCTGTTGCTCATTATGCCGGCTGGCAAGTAGTGGAGCAACAAAGGACCTCCTCTTATGGTTGTATGGCATTACAACGCGGGCTTTTACCCCGCATGCCATTACAACGCGGGGATTACAACGAAAGTCGTTACAACGACTTTCGCTGGAGGGCGCTAGATGGTGGAATAGTTTAATTTTCTATTCCAACTCCAGCCCACGTTGACAGTAGGGAAGGTGTTGGATAGAAAATTAAACTATTCCCTATCCAACAGCGCCCTCCAGCGAAAGGCGTTGTAACGACTTTTGTTGTAATCCCTGCGTTGTAATGGCAGTGTGGGGTAATCCCCGCGTTGTCATGGCTGTTCCCCCCTCTTATGTTTGTCTTGAGCTGGTTTCTGTTCGGTGGCCCATCATGTGACTCAGGTCCTTAATTTCTTTTTTTGCAGTTCGCCTCCAGGTGTTCTGTGGCCTGCCTTTCTTCTGTTTTCTTCTGTTTGCCTTATTGGGTGCAGTGGTTAGCTGTTTTCATGATGGAGTTGTGTTCTTTCTGATGGTGTGTCCTATCTATCTTCATCGTCTTCTCATAATGGTGGTGTCCATGCTCGCTTGCTTGCATCTGGTGAGTAGTTACTAGTTGGAGATGGTTTGCAGCCAGAAAATTTGCAACATTCTTTCCAGGTTACTGGTTTAGAAGATTACAGTTTGGTGATGCTGCTTTTTCTCATCTGCCTGCATTCTGATCCATGCAAGAATGTGAACAGAATGAAGCTATGGTAAAGGCTCAGCTTGGTGTTAGTGCCCTCCACGCATTGTTCAGCACCCTGAAGCTGTTCCTCGCCTTTTCAGTTTGCTCTTGATGTCAGTGCCTACCTCTCCATCTTGTCTGATAGCACGGCCTGAGTAGGTGAACTCTTCAGTGATACCTATATCCTCTCCATCCACATTGATTGGTGAAAGTTTTAGGATGTTGAGTGTTCTGACTTCTGATTTCTTCATTTTGATCTTCAGGCCCACTTGCTGTGCATCAGATTTTGAAGAGAGAGGTATTTTCCTGCATATGCTGATGTGTGTGAGAGCACAAGGGTAGGTCATCTGCATAGTCATGGTCCAAAGAACAAGGCTTGATGTTAAGAATGATGTCTCTGGCTTGGTCTTCTGTTGTGCGTCCCATTACCAAGTTGTTAACTAGATTGAAGAGCAACACTGACAGCAGGTTTCTCTGTCTTACACCGCTCTTGATTTAGCATCTATTATCCCTATTTGCCACCCTGCAAATAAAATTATCGTATAAACTATTGATAAGGAGAGACATCTTCTGCGGTATGCCATAGGCTCTCAATATATGCCAAAGGCTATTACTGTCAAAGGCTTTATCAGAATCAATGAAATAGAGGCATTGTTGTCTCTGCCACTCTGAGCACTGACCTATCATATTGTGTAGAGTAAGAATTTGATCAACACAACGTCTACCCTTGCGGACCCCAGCCTGTTCTGAACTGCTAGCCCAGGGAATCAGAAATGCACTGTAAAATGATTTTTGACTGGATTTTACTCTGAATTGACAGACTGGTGATTTCATGCCGGTTGTTACAGTTGGTTAATACTCCCATCTTTGGAATCTTGACAATGATGCCTTAGTTTCAGTTGCCTGATACCTTCTTTCCCTCCGAAAATGATGTACACTGTGGTTGGAGAATCTTAACTGATGTTTCAGTCTGTCTTCAATATTTCTGCATTCAGATTGTCTTGGCCAGGAGCTTTTCCTTTTCCTTTCTTGAGAGATCACATGGCATTGATAATTTCCTCATTCTGTGGTGAGGCAGTGTTCACACCCAAGTCTGTCTCTGCTTCTTGGATGCCCGACTTGCTTGCTGGTACTGGTCTATTCAAGACTTCTTTAAAGTGAATGGCCCAGCATGCTTCCTGCTCTTTCTCTGTTGTGAGTAGTCTGCCTTCTTAATCCATGATGGGGGTGTTGTTTGTTGCACGATATTTACAGCAGACTATCCTAATGGTATTGAAGGCCTTACCCTGTTTTCCTCTACTGGCTCCTTCCTTTGCTTGGCTTGCAAGGTTATCCAAGTACGCCCTCTTGTCTGCTCTTATCATTTTTGTGTGCTCTATTTTCCTCTATGTACTTTTGCTGTTATTTCTCCTGTAGCCTCTTAGATTTCACCTCCATAAGGTTCTTTTCTTGATGACCTTCTGTCTTCAATATCTTGCCTTTTGTCTTTTGTTACCCTTTCTATCTTCTTCCTTGTCTTGGTTCCTTGGCAGGTTTCACTGCTCTTCACATGTATTGAAAAGACCTGTTCCCATTTCTTTTTGACTGCGTCTGCAGCTGGCTCATGTGGATCGTCTTTCCCTGCCAGGAGTTGGAATCTATTTTTGATTTGTACGACAAATGCCTTCCAGATCTTGGGGTCCGGTAATTTTGCCACATCAAAGTGCTGCCATCCTGAGGTTTTGCCCTCTTTTTTTTCTGAGCTTCACCTTCACAAGAACAGTCACTAGATGGTGATCACTGCAAATGTCCTCTTCCTCTCCTCACTCTGACATCTTGCAATGAAGATCTGCAAGTGCCACTTATCATTAGGTGGTCAATCTGATTTATGTCTCTGCCACTGGGTGAGCACCAAGTTAGTTTATGAATATCATGGTGAGGGAAGAGGTGCCCTCTAATGACAAGATCATTTATAGCTACCGGACACTAGTGGTATACAGGAATAACCCTAACAGTTCTTGCCAGTAACCTCTGACTGTGCTAGGTACCTAGTTGGTATTTCTAAATTATCTGTATGGTGCTGACAGATTCACCAGCATATACATATTTTACCAACAGAATGTGCTCTTTAGGAACCAAGAAAGAGACCTCCACCTTTCCTTTTTTAAAGCGTCTTTGTTCCTGTTTATGGCCGTTAGGGGTTTACTAAATTGCATTCTATCAGATATTTCTTAAAGGTTAGTAGTTAAACATATATGATATGATTTATCTTTCTAATCACTGAAGGATGGAAAATATTACAGATTGAAGAAGGTTCATGCTGTATTTCCCTTTCCTTGGATTGCTCCCCTGGATGTATATTGTTATATTTGTTCTGCAGCATTAAAAAAAAACTTGCCGATTCATGTACCTCTTAACCCCTTCCACGCTCATGACGAGCTCAGCTCGTCATGAGGTACGCCTGTCGTACGCTCATGACGAGCTGAGCTCGTCATGTAACGCGGTAATTGCGATTCTTTAGCGCACAGCGGTAAAACGCTTAGCGCGGATGGGGTTAAAATTGTCTGTTTACCTGTTTTAGGCAATTCTTTTTCTGACATTTTATTTACTTTTTACCGATGTGCATTGTGCTATGCATGTCTATCCTAACTCAGTTCTAACACCCTTCTTGCACATATAAACTTGGAATCCCCGAAATTAGTCTAAGGATGCTTCTTACTGCTCCAGGGAAGACCTGATCAGTCAGTTCGGCTGGACTGTTCCCATGGGGAGCAGGGTACAGACTGATTTGCTTATGGCTGTGATTAAACTGTAATGGGTTGGGGAGCACAAAAACGATGGATGTAGGCCCAGATCTCTGCACTGAGATGAATGTTTGACATTGTTCAGCATTCTATCCATCAATTGTGGTTTTTGCATAGTACCTTCATATATGTGGGATATTTTCTGGCGTGTTCAGCATTCAGTCCATCAATTGTTCTTTTTGCATTGTACCTTCATATAGGTGGGATGTTATCTGGTTTGTGAAGAAAGCACATATGAATACTTCTCTTCCTTTTTTCTTGTACCAAGATTCGTCAGTCCGCAAACCTTTCTTTCTGCTGCAAGACCCTTTTCATTAGGGCCTCCTTTATCCTTGTAGATAGTGTGTGTTCCTGGATATTGAATATGCCATTTGCTAGAACAGAATTCTGAGGATGTCTTCTCTGGTTATTTTCATAAGTGAGGGGATATGGTGTGGTAGCCTCAGTATATTCGTCCATTTCAATATGTTTTGGCTGTCAATTGATATGTACTGCGGAGTGAATGCTATTTTATTTGTTGCTACTTCCGCTCACGAGCTCCCTTTTTGCTAGCTGGGTGGGATGGAGCTGCCCATAATGCCCCTGTTAGCTGATTCTCTTGTGCTTCAGTTTGCACACTTGTTTCTGCAATAAGTCCCTTATGGCACTCTTTTTATGATAAAGAACATCCATGCTACCTGGTTGTTCCTAGGGACAATCTGAAGCAGTGTCTCTGGAATTTGATTGCACGCTGTCCCGGACCACTTGTTGAGCTTGTGCGAGAGTCTGGCCAATTGAATTTAACGATGTGGCTGATTCTTTGGGTTCTACTGATTCCTGTTTCTTAGTTCAGATATTATTTGCAGAAAATATGGGTAAATATTGTTGTTTGGATTGACTTCATCCTTCCGTGGTGGTGAGCTTCTGTGATGTGATGAAACATGAGGCGACTGTCCCCAGCTCCGTCTTAATTGGGCATTTGTTTGCGGCATTTACTGTTTCTTTAGACGATTTTTAGCCCGCCTGTGATGGATCCTAACATTCTCCTTGGAACTTCTTGTTACCAAGGGAGATGGAACTTGGGGAATCGGGGCAGCTGGAGAGTGGGACTTGAGGCAGATGCTGTGTACTCTTCCTGTCACCCATACCTCAATAAAGGACTCTCTCATTACCTGCGTCCTTGTAGTGGTTTGATGCCTAGGCTCGCTACCTCAGCTCCATTTCCTGTGGGCTTTAGGAAGTTGCTAAATGAAAATACCAGGGCTTATGACAATGTTCTTTACTGAGTTCTTTTCAAACAAAAAAGTCAGTCATTCTGATATAGCAACCATGCAACCATTTTACATTTTTGATTGTTTTCAGACTATTCTCAAAGTATATAATCTGGATACATAAGCGAAGATCGTACAATTTAATTGTTTTCCTGAGGTTAGGCTCCATGACATTGTGCAGATAACTAGATTTTCATTGTTTACATTGTGTCTTCACCGAGACCTCTGTCTACAGAGAGTCATCTGATGAGCCTCCTTATGGCCTTCCTCACTTAAATTGCCACATCAGCCACGGTTACATAAAAAGGTCCTTTGCAGAGGTGATTGCATCTAAAAAGACGTGTTAATTCAACATTGTGTTGTGGGCGCCATGAGCTACTTTGTTGGAGCACCATGATACTCCTACAGAACCTTCCTTTATTCCAAAGGCTCTATAAAGAATTCAGCTCAACTATGACATCATCCTCTCAGTCTTGTTCCTAAGGCTTCAGTCCAGCAGAGCTAACAGACTGTCTACAGGCGTGATGTTAGGACTTGAGATGTTCTCCATGTCGATTACTTAAGCCCTTATTTTGACTTTGCTATAAGTCTCCTTCGTTTTGTCCTATACGGGTACAGCACAGGAAAACAAGCATACCTTAATCAGTGGGTGTCCAAGCCATTGCGTTGTGCTACTCCTAGGATGAGGTCCAGCATTGCTTGAAGTTCAGGAGCTGGTAGCTGACAACATCATCTGGTCTTTCTTCGCTCAACACAGGGTCTCATAGGATTTGCCAAAGACAAGCGGATGAGTAATTCCAGGGATTCCTTCTTAGCCGCCTCAGAATTTCAAACCTCTTCCAAAGGCTTTTTGTGCATGCTTATTAGGAATCCGTGAGTTTCTCATACTTCCTGGAGCCATATTCCACTTAGTGGTAAGCCATAATGATGTCTCTGGTCTCCACTGGTTATTGAAGCCCTTTCTCAATAAGCATTTGAAAACTGTCTTATTAACTGCTACTACCAACATGTCGAAATAGGCATGTTCACAGGTTATTTATGGAAAGTGCTAAGTCCATAATATGGACTGAGATGCTTGTACTGACTTTTCTTTTTAATAAACCACCTTTAAACAAACTAAGTGTATCAGAATTAATATCAAGGTAACCTGTTTCATGGGTATACATTTTGTCCTAATTTCTGTTAGTAGCTGTATTGTATTTAAGTGAAACGGGTATATATGCCATTCCACTTTCATTGTTATAAAGATTTATGCTGGTGAAGGTGTAAACCATAAATGTGCTGTCCACCAAACGTTTTTGTTTAACCTGAAAGGGGAAACTGCAACCCAAATGATTTCTGTATGCTGCTGATAGGTAATCTAATGTGCACCTCATAAATATGTTTTACAGTATTTATAGTGGGATTTTGAACAGTGTTGGCTTTTTCCTTTGCCGCATTGTAAAGTTGTCATTCTTTTCAAGGTCATTCTTGCCTCTCAGCCTGCGTTTCTAAATGTATCCATGCGTGTTTTCCCCCTAAACAGTTGCACACAGACAAAAAGCAGATCAGCGTGGGATTCATCGGCTATCCGAATGTTGGCAAAAGCTCTGTGATCAACACTTTGCGATCTAAGAAAGTCTGCAATGTGGCTCCCCTTGCCGGTGAAACCAAGGTAGGACAGGCATGGAGTAATGTGTTCAAAGGAAACTGTCTGATTGCGTTTTTAAAAACAATTATTTTGTTGGATCAATGCATATATTTCCCATAAGATTGCATTAATAGCAAAAGTTATTGTGTTTTAGATACTAGAATCTGCTTTGTGACTCATTTAAATTAATAACAGTTTAGCTTATGCTAACCTTCTGGCCACAAGTTGTTGTATTACAGGTAAAGATAAAATCACTGAATCCCTGTGGCAGTGGCTTCGTCATGCTTGTTTTTCCATCTTCTTCGATCATGGTTAATTCCTGTACGCTTTAATTTAGAATTCAATAAAATAACACATGTTTTCTGATAGTTATAGCCTAAGTATTTGGACTTCCTTCTTTGAGATTCTGTTGATGTTTCTGACTAGTTCTTTAGAGTGGAAGATTTGGGGTGAGACAACCAGCATATATTTCATTCTTGTGGCATATCAACTAGCGTCTCCAGTGCTGAGTTGCACTGAAGCAGATGGAGGTAACTAAATTGAATACATGGACATGTTCATGTCACGAAATAAATGTAATGGTTTGGTAGGTCCAGTTGAAGAAACTGATTGTTTGTAGTTGTGGATACAACAAACTTGAGATAATCAGCGTAACGACAAGAGCCCATCAAGTCCGATAACTGAAGACTAGGTTTCCGGTCAGTACCACATTCCAGACACTCATAATCTAATGGCCACAAGAACAGTAACATCTCAAAGAATTAGACAAACACCACATGCATATGAAAAGCCAACTAGCATACAATTCTAGAACAATAAACAACAACTCCGAAACAACAGTGTCACTGTTACAAATGATTCCTTCCCCAAATAACCATATTTCTTTTTTTCCATCTGTTGGACTTGGCCCTTTTTGCAGGGTCATCCCTGAGCTTTTTTGCCTTCCTCCTGTATTTATTCTGACCTGTTTTTGGCTGTTTTATGACTCTGGGCACTTTACCACTGCTGATCAGTGCTAAAGTGCATATGCTCTCCCTATTGTAAATTGATGTATGGATTAGTGACTCCATGATTGGCTGATTTGGTTTACTTGTCAGACTCTAGTACAGTGCACTGAGTGTGCCCAGGGCTTGTAAACTAAATGTTGCTAGTGGGCTTGCAGCACTGGTTGTGCCACCCATAGAAGCAACCTGTAAAAGTGTGTCTAAGGCTTGCTATTGCAGAGCCTGTGTGCAGTCTGGTACTGCCATGTTGACTGGGCACGTGCACCAACTTGCCAGTCCCTAAACCTTCCCTTTTCTTCATATCAGACACGCCTATGGTAGGCCCAAGGGAAGTGTGCATTGCAAATATAAGGTAGGACATGCCCTGGTGTGTGTGGCATATCCTAATAGTGAATTACAGCCATTTTCGTGTTTCACTATTGCAAGGCTACCTGTTCTCCATATGCCAGAATGGACAGTTAGATTATTACATCTTATAATCCTAACTGACTCAGGGAACATGGTAGAAATTCGAGTTTAGTATGCTTGAACTTCGAATGATAAAACACATCTTTTAGTGAAGTTGGTTTTAACATTCTATGTTTGAAAATACCACTTTTAGAAAGTAGGTATTTTCTTGTCTAACTATCCAAAGCCTGCCTCTGCTAGGTTATGTATTTCTTGTCTGGAGTTTGAGTGACAGGGCTGGGTGATTCCAGGAGAAAGAATGAGTCAGCCCTGTGGTGAATAGAGAGATGTGCATCTAGATGGGTGGGAGGAGTTGCACCTGGGACCTGAATAGGGCTGTGCCTTCCGTCCACAGTGCTGGCACCAACTCCTGTGGTGCGGCTGATGTCTCTGCCCTACACTGTGAAAGAAGAGAAGGAATCACGTCAACAAAGTGCTCCAGGGCTGTGCCTTCCCTCCACAATGCTGGCTCCACCTCCTGTGGTGCGGCTGATGTCTCTGCCCTGCACTGTGAAGGAAGAGAAGGAATCATGTCAACAAAGTGCTCCAGGGCTGTGCTTTCCCTCCACCATGCTGGCTCCACCTCCTGTGGGGAGTGTGATGTTTCTGCCCTGCACTGTGAAAGTAAAGGAGTCATGTAAACAGAGTGCTCCAGAACTGGTTTGGACTAGGCAAAGACCCCTATGCCTTCAAAGGACAAAGGATTTTGGGGGTATAAATATTGGGGCCCTGATCCCAAGAAATTAGATCACTTTTGGACAAGAAGAAGAAACCTTTGCTGAGGAGAGGAACCTAAAGAAACTGAGGAGAGACTATCCCTAAGCTGAAGTGCTGCTTGGGGGATTGGCCTGCAGTGGTTGCTTGACTGCCAAAGGAAGGAGAAAGGAACTTTGTGTACTTTATTTCAACTTGTAAGGATCTCCAAGGGCTTGGAACAGAGCTTGCCTGCCTCCTGTTGAAGTCTCAGGGACAACAGACTTCAACCACCAGCTCCCCAAGAGTTCTTTGGAAGTGCCTGCTGCTGTTTTGGGCCTTCTGAGGGATTGCGTTCGCAAGGAGCTGGAAGCGCGACTCAAGAGGAAGAAGCGTGTTGCCGCCGTTGCATCTCTGAACAAGGGTGTCGCCGCTGTAGCTGATGCATTGCACTGCATCGAGAGAAGCGTCTCGCACCGAAGAAGAAGCCGGTCGCAGCCGCTGCCATCCCATCTCTGAACAAGGATGTCGCCGCTGAGGCTGACGCATTGCACCGCATCGAGAGAAGTGTCTCGCACCGTAGAAAAAGCGTGTCGCCGTCGCATTTCTGAGCAAGGATGTCGCCACTGTAGCAGACACATTGCACCGCATCAAGGAAAGCGCTTCGCATCCACGGAGAAGCGAGCCGCCGTCGGAGCCGCTGTCGTCGCATCTCTGAACAAGGGTGTCGCCGCTGCAGTTGTCTCATCGAGCGTAAGTGTCTCGCATCGAGGTAGAAGAGTGTCGCCGCCAAAGCCACGGTCGTCGCATTTCTGAGCAAGGATGTTGCCGCTGCAGCTGACTCATCGAGCCGAGACTTCTCGCATCATCTGAGAAGCGTGCCGCATCTGGAAGATCTTCACATCTTTACTCTTTGCACCGGAACTTTGCCGCATGTCTTTCTTCACAACACTTTTGTTGTGGAAGCATCACGCATCGTTAGGTACATTGACTTAAAGTGTCGCATTTTAAGAACTGAACAGAACTAAGCTAAAACTACCATTCTAAATACATTATTGTGGATTTTTGTCGTTTGTGGTCTTGTGTAAAGTTTATTTAAAGAATACTTTTTTATATATAAAACCTGTGTGGTGTCCATCACTTGATTACTGTATATGATCACAAATGCTTTTCACACTGCCTCTGAGATAAGTCTGTCTGCTCATGCCAAGCTACCAAGGGGGTGAGCAGGGGTATTTTAGGAGTGTACCCCTTTGTGATGTATTCCTATAGGTTCTGTATCGATCCCCCTATTCCTGACCCTATTCTGGTTAACAAGTTAACTAGCAGCCATCCCATGAGGCAGAAAACCCCCATGATGCAGGAACCGTTATCTGATAAAGCCACACTACGGCACAGGAACGTGTTATCTGATTAGGTCATAACGCTTGCCATCTAATTAGACAAGCGATATTCCTCCAGCCCCTGATAAGGCATACGGAGTTCTCAAAACAAATCAAACCTATGACAGACCTGGGAAAAACCCTGCGGCCATTGTTTTGATTTCACCGAGAACTTCAGCAAAAGAATGTGCTAACGACCAGGTCGTATGACATCCTTATTGACGTATCTATGTCCATCCTTACGTCAATCTCGGCACCTTAAAGGTATAAATATTACCGATATTGCCCTATGCAAACACACGCGGTGGTGACGAGATCGGAGCAACCAGACTTGCCGAAGCCCAGAGCAGAGCAGACCCCGCTGGCGCAGCCCCGCCTTTCCTGACGCGCTGAGAACGAGACGCTGCTTTCTCCTGCCGAGAAATCCAGCTCCGGCGCTTCCGGGTAGCCCTCGCAGGCAGCCTGGAATATCGAGACCAGAGACGAGAGATACCATCCCTCATTCATCCTAGATTCCAGGTACAGAACTGAATAACCCCATGCAGAGAATTCTTTAGTCAGTCACTTGGCAAAACAAACTTAACTTAAACTGTAACTTTCTATTCCCGCCCACGTATTAGGCTTAGGTCAGGTACACGGGGTAGGCGTAGTTAGAAACACCAGTTGAGTACGATTAGTCAAATGTAAATGTGTATGTATTCATTTTATTCATTTTAAACCTTCATATGGCTTAGAAACCATATCAATGTTTTTACAGTATTATTTTATACTTCTGCTTTTATTGTATGCACGTTACTTAACCATAAGTATTGCAATAATATCGATCCATTTCTCTTGTATGAGAAAAGAGACTGATCAATAAATAACATCTTTTATTGAACACGCCCGTCTCTTCCTTTTCTCTACAATCTGGTGAGACTAAGAATGCACGTACTGACTGAGTAAAATAAGTCGTCTTTTGTTTCACACGACTCTAGAGATACACTCTTGATTAGGGGAGAGCAAAGTTGTCATGTTCTATGGTTGTCAGAAACGAAATCCCTTCTTGTCTATCCAGGGAGGTTCAACTCCTCCTTGCCTATTGGAGAAAGTTTCTAGTGAACTCTGAGCTAGCTGGCAAACCCAAAACTTTAAGTCTAATATCGACAGTAGTAGACCTAGTTAACGTCTGGTCTAGGCCTATACTATTGAAGGTATTATTCCAATGCGCAGAGCCTATTGGGATAATAGGAACTACACTACATGGCGCCCAACGTGTTTGGAAGGGCGATAAAACTAACGTAAGACATTTAGAGTAACTCAGTCGTGCTTTTTCACTCAGACCCCTTTTTTCCCATAATACTCCAAAGACGTCTGGAGTGGGTAAAAGGTAATATCCGCCAGACCTCGCAGGAGGAAACTCCTATGTATGGTTCTTGGTTTAGTCAACGTGGAAGGATACACTGTTCCAAAATATTGTGCATCTAATCTTTGTTTCCATAAGAAACCTGATCTGCAAACAAAATAAATAACGTTCCTGTCGGTAAAATGGGAGACAGTGATGACGAAAGAGAGACAGTTAGGATAGCAACTGAACTCGCAGCTGCTGATAATGCACTGCAAGACGCAGACCCGGATATAATACTCATCCCGGTCATCAAGAGGAAATCTATAACTTTAAAACTTATAGAAAATGGACTGACACCTAGAGGTGGCACAGTCATATTCGTGATTGAGGCACACAAATATCGGCAGACAGAGGTATATTATTCATGGATACACTTTCCAGCAGCAAATGTTGTAACAAAGCACTTCCACTATTACAAAACAGAGGACCCTCCTAATGAGTACACTCCTTTCGAGGAGGTGAAAGTACCACTTAAATTTCAAGAGCATCTGCTCTTATTTAATGGCGCCCTAAAACATAATAATCACATCACCAGGCTCGGTCCATTAGGTAGACCAGGAGCAACGTGGCCGGTCCTAGCCGGATACACACCACATCCAGACATCAATGGGATGTCTGAAGCAGAGCTTTTAACACAGCTAAAACAATTAATAAAATTACATAGACAATTAGTCCAATATGTGATGCGGACTTCAACAATTCAACCAGCAATTAAAATTCCACAGCTGACCCCTCACCAGGGGAACACAAATAAAATTACACCACAGAACATACAATCCTGCCTAGGTAAAGTACCAGCTAAACGGGAACAAATACCATTCTGGTTAGCACAAAAAATCACCCAAATAGAGGCGGTGTTTCCAGACACCACCCCGTTAGAAAAACACAGTATTCTGACTATCTGTCTTCCAATGGGAATCGCACCACACGTGGAGGACTGTGACACTTGGGGTACAGTCTTTGCTTCCATCTACACAAAAACGCACGGTGTTCCATCCATTTCGGTAATACCAGATGTGCTAAAACAAATTCAAGACGAATACGGTCCAGAACCCGCTTTAACTCTTGGTATGAAATTTCTAAAAGACTTCAAGCAGGTCTCGGCTATATTATTAGCCAACATAAATGGAGAAGCAGCAAACGTGGCGATTCGCCAGAGGTTAAAGGAGACAGATATAGCAGACCAACCAGCTGAAATTGCCAGAATTATAGAAAAATCCTTTGAGGAACTAGGTAGAGATAGTTTAGGTGGAATACCAGTAAAACCACAACTGATTGAAAGTCCTGAAAAAATATTTTTTAATAATAATTCAACATCACAAAAAAGAGCTGGGATGGAAACAAACAATCCAATCCTAAAGAAAAGAAATTCCAGTCCAGAGGAAGGTCTCCTCGGCGGAGAGAAAAATCTCCGAACCAAAGACACAGGTCACCCCAAAGTGACCCCTCTGGGAAAAGATATAACCTTAGAAATAGGGATAATATAAAGAAGCCTGATAGATATCAAGACATTGATACACGTCCCTCTCAATCTTTTCAGACTTCCTCGCAGAAATCGGAAAGAAGAGGACGATCAGAACAAAGAGAAGAGCACGCCAAGTCCAAAGACAAGGAACCTGCTCATCTAAAAAAGAAATTACAATTTCCAAAAAAGAAGGTAGCCAGTATCAAGGTAGTTAACAATGCCGAGAATACTGAGGACACAACTGAAAAACGGAGAATGGGCTCAGACAATGCTAGACAGCGCAGCAGAAGTGAGCATAGCTCGCAAAGTCCTTATGAATCATCTGGAGACAGTGGACACGAATGAATATCTTCAAGTGGAAACTGCAGACACCAGAGTTAGCAAACCTCACAAAATATATGAAATAACTTTACGTATAGAAGGGGATAGGACTAGAAAAATAAGGGGACTATTTTGGGATAATCTCTCCAAGGGCTATGACATCCTTCTAGCTGAAAAAGACTGGCCACCAGAGTTTGTCAGGGAGTGCCCTCATGGCGAAGAAATAATTATGCCTGCCTTCTCAAATCATATCCCAATTCATAAAAAATACACACTTGCCAGAAAGTGGGCAGTAGCTCTAGCTCCTGCTTTATATAAAAATCATGTAGGATGGGATGAGGACTCTCCTCCTCACAAAATCCAGTTAAAATCACAACCTACTGCACAAAGACAGTACCCAATTAAGCAAGAAGCTAAAAAACAGGTAAAAGAAATTCTAGATCAATTAGAATACCAGGGGGTGATTGAAACTTGCACCTCACAAATGAACAACCCTTTGTTTCCGGTCTCCAAACCAGACAATTCATATCGTCTAGTTTTGGATTACCGACACCTTAACTCATGTTGCAAAACTTTTGCAGTGCAAAACTCGCATAGTGCGGCACTAATGAATAACATAGTGCGCAAAAAATACAAAACAACATTAGACATCTCTAATGGATTCTTTTGTCAAAACATAGCACCAGAGAGCAGATATTTGTCTGCATTCTCAATAAATGGCACTCAAAAACAATTCTGTCGGTTAGCCCAGGGGTACAAGAATAGCCCAGGGGTATTCTCAGCGAGAGTAACAGAATTACTACAAACATATGATGACGAAGCATTATCTTATGTCGACGACATATACTTAACAGATGATGACTTGGATACTCACTTGAAGAGAGTGAACACCATAATACTTGGGTTCGCAGCAGAGGGTTACAAATTCAACTTTAAAAAATCCAGAATTGCCCATCTAACAGTCCTGTTCTTAGGATACGAATTATCAAGTGAAGGCAAAAGCCTGGCTGACAATTTCCTAGAGAAATGTGCCGTACTCCAAGCACCTAGAACGCTAAAAAACCTACAGTCAATTCTAGGCTTCCTAAATTTCGGAAGAACATACATCGCAAATTACGCAGAAAGGGTCAAACCCCTTTATGATCTAATAAAACCAGATTTTAAAAGAACCAATTGGACTCAAATACACACAGAAATCTTGAGATCCTTACAAACAGACATGTTAATTAAAACAAAATTAGAAACACGTGATAACACACGCAATCTTGTGTTTCGAGTCATCCCAGGAAGATGCGGATTCACATACCTGACCTCTAATGAGGGAGAAAAGGTACCAATTGCATTCAAATCACACTTGTACACCAAGGCTGAAATGAAATTTAGCCCAACGGAAAAAATTCTTACTGCAACACAGACAGCTATAGCAAAAGAACGAGCCCTGGCACAAGGTAAACGAATAATAATCGTGACACCAATACCAGCCCTAGAGGCTGTAACAAAAGCAAGCATTCCAAATGCTAAAGCGCTCCATCCGAGATGGATACAATGGGCTAATTCTCTTGCTGCAACAGACGTGGCATACGAATTTGATCCTAACTTAAAAACACAAGAATTTCTCCAATATGAATTTGAATGTCCTCCGCCGACCGAAATTCTGCCTCTAGAACATTACGGCTGTATAATATATACAGACGGATCAGCACAACCCGCAGTAGGGGGTAAACAAGCTTACAGTGCTGCGTGCGCGATTGTTAAAGGTCGCTGGCACGAAGGAAAATTCAAACCGGCTATCACTAAGACACAATCTCTAGGAGATTGTACAGCTCAGCGAGCTGAACTACTGGCGTTTAAGATGGCGCTTGAAAATACCGATCGAGAATTCCCCACACTCATAGTGTGCGATTCGTATTACTGCGTTCAGTCTTACAATGAATACTTGCAGATCTGGCTTCAGAATGGTTTTAAGGATGCAAAAGGAGGCACAATCAAGCATAAGATGCTCTGGGAACAAGTAGTTCTATTACAAAAAGAACTACCAAAGACTCACGTGATACATACGCTGAGTCATCAACGTGATGGCGTTCACGTTGAAGGGAATTCATTGGCTGATGAGGCCGCGAAGGCAGCTGTGCAAACGGCTTCCGTAGCTGCCATCACACGGTCAAAAACAAAAATAGACAGCGAAATATTACAGGCTGTCAGCGCTACAGAAAAGGATTCGATAGAAACACTCCCGAAAGGCTTTCCAGTAAAATACTCATACATAACTGATGCAAACAATGTTCCTTTTGCTCGAATCCCTGGAGTGGGGGATAGGGCAATTCCAAACATGGAACATAGGTTAGGACTGATAATAGCGGCACACGAAGGACTTGCTTCTATACATGCTGGCGTCTCAGCCACAGTATCATTATTAAAACAGAGATACTGGTGGCCACAAATGAGAAGACAAACAAGGAACTATGTTTTAGAATGTGAAATATGTCAAAGAATGAAAGTATCAACGGTGAGACGTCCAGCGCAGACGCCCCTTCTAATCTCGGATAAACCATTAGCCTGTGTTTACCTAGACCACTGTGGTCCCTTACAAAGGGATGGTAACTATAAATACATCTTGGTTGCAGTGGACTCGTGCACGAGATTCATATGGATGTGGCCCCAGCGAACGGCTGACGCCAGAACTGTTATAAAAGATTTGCGAGTCTTTATCGGCACATACGCAATTGGCATGCTGCATTCGCACCATGGTCCTGCTTTTAGCTCTAGGGCTTATAAGGAGGCCATGGTCAGCATGGGCGTTACATTGCGGTACTCTTGTCCATTTCACCCTGAGGGGAACGGAATTGTTGAAAGAAAAAACCGTGACATAAAGCAATCTATAACGGCAAAGGTATTAGGTTCGGGAGCTGGGTGGGTCAAACATCTAATAAGTGTCCAACGTAGTCTAAATAACTTGCCAAGAAATTCTCTGAAGGGATTCAGTCCGTACGAATTATTATTTGGAACTAGGATGTTAGTCTTAGATCTCGACAGTCAGACTTCAGTGGTGAAGGAAAAATGCTTTGATATCAAAGATCGTTTGGCTGTTTTGCAGGACTTAAACGAAACAAGAAAAGACCTGAGCAACATAAAGTTGAAACAGCAGCCAACAACCACTGAAGAACCACCACCTGTCCCAGCAAGACCTGTCTGGATTCCAAAAATCGGGGATCTAGTCAGAGAAAAGATTGCGGTAAAGAAGGAATTTGGGCCTTCTTACAGAAAAGCAGTTCCTGTCTTGTCTGTCAACGGGACAAGATCAGTTGTACTACCGCCGCTTGCTGGTAAAAAGGAGAACCGAGTTGTATCCATCGACCTGGTAAAACCACAACATGTGGCCGATAACAAATAGTAGGCCAAGTGGACTCCCGAGAAGTAGTAGAACACCAAGATTTGCTACTAACACAGAGGTTCAATCTAAGAGGCTAATCACATTCGAAACGCCTACAGAACTACAACAAGGACTATGCAACAATGCAATGGAACTTAGACCTCTGAAAACCCAAATAAAAACATTTAGCAGAGACACACCAATCTATAATGAAGTAACAAACGACTATGCAAGAAACAGTAATCCTGAAACAATTGGAACAATAGACAGAACTGCATCCGGCTACTTCATAAACTTCGATGATTCCTCTGAAGGCTTCACTGAATCAAAAACACAGCCATCAACAAAAACCTTTAAAGATAAAGTTAAAGTACTTTTGAAACAACTGAAAGAAACATATCTAATTTCTCCATGGATTGAATTTTGGGTGGGTTTTGGTGCATTTATCCTCATACTTTGGCTCATCATGGTACTAACTTTGGGACGCCTCATTGAGGGAAAATATGCTAAAATGGACACAGCAAGTCAGAAAATCAACTTGATCCTCAAACCACACACATCTTCACACGTCGAGAAAAGAGAACTTTCTTCAGTCAACTTCACAGCCAATCCTATACCGGGTGGGGTAGCATGGGACAAAACTGACTACGAAATTTATGGTCCGGTTGAAATCCTGAAATATCCACACCAAATTAAGATCTCATTGAGTGACTTTGTAAAACCAAGCTCATTTGCTGATGATTGGGACTTTGAAAGTATAAATAATATGATTCTGACTTAGTAATGTCTGCTAAATTTACCAAACATGATTATTTGCAGGGTTCGACAAATTATGATAGTATGTACTGTTATAACCACTATGGTAACCATTTTCTACATAGATCTGCACAACCTAGAAATGTTTTAAATTATAATCAATGGGAACATTGTGCAACCCCTCCAAAAGGAAACTCAAGAACCGTTTATGACAAATATTCATACTTTTCAGGTTTCAACACAAGTAATGCTGAAACATTTTATTTCAAATTGTCAAATAAGACAGGGACAAAGACCATGATAACCAACACGAAATTGATATATTCAGACTCATTCTTTGAACAAATGAATACTTTTGGTTTTGATTATTGGGACAAAAATGTTGAAGTAAAAAGTGTTTGGGGTACAAAAGAATGGCAAGTACAGGGTATAGAATCCTTGTTTAGAGCCTGCATGATCCCAGAACAAATTATATTTTTAAATGACACTGTTCAACAAACCACCTGTCTTGGCTTAGCCAAAATAAAAGACTTAAATAAACCGTCTATTCCAAAACCAACATTGAACAGCAATAGCTCCACAGATGAAGAGATAGACGTAAATTATGTATTAAACCAAAACAGAACACATCCTGATTGGAAACAGTGGTTGATCTGGCCCACAGATACTAATAACTGTCAAAACAGATTCCTGAACAAAACACAGGGGTTCAAAATGACCAGGCCAGACCCTAGATATCCCAAAGACAACACCCAGGAATAATAACCACCTACAGTGTGGGCAAATTATGCCTTCAATGGCTACAGACTTCCACACTGGCAGAAATTAAGCAACACCTAACTTTACTTACTGATGGTGCTGACTTGCGTGATTTCATTATGGGACCGCGCAAACAGCGTCAGAAACGTTTCATAGCAGCCTCTGTATATGCAGCATACAACGAGGCCTGGAAGGTGACTCAAATTGAGACAGCAGAAAGAATACGGGAAATTGACCGTATTAATTTGGAAAAATCACTTTCTGTAGTGGACAATGGGTTAATGACTCTGTCCTCCAGAATTTTTTCTCTGGACAGCATTGTGTCTTCAGCAATCGACATAATATCGCAAGACTTACTGTTGTTACAACACGGTCAGTCTCAATTGCGTTCTATTGTACAGCTTGGCTGGACGTTACAAAACCTGCGTTCAGGCTATGTGCCTTGGCGTTTAATCAACACAACGTCACTATTCAATATCTTTAACCTTACTGATAAACAAATCAGTATGGCCCAGAAGGGTGCTGATTATACAATCCTGAGCATTGAGAAACTCGAGAGATTACCAGTGACAATGTCAGAACGACCTGTCAGTGAATGGATAATACATGGGATAATTAATATTCCAATATCAACCTTCAGGTTTCAATACTGCCAAAAATATATACAGGCTGGCATGTACGAAAAATTGGGAAAGGGGTACATTAAAACAACATGGAACTTGCCCTATTCACATGCATGTGTCAGTAATAAAGGCCAGAAAGTGTTTCTTAGTGGCAATAATTGTGCAATGTCACTGAGCGGTACACTTCTGTGTAATGGAATTAGTTTGCATGGAGCCTGTGAAGGGAACTCAAATAACCTTTCATGTCACCAGCTAGGCGCACCTGCAACAGAGATAGAACCATTCTTTCAAAGACTCTATAATGGGAGTTACATTCTAATTGTAGATCGCAGATGCTGTAGTCTTATGCCCGGGACTCCTTATCTCGTAACTACGACTGCGAAGGTCAAGTGCTGTGGACGCTTATTGTTCCCCAGCTCCCTTCCAGACAGGGAGGCAAGGGCATGGCCCAACTTGAAAATTACTTCTATTCGAATATATACTTTAAGCAGAATGAAAACAGTGCTTCTTCAGACGCCGACCAGACTCACGTCATCAAAAGAAACGTATGATCTCCTAGTCGCAAGGACGACTGCAGAGATTCACTCCTTATTATCAACTAATTCCCCCATACATTTCGCAGAAATCCTGAATGAAATCTTAAATATTTCTGATACCAGTGGAGTCTCAAAAGTATTTAAGACAGTATTTTCGATGGCATTAACACCATTCAAAGCCATACTGGGTATTTTTCCAGATTTCGTCCATTCGATTTTTGGCGGACTTCCCCTCATTTTGGGACTAATTGCAGGAATCCTATTCTTAGTCCTTATATTTCGTTATGGCAAACCATGTCACAGACAAAACACCTGCGACAAGGGAAGAAACAATCCTAGCCATTGGATACCGGGACCGGATATCAAAAATCCTGGGACTATCCCGGCTTAGAGACCTGAATATGACTTGGTTTCTTTCATTTCGACCAATGTGGCATCGATGTGTTTTACCTGTATTAAGGTGCTTGCTATGCGGAGAAGAATGCGTGTTAGACACCTGTCTGACTCTACAATCAGATGCGCCAATGGATGCAGAAACATTGTTGAGTCCAATAAAGGCTCATACTTTGTGCTGCCCTCAACGGCTACCAATCCTGATGACGGCATTCGTGGAAGCTTCACCACTACGATTAAGGGGTAGTGAAGTTCAAGATGAAAGCAGCATTGATCAGGTAAGACCTTCTGTCAGCGATACTAATCAAAACGTCAATGGAGACAATCATGCGCACGAATGCATGGTTACATCTTTTTCCGAGTTAGTGGAACTCTCCCAGGAAGCTGTTGACAACTTTTTCGAGAGTCTAAATGATATGATGTTCTCACCAGAGCAGAAATAGAGACTTTTGAGCAAGCTCGCACACGGCGTTCCCTGAATTTGGCCTTTAACTAGAATAGCAAAATACCATGAACAATTTTCCCTCCAGTTCACGGACAGCAATTTTTTTCAGCAGCCCCAAAATATTTTTACGCATTTTTTCGGGACACTTATTTTCTGCTTAAAGTAAGAACTATTCTTAGAGAACTAAGATTTCTATTTTTAGATACTTTATAGACATTAGCTGCCCGCTGATATGTTCATAATTATTTTATTCTGTGATGGAATGGTCTCAAAACTTTTTTCTGTATTAAGAGCCATTTCATGGGTAAATTCTCATATACAAATTAGTGATAATGTATAGATATGCGTGATTACTTTAGCATTATTCTACAGCTTGAGTGCATATATTACATGTGACTGTTTTTTCCGTATATTTGATAAATTCAAAATGCATTTATGTATTTTGGGGTGGTAAGGTATACACGATACTCTACAGTATGTTTTACTATGCATAGATTCGTAAATATGTCCATAGTTAGCGTGGAGTGGGTGTGATGTATTCCTATAGGTTCTGTATCGATCCCCCTATTCCTGACCCTATTCTGGTTAACAAGTTAACTAGCAGTCATCCCATGAGGCAGAAAACCCCCATGATGCAGGAACCGTTATCTGATAAAGCCACACTACGGCACAGGAACGTGTTATCTGATTAGGTCATAACGCTTGCCATCTAATTAGACAAGCGATATTCCTCCAGCCCCTGATAAGGCATACGGAGTTCTCAAAACAAATCAAACCTATGACAGACCTGGGAAAAACCCTGCGGCCATTGTTTTGATTTCACCGAGAACTTCAGCAAAAGAATGTGCTAACGACCAGGTCGTATGACATCCTTATTGACGTATCTATGTCCATCCTTACGTCAATCTCGGCACCTTAAAGGTATAAATATTACCGATATTGCCCTATGCAAACACACGCGGTGGTGACGAGATCGGAGCAGCCAGACTTGCCGAAGCCCAGAGCAGAGCAGACCCCGCTGGCGCAGCCCCGCCTTTCCTGACGCGCTGAGAACGAGACGCTGCTTTCTCCTGCCGAGAAATCCAGCTCCGGCGCTTCCGGGTAGCCCTCGCAGGCAGCCTGGAATATCGAGACCAGAGACGAGAGATACCATCCCTCATTCATCCTAGATTCCAGGTACAGAACTGAATAACCCCTTGCAGAGAATTCTTTAGTCAGTCACTTGGCAAAACAAACTTAACTTAAACTGTAACTTTCTATTCCCGCCCACGTATTAGGCTTAGGTCAGGTACACGGGGTAGGCGTAGTTAGAAACACCAGTTGAGTACGATTAGTCAAATGTAAATGTGTATGTATTCATTTTATTCATTTTAAACCTTCATATGGCTTAGAAACCATATCAATGTTTTTACAGTATTATTTTATACTTCTGCTTTTATTGTATGCACTTTACTTAACCATAAGTATTGCAATAATATCGATCCATTTCTCTTGTATGAGAAAAGAGACTGATCAATAAATAACATCTTTTATTGAACACGCCCGTCTCTTCCTTTTCTCTACAATCTGGTGAGACTAAGAATGCACGTACTGACTGAGTAAAATAAGTCGTCTTTTGTTTCACACGACTCTAGAGATACACTCTTGATTAGGGGAGAGCAAAGTTGTCATGTTCTATGGTTGTCAGAAACTAAATCCCTTCTTGTCTATCCAGGGAGGTTCAACTCCTCCTTGCCTATTCGAGAAAGTTTCTAGTGAACTCTGAGCTAGCTGGCAAACCCAAAACTTTAAGTCTAATATCGACAGTAGTAGACCTAGTTAACGTCTGGTCTAGGCATATACTATTGAAGGTATTATTCCAATGCGCAGAGCCTATTGGGATAATAGGAACTACACTACACCTTTACCCTGACTAGAGGCAAGGGTCCCTATTTGTGCCAACTAGAGACCCCCAAATCTAACACCATCCTTCTCCCACTCATCTGAATCGAAAGAACTCTTCCAAGCAACTGGGGATGGCCAAATACGTGAGAGACTTGCTTCCATTGATGCAGTTCCACAGGGGTCATGAGCTTTAAATATATGGAGTCAAAAAGACAGAAGGATTGCAATCTCTTCTGGATTTTTTTAGATCCGCATGGTAGGTTGAAATAGAGGGGTCTGTGGTCCTCTAGGCTTCTGTCTGGTTTACTGCTGTGTTGTTGGAAATATACCACAGGCCTCCCATGCACTGTGGGAGACTCTGAAAAGTTGAGAGGATGGGTTTGTTGTGGTAAGAGACAATAATCCTACTTTGGGGTGATAGCACAGGGTTTCACGTTAGCCTTTCCTTGCTGTTCAAAGCCTTTCATGACATCAAGGAGAAACATGTTACTTCCATGCCTGTTGATTAAGGTCATATGTGTGCAACAGTTGCACACACTTTACATATGTGCAGATTTTTGCAGATATTCCCATAGCTCAGTCTTAGTTTAGCGTGGCGGAAGTTCCTCTATAAAGAGTCGTGATTCTAGTATTCAGTCAGACTTTGTTAACAATTTACATCTTGTTATTTCATTGAAAGGCCTTTTTACTAATATCTTTTGTAAGAAACTGGCTCTATACATACTACACCAAAATGAGGTATAGTGTGTATAGAGTCCAAGTGTCCCCAGAGGTAGGCAGAGGTTAAAGTTAGATCGAACCTTACTCTCTAATAGTGGTTGCTTGGTCGAGCAGTAAGGCAGTATCAGAGGACAGTGTTGAGCATGTGATGTACACACTCAGTCAGCAAATGAATTCACACACTCAAGAGCTGAACTCTAGGCCAATTGTTTTTGTATAAAAAATAAACTGTTTGTTTTGAGAACCAAGCAAGCCTGGTATAGGTAAGCATTAAATACTTTTTGCAAATAGGTTGTATTGACGTATTGGGTAGCTGAGCACAGGTTACTACAGGCCCCTCCACCGAGACAGATCATGAGGTGTGTTATTGCCACTAAATAAATACTACGTGTTCAGAATCAACCAAAATATGTCCTCCTACGTAACTCCGCTAATCGCAGCACGCCCCAAGCAGTAGATATTTGGGATGGCCTGAATGATGAAGCATGTCACTTTGGGGGAACCCTGGGTCAGTGAGGGGACTCAAGAAAAGAACGTTTTTTTTCTACTAGCAGATGCGGTTCACATCAAATTGGTGAACCCCTCGTTTCCCTGGGCTAGGTTCCTGCAGTCCATCATCTACGGATCTTTTTGGTGTACTCAGAACACGTAGGAGGGTGAACCCAGCTCAATCCTCCTTCTCCCTCTGTTTTTGATTGATACAAAAAAACAGAAGTACTCATCATGGGCCCAAACCCCAACGCATGGAATGACACCTGGTGGCACCCCGTCCTCGGAAGCCCACCCACCCCCACGGACCATGCACGTAACCTGGGAATCATCCTGGATTCAAAATGGACCGCCAGATCAACTCTGTCTCGTCCTCCTGCTTCCACACCCTCCGCCTCCTACGTAAGACCTTCAAATTGATCCCCCTCGAACACAGAAAGACCGTCACTCAAGCCCTCGTGACCAGCAGACTCGACTACGGCGACGCACTCTATGCCGGAATAAACAAAAACCTCACCCGCAAGCTACAGAACATCCAGAACGCCGCTGCAAGACTGGTTCTCGACCTGCCAAGACACTGCCACATCTCCCAGCACCTGCGCACACTCCACTGGCTCCCCATCGAAGCTAGAGTCAACTTCAAGATGCTCACCCACGCCCACAAGGCCCTCCACGACACCGGACCTGCATACCTGAACAGCTGACTCAAATTCCACGCACCCCAGAGGACCCTACGATCTGCTTAGCTCTCCTTCGCTGCAGTCCCCCGCACCAGAAAGACCAGATCAGGAGGCCGCTCCTTCTCCTTCCCCGCGGCCCAAGCCTGGAACGCACTGCCGCTCAACCTCACAGACAATATCTCTCCCCATCTTTGCAAGAAACCTCAAAACCTGGCTCTTCGACAGACCCCCCCTTCTTGATGGAGCCTCCACACTCCACCCCCCCCCCCCCCCCCCCAAGCACCTTGAGACCCTTACAGGTGAGTAGTCACACTTAACAAACGCCTGATTGATTGAGAGGCCTTCTTTGGTCACAGTGCCCTGGGTACCTGTGGTTCCATTTACCAGGGGCTGACATGTGGCTAGGGATGACAATTGTGTTTAGGCTTAAATGCAGTTTTAGGGAAGGAACATAGGCCCTGCGTATCTGATTAGCAGGAGCCCAGGGCACACTCAGTCAAAGAACATCAGCAATTCAGCAAAAAGTGGGGGCATACCATGCAAGAAAGAGGGCACTTTCTCACAACGATGTGTAAATGAAGGAAAACTTCGGACTAAAGCCCCGATTTCTGCAAAGCTTCAACAATAATTTCTGCGTACTTACTGAGCAGAAATCACAAGTAAGGTATTTACTGCTCCCTATTCGCTTGCACTCATTTTAATCTTCCTTTGTTCAAAATGGCGAGGGTCTTAAACTGAAGCAATAAATCCCCCCTGTACATACAGGTGCCCACGAGGCTCCTCAACAACTCCAGATAAGACTCCCTTCCAGCAAGCTAGAAATGGGGCTTGCATGAATGGGAATCGAAATTGCTCCTCCCTGCTCTCAAAGCAACAGTAACAAACAGAGGACTACTGTCTCTATCTCACCCATTTGGCGGCCATCTTTGACTAGTCTCTCTCTTGGGCGGCCATCCTGGATTAGTCATTTTCACTATCTGAACATACACTAAGAACCTATCATTTTAGACTAATCTCAAATACCGAGTACTTTGCGCAGCTCTGTATCTACACCTTCCTGTGCCAGAATGTTGCCTTTTATTGCAGTATTATACTCCTACTGGCATTTTGTGCCAGAATGTTTGCCTTTTATTGCAGTATTAGACTCCTACTTGTATTTTGTACATTCCTGTAACACATACTCAGTTCACTTTACTGTACAGATTGCTACCTCATATATTTTGGGTTGCTCACTAATGTCACTTTTTGATTGTTGAGTCATGTAACCGATGGTTTGCACTTGTATTCTGTTCTTATATTTTATCAGTACTATACTTCCAATTGTATTTTGCACTACTCTGCACAATTCTGCAACTGCACTCATTTTCACTCTTCTCTCCTGTAATGCACCGACTGCTACCTCATACATTTTGGTCGCTCACTAGTGTCACCTTTACTGCCTTTTATTTCAGTATTATACTCCTACTTGCATTTTGGGCCAGAATGTTTGCCTTTTATTGCAGTATTATACTCCTACTTGTATTTTGTACATTCCTGTAACCTATACTCAGTTCACTTTACTGCACAGATTGCTACCTCATATATTTTGGGTTGCTCACTAATGTCACTTTTTGATTGTTGAGTCATGTAACCGATTGTTTGCATTTGTATTCTGTTCTCATTTTTTATCAGTACTATACTTCCAATTGTATTCAGCACTACTCTGCACAATTCTGCAACTGCACCCATCTTCACTCTTCTCTCCAGTAATGCACCGACTGCTACCTCATACATTTTGGTCGCTCACTAGTGTCACCTTTGCTCCCAAGGGTACCTCTTATATGCTGGTTGCTCACTAGTGGCACTTCTGCCCACTAGTGCCATTTTTCTGATCCATGTAACCTGTTGTGCTTGCATTTGCATCTTGCTCCTGCATATCATTATTGTTCACCCTCCCGCACTACCTATACCGCCATACCAACATGGATCCCATCGGCAAGCACACATGTAAAATCAACTACCCACCCTTGCTCACCAAAAAAGCCGCTAAACGCTTTAAACACGACCTCCTTAGGTCCCACCCAGAAACCCCCTTTGCCGACTCCTACTTCTCATCGGTCAATGGACCCTTGAACACCGATATCATCTTCCACACCACACGCAGAGCTCAATGGAAAAAAGCGTTCCTCACCCTACTCACCGTCTCCACCATCAGGAAATCCGCCCATGGCCTAACACTCACCATCACACCATCCCATCTCTTCCCAGGCAGAACCACCATCACTATTTACAATAACGGGATTGTCCTAATTCAATCGACAGACAGGAACCTGGAACTACTTGACAACCTGTTCCCCACATTCAAAGAGCACCTATCCAACCCTCGGACTTACACTCATATCACCCACGGTCCTACCACCCCTGACGTCACAGCACCCACCCACAACCCTCCTAACCCAGTTCAGCACCAGAACGACACTCACCTCACCTTCACTCCCAGCACCATAGTCAATTTCCCACCTGCTGCAGCTACCCCTCCCCACCCCTCAATCACAGACACAGCCCCTTCATACACCACCCGCTCCCCCATCACCCCTACCAACCCTAGTACCCCCGCTCAGCTTCCCATATCCCCCTCCACACTTTGCACTCCCGTCCCGTCCTTCACACCAATCTTCTCAGAACACCCCTCCTCCCCCAACTGCACCCCACACAACATGACTCTCTCTGCGCCTATCTCCCCCCCCACACTTAGCACTCCCGTCGCGCCTAGCCTTCACCCTTCCTGCAACCTCTCACCCCCCACTCTCACTCCCCACTATCCCACCTCCACCCCCAGCCTCCACACTGCCCCCATTCACCCTTCCCCTCTCAGCACTGATGCCCTTCCCAATAATGCCAACACCACCCCTAACACCAATCCTCCCTCTAACACTTCCAACCCCTTATCCAGCTCCACCTCTCCTCCCCGATGCCCCCCCTTCTTCAGCAACCTATACGCCTGCTCACCGCCAGTACCCTCCCCCAAATCCGCGCCCAACACCACGCTGGACATGATTATGTCCACCCTCCTCCAAATGAAAGAAGAACTACACTCCATTAAAGAGTTGCTCATCACACACCCCAGACACCCTCCTCCCATCGCCACCTTTACACCTAATAACACTTCCCACTCACCTACTACTCACCGTACCACACAACACTCCTCACACTGGACCTCTATCCCCTCTCGCAATACCACCAATCGCAACATCAATCGCAATCGCAATACCACAAAGCGCAATAATCCCTTTACACCTAACAACACTTCCTCCTCACCTCCCTCTCGCCTTAAAACACAACACTCCCCACACTGGACCTCTATCCCCTCTCGCAATACCGCTAATCGCCCCAGACGCACCACCAATACGATCTCAGATCATGACATACACACCCTTCTCCACTCTTACGTCCCGGCTCCCCAAAATCGCCTAGACACCAACCAGCTGTCCATCCCAACGATTATCTCTAACCCCCTCAGGCACCAAAAGGATAACAACAGAGGCTCCGTCCCCAACAACCTCACAAATGTACCTCTCACTATAGAACCTTCCTACACCCTATGCACCCCTAGCCTCAAATGCATACTTCTCAATTGCAGATCGGCCCAAAGACACTCCGCGGGGGTCGCCGATCTCATCATTTCTCTGGAACTAGATCTAGCCATTCTGACTGAAACATGGCTGTCTGATTCTTCTACACCTATCATGGATATCCTAGTCCCCCCCAACTACTGTATCATTAGACTTGACAGGTCCAAAAAGACAGGCGGTGGAATTGCCTGTATTTACAGAAGCAACCTCTCAGTTATTAAAGCGTCCGCCCCCTCTCTTACTTCCTGTGAATACCTCTGCCTTGATGTCATCAGCGAAAGCAAATCGGTATGCTCACTACACATCATATACCACCCACCTGGGGACAAGCTCTCCTTCGTCCAACAACTCATGGACACAATCTCAACCAACTCAGGACGGCAAAACACCCAAATTTTCCTTGGCGACTACAATCTCCATTGGAATGACAGCAGTGACACAGTGGTAAATAGCCTCAAAATCTTCCTCAACGCCCTTGATCTCACCCAAATATGCAATAGCCCGACCCATGAGAAAGGCTCTATCCTCAACCTTATCTCCAAAGAGGACGCTATTCAACTTGAGTCAATCCAACCTTGTGACTGGTCAGATCATCATATTGTCTCCTTCCTTATCAATGAAAAAATTAAATTTAACACAGTTCAACCCTCTAAGCCCAAAGTTTGGAAAAGAGACATGAAGAAACTCAACCCAAATTCCTTACCGCCTAACAGCTGCAATCTCCTACTTCCCCCTGCCGGCGCTACGGCCGTTCAACTCCTGACTGACCAATATCTCAATGCTATGACCACAATAATCAATGAGGCTGCACCCATGCAACTGAAAAGAGTTTCGTCCAAGATCTCCAACCCATGGTATGACGGGAGCCTCAATGAAGATAGACGGGCCATGCGAATGGCAGAGCGCACCTGGAGGTCAGCCCCCTCTGCACTGCACCTAAAAACACTGAAGAAACAGAGAAACGCCTACTTCAGGAAAATAAAACGCTCAAAAAGAGATTTCTTCAGCCTCCAGCTCGCCCAAGCAAAAAACCGCCCAAGAAAACTGTTCGAGCTAATCAGAACACAATCCAAAGAACAACCCCAGACACTCAGCACCATGAGCGCTACACCTTCCTGTGAAGAATTCTCTGCTTTCTTTAACCAAAAAACCGACAACATAAGAAGCGATCTCCTCAATGATGCAAGCCTCTATTCCAACCCCCAACACACAGCAGCGTCTGAACCAAAGAACAATGCTACATGGTCATCCTTTGGCACCTACTCCGAAGAAGAAATTGGCAGACTGATCAGCACCCTGAAACCATCCAATCACCTCACTGACCCTCTTCCTGCTAACGCTGTAAAAGACTTTACCCCTCTGCTCCTCCCACTCTGGACTAAGATTATCAATAGCTCTCTTCAACAAGGATCAATCCCTAACGCCCTCAAAGTCGGACAAGTCACACCGCTACTAAAAAAAAAAACAGCGGACCCCACTGATCTAAACAATTACCGTCCTATTACAAATATCCCCACAATCGCTAAACTGCTGGAAAAATGCGTACAGCTACAACTGACTAAACACATAGATAAGTTTGATCTCCTCAACGCTCATCAATCAGGCTTCCGAGCGGGGCACAGTACCGAAACTGCCATGACTCACATAGTTGACGGCGCCCTCCAAATCCTAGACCAAAACGATACCTGCCTCCTCATCCTTCTTGATCTCTCCTCAGCTTTCGACACAGTTAAACATGAGAACCTACTCGATCTGTTAAACACAAAAATGGGCATATCTGGGACTGTTCTCAAGTGGTTCACCTCCTTTCTACACAACCGGTCTCAAAGATTCAAAAGCAACAACCTGATGTCCTCTCCGGTACCTGTATCGCTAGGCGTCCCTCAAGGATCCTCCCTCTCCCCAACACTGTTCAACCTAGTTATGGAACCTCTCACTACTTTGTTACAAGCATCCAATGTTCACTTTCACATGTATGCCGACGACACCCAACTTTATCTCAAAATACAATCTCCCAAGGACATCATGCTTCTGAACACCACGATTAGAAACACCCAATCCTGGCTTGCCGAGAATCACCTCAAACTCAATGCGCTGAAGACTTGAGTTCCTCCTGATCTCACCTCCCGCAAAAATCTCTACCGCTCAAACATGGCTTAAGCACCTAACCGCTCTAAATGTACAACCTACCATCGTAGACTCAGCAAAATCTTTAGGCATAACACTCGACGCCAATCTCAACATGCAGCAGCACATCAGCAAGGCAACGAAAGGAGCGAACTTCCAAATCAATACCTTGAGAAAACTTAAACCCTTCCTTCCAGCCAAAGACTTCCAAACTGCAGTACAATCTATAGTCATCCCGCACATAGAATACGGTAGCACCGTCCTCTGCGGGCTCCCCCTAACTACAACGGCACCCCTAAGAGCGTCCCTTAACGCTGCAGAGAGACTCATCACTGGTTCAAAAAAGCACTCGCATATCTCCCCTGACTTTAAATCCCTGAACTGGCTACCTTTTGAAGCCAGAATACATCTGAAAATAGCCTGCATGACACACAAGGCTGTACACATGAACTCACCCGCCTACCTCACTCAAAAGCTGACAATTTCTGGTGGCTCTAGAACTACTAGAAGCACAAACAATCTTCTGCTGAAGCCTCGAAGATTTCGGAAGGAAAAAAACCTATAAACGCTCCTTCTCAGGAATGGCACCCAGGATTTGGAACTCACTCCCTCCTGAAACCAGGCTCATCTCCTCCATTAAACTTTTAAAGAAAGAAGTAAAAGCGATCCTCATGGCCAAATACACATGATCTATTATTCTGCATCTCTCAAGAATCCGCTCTGTACCACCTGCCTGACCCCTTGGACTATTTGTATTACTTGTTTTATCGACTTAATTGATTGTATACGTTCCCTCTTTGTACATTTTTATATTGTTGACGCACCTGTCTGACTTTGCATACTGTACCTACACCACCTCAACTTTCCCTACTCTTGTACTTTTGATGCACCTGTGTGACTATACACCCTGTACTCATCTCCTACCTCAACTATGCCTATCTTCATGCTAAGCATTTTAAGATCGCTTAAACAAGTATATGCTCCTTATTTTTGTACTTTTATATTATTGGCGCAACTGTTTGACTATGCACCTTGTACCTACTCTATGATAGAAGACACTACCTCACCTTTGACCTACCTCTTTTGACCTACCTATGTAACTATGCACCTTGTACCTAACTACCTCAACTATTACAGTCTATTATTCTATGACCCCCTTGTCCTTGTAAAGCGCTCTGATATCTGCAAAGATCTTGTTCGCGCTATATAAAACTTTCAAAATAAATAAAAATAAATAAATATGAAATGTGCATGTTCCTCATAGCTGTATTTCTAGTCTGAAATTATTCCTTTCTTCTTCTTCAAGTAAAAGTGGTTCATTTCAAACCCTCAACTTGGTGGTTTTATACCACACCGCAATATTTCACTTGTTAATATCCATTGTTGGTGCTGCAGAATGAAAAGGCAGAGACCCTTTCCCAAATTGCTGTAGGAACTGAACCCAGAGGGGTACTTTTGAATTTACTGGAATCTAGAAGTTGACATCAGTTTTTACCAGCCACAGCTCAAAGCAGTTGCTTTTCTTTTCTACAGACTGGTCTGGAAAAGTATTATGCAAGGTTTGTCTTACCCGCCATGACTTGCAAGGAAAAGTCATTCAACAGTTCATTCATGATCCTGAACTACTTCACACATCTCAGTTACCCAAACAGGCTCCTCCAGTAATTTTTCTTCAATCCCCTGATTGTTTTCCCTCTACAGCGGCCTCCTATAATGTAGCAGAAACAAGTTCTTACATGACTTCATTTCAAGAATGCCTCTCGAAGAACCGGCATTTAGACACCTGAATGTGTCTAATCTTAATATTTTGTTTAGGTAGCTTGCACATGATGTGAAAGTGGTTAGTTGACTGAGCCCTGTTACTGAGCCCTAAATGAAAGTATTCCTAGATGGCCTATTGTTTTAGTTAATCGTTTTCTTCTTCTTCTGCAGTTTTAAGGTGGAACTCTGGAAGAGCTCATTGCCATCCACTGGGGCATACAGTGATTATCCCTTCTCTGTCCAACCTTCTTGACAATTGGCTTCTTCATAGGGCTCCACTCAGTGCTTAATTTGTTAAAAAAAAAAAAAAAGTAAGTGCCAAGGCCCTTTTGGCTTGGCCACTGCAGTCTGCAATACCCATGGCCCCTGTTAGGTCTATCACTGACAGAATAAACACAACTATCAATCATCACACTCCTAATAGTGTGACAAATCAGGCTATTCTAGGCCATCTAAAGCTATGATAATGGGGTGAGCGGCAGGTATTCTTTTTTTAATGCATATTGACATATTAAACACTGTTGTGCTCATCTCAAAATTAGACAAATATGCCAACATGTGGAGGAGTATCACTAAAGCTGGTGTTAACAATTAAGTGCTGGTGCAGAGCACCGGAAACCACCAGCTCAAATTAAGCACTGGTTCCAGTTTGAGGGAATCCAGAGATTGGTGGGTCCATCCTGGTAAACCATATTTTATTCCTCAGTGTCGGAAGCTGGCTCTTTATATAGTGGATCAAAACAAGGTACACTGTGTAGAGTCCAGGCAAACCCCAATTGATGTACAGAGGCACAAATGATAACCCAAATGCTCTCTTGTGGTAGTATGGGCGAGCAGTTAGGTTTATCAGAGGGTAGTGGAAAGCATTTGTTGTACTCACAGAAGCAATAAATGAGACACACACAAGACTAAATCTGAGACCAATTTAGAAAAATACGTCAATTTTACATACATTTTGATACCAAGAACTTGGTTATCAAGTAAGAACTTTTTAAAATATTGAATTTTGCCAGTAAGTAAGACAGTCACTTAAATGCGCCTTTACACACAATGCTTTCCTTGGAGGGAAAAGTCATAGCATACAGGTATTTAGGGTCGGTTTCTTGGGGTCTCCATCGGGACTTTGGATCGTAGGGGGTCAAGGTCCAACGTAGCACCAGCAGTCAGCCGTTACCTGCCCTGGGGTGTCCGGTTGCAGAGGTGCTGGTCACGTTGGTAGCTGTGCACTATGCTGGTAAGGAGAAAGGGGGCACCTAGAAGCAGGGAGGACTTGGGCTTGGGGACAAGTTCTAGAGCTCCCAACGTGGGGCTCTGGTCACAAGGATCATGGGAACAAGGAGGCAAAGCCAGTTCTTCGATACCCGGGATGGGGAGTTCAGTGCAAGGTGAAGAGGTCGGCTGGGTTCTACGCATCCGAGCCTTGCAGTTGTCTGTCTCACCGGTTGAGGGTGCAAATTCAGGACAGCTGGGCCACTTTGGAAGTGTGTCCCAGCGGTGCTGAAGTCCCTCAACGGCTGCTCGGTCTCTGTGTCTTTTGAGTCCAGATTGGACTCCCATGGTCTTTGTTTGCTGTAAGGGGTCCGGTACCCCGGGTATTGGTCGTAAGCATCTCTTGTTGGTCCTGGTGTCTTCTCACTTGGGGGGGGGCATGTCTGACCTTCAGGAGCACAGGGTCCTCTTCCCGGAGGGTTGCTGCTTCGGGCTGGCTGGAAAGCGGCAACTGGGTTGACTGGACCTCTCGCTTTAGTGTCTGCGGACTGCAGGTGAGTAGCTCTGTTACTCCAAAGGAGATTGCTGGCAATTTGCGAAAGGTTGGCAGTCTCCCGGGGTTCTTGGAAGGCTTTCAGCTGCAGAATGAGTCTCTGATCACGATTCTCGAAACTATTGCAGGCAGGGTTTGGTGCTAAAAGTGTACAGCAGTCTCCAGTTCTCGATTTTCTTGTGACTTTTCGTTGTCCTCTCTTCCTGAGCCATCAAATCTAAGTTACAGGTGTCAGGGGTGCCACCTAAATACTCAATTTAGGGATGTTACGGGGAGTAACAGGTAGTAGCCAATGGGCTGCTTACCTTCAGCATGTCTACACCCTCTATATGATCACTTCCTGTGGGAAATTGGCATAACCAGGACCCAGAGATCCTAATTCCACCAAAACTAAGATGGTGGAATTCAAAAAGTTGTGTACGCTTCAGGTAGCCCACCTTAAGGTTGGTACTAGTCTGAGAGGGCAACAAGCCTTGTGATTAGCTAATTTTCCCAACTCTCCTGGTGCCAAATGGGCCCGGGGTAGCGGGTGGCATTTCCCCAGTCTGCATATCAAAGGCAGCTGAGGCCTTTGAAACCACCTGTCTTGATATGCTGATTACTGAGCCATCCTGCTTGTAGGAGGTGACAACACCTCTGGCTGGAGCAAGTATTATTTCTGCCCTCGGAGAGCTCGGGCTTTTGCTTGCAGGGGTTCAGAAACCTGTCTGGTAGCAGGCTGGTCTGCACCAGTCAGCCATTACACGGGTAGTCAGTAGGTTTTCAGGGGGAACCTCTAAGGTGCCTTCTGAGTGCATGTATTAATAAATCCATCACTGGAATCACTGTGGGCTTATAAATACGAGATGTTTGATAACAAATATCTCTAGTTTAACTGAAGCCATCATGCAGCTGGGGAACTCGTAAACACCAGTGTCCAGCACATGTACTCAAAATGGATTCACTGTTCAATTGTAATATTGACTTAGACATCTCAGGGGCATATCTGGTCGTGCAGATATGCCCACACATGTAGTACATAGAGCACCCTGCCATTGGGCTGTAAGCACTGCTACAGGAGTGACTGGCCTATACTACATGCAGTGTCTGTAGGCATGGCACACAGAAGGTGTGCCATGTAGTTTCTTTACTTTTCTCTGCACCGTGGCACGCAGCCTACAATGGCATTTTGCATGTTGGTGTTGTTGGGTCTGGTAGGGTGGCACAATACATGATACAACCCATAGACACCCTCTTTAGCTTCCCTGCCTTCGGTACCACGGGTACTATTTGCAAGGGACTTACAGGAGGTGCTAAAGGTATTAACAACATGTATAAAGGGACCCCCTCCTAAGGTTAATTTTGGCCAAGGAACAGAGGGGAACAAGAAAACTACAATGTGAAAACGTTCCTTCGGTGGCCTTCTACTTTAGCAAAGCAATTCTGTCTATAAATATGACAAGCGGGTGGCAAGGACACAAAATATACTGAATTATTTCAAAACATATAAATTTTTATTATCTTTTTTCTTTTTTCTTTTTATAAATTCATCACATCTGTTATCAATCCAAATTTATCAAAGAATTATTCTTAATTCATGTGAAAAAAACTCAAAACCACATACATTGAAAATTATCTACAAAAAGGATAATGATTAAAATTACCCCTTGGTAGCAACCATACCTCTCAACATACTCACGTGTTACCAATCATACCACACTCAAACCACACTCTAAGATGGTAAAGGAACTGAGTTATTAGCAAGATGACAGTGCTAAAAACATATAGGAGCCCAGATGTAGCTTTAGGCCCACGCAGGTCTACGCGCGTTTCGGCAGCATTAAGCCGCCTTCATCAGGACCTTTTTCATCGTGACTGTTCAAGTACCAGGGGATCTAAAAAGAGAAATATACATATGTCACCACCCAAACATTAAAATTGATTCATTTCATTGCTAAACAACAGGGGCTCAACAACGTGACCACAATGAAACAGGGCATCTGTGCATCAAGTAGCCAGGGCCAGCCGAAAGAAATCATGCTGCCCAAGGTACTAACATAGTATATTACTGTAGGTGCTGATACCAGAATAAGGATTTATCAGTAAATAAACGACACCAGAATATGTGATAGTTCTACATGTTTATCAAAAACCAGTTGGAAAAAAGTGTAAGAAATAACAACATTAAAGCTTCTTCCTATGCCCTTTTGACTAGTGCTAATAATCAAAACAAGGGCGTAGCCCCTATGCTTACCAATCGCCCCAAACAATTGGAGTCGCCAAAAACGTATCCGGTAAATGTCAGGAGACTGAGCGTCCTGTGTTATAAAAAGATTGCTGCAGAAAAAGGATTTCTCATATTAAATCCGAACTCAACATTTTCAGAATAGACCTATTCAAGCTACTTAAAAAATTAAAGTCCGGTGCTAAAGGTATTGCCAATTGGGGAACAATTGTACAGTTACAGCCAAGAAGTGGGGATGACCAAGTCATCCCCACATTTTTTGAACAGCCAAGAGATCTAATTTGACTGAGGGCTTTTAGAACTGAGGAAGTGTGACATAATATCACTTTGATACGTTATTTTGGAATTTACCTTGACTGTACCAAGGGTCAGTGCAGTGGTAGCTTTTTGAGATTTGAGCAAATGTTCAAGCGTTGGCACTGTGCCATAGTATTTCTTGCTGCATTACTTAAGTAATATAGGATAAATGAATGAATGAATAATAACATTTGAAAAGTCACCACTGTGTCTAATTGGCTACTTTAAAGCTTGAAAGGTGGAGCTATAGCTGAAGAGATTTTCACAAGAAGAGGCGCACCACCTAGAAATCCTTACCGAATTTTGATTTAAATGTAAACCTCAGGTTAGCCATCGGAGCTTTATCTCAGCTATGTGTCGTATGCACTGCCCAATAGGGAGAGATGTGTTTAAATAATAAGTTCTGAAGATCAGTACGCCAGTTTTTGGAGCATGAATCTTTCTGAGCACAGGAATGGACAAGACACCGTTTAAATTCTGCCGTAACTGCCACCACAAATACGCGCAGAAGGACCTGCACCCGGTCTGCAACCTCTGCCTGCTGGTCGACCACGAGAGCAAGGATTGCAACGCCTGCTCCGCCTTCACCCCGAAAACACTCCGGTTTAGAGAGAGACAGAGGAGAGCCAACTACAACATGCAAGGCAAGGGCCAACCTCCGTCGCTCCGGGACCTGGGCCTCTGCAGCGACGAAGAGGACAACATCGCCGAGGGACTAGAGGACTACAGGGTTGTAGAGACCGATAAGAAATCGTCTAAAGAGGTAGGAGAGACGTCGACCCCTAAACCCTCGACAGAGCCTCGAAGGCCTGAACAAGACTCTCGAAAAACAGAGTCTAAGTCCTCGAAGGGAGCACCGGCGCCGAAAATTCCGGCGGCCGTAGCTGCATTCAAGGACAAACAGCCCAGCGGATCCTTAGAAAAGGACTCCCTAAGCGGCGAAGACCGATGAAAAGCCAACGTCGTCGAAGCACATCCCCGAAAAGGACCGCTTGACTTCGAAAGAGAAGGACTCGAAGATTGCTTTGACGTCGACGACTACGTCGAAGAGATCGACCGAAATGCTCGACGCCGAGCATGTCGCCGAGCTGGAGAGAAGGAAGAGAAGGCTCGAGGCCGAAATGGAGAACATTCTGCAAAGGAAGAGCGAGTTCAACGAGATAATGAAAAGATTCACGATCCCGTCGAAGCCGCCGCCGACCGTCGTCGAAATAGAGGGGGAAGAGGAGTTGGACGCCGAAGAGCCGCCGAAAACACCCGGACCCCAAGAACATCCAGAGGAAGAGGTCCTCTACTATGAGGAAGAGGGTGACTATGACAAGGGAACGAGCTTCGGCTCGGCATCCTCGATGATGCAGGACCTGGAGTGGCAGGACCTCGACGCCGAAAACCCGGAAGAGCCCGTGGAAGCGTATCCTTCGAGGCCTTCGCCGCCGGATGACATTGGGGCCTATAGCATGGCCATCAGGAGCGCGGCAACGGCTTTTGAAGTCAAGCTTGATGAGGAAAAACCAAAGGCTGACTTCCTCTTGGAAACCCTGCTCCCCACTCAACAAGGAGACAGTTCCCCCCATGCTTGAGAGAGCCATGGACCAAGGGAGGGAGGCGTTCAAAGACCCAGTGACATGCAGGTGAATCAAGCCTAGGACGGAGAAGAAGTATAAGCACTCCTCTAAGGACCCTCCCTACATCCGGGGATCCGTCACAGCGGACTCCATTATTGCGGCAACAGCCAGTAAAAGGGCAAACGTCCCAACAACATCAGGCCCACCACCAGACAAAGAAAGCAGGAGGATGGACCTAACTGGGAGAAAGAAAGGAACGCAGTGGTACACTGGCGCATGGCGAACTCAAATGCCCTACTGAACAGGCACCAGTACCAACACTGGGACGAGGTCGGACAGCTGCTCAAGCACCTCCCCGAGCAATATCAGCAAAGAGCTTCACACCTGGTGGAGGAAGGAAAGAACATTGCAAATTCTTGCCTGAAAACAGCCTTGGATGAGGCTGACACATCAAGCAGGCTGATGATGATAGGAGTCACAGAGAGAAGGAATTCCTGGCTCAGGATCTCAGGCTTCAAGCCAGAAGTACAGAACAACATTCTGAGCACTCCCTTCAGTGGAGAGACACTGTTTGGGGCGCCGTGGATGAAAAACTCACCCAGCTCAAGAAAGAAAACGAAACTGCAAGGTCCATGGGGGCCTTGCAATTCAGAGGGATGAGAAGGGGTACCCCAACACGGAGACTGAACGGAAGAGGGGGAAACCAGCTGGGAACGTCACACCAGATATTCCAGCAAACTCACCAGGGCAACAGTCAAGCTCAGCAGGGACAGCAAAAACAAAATTGGCAGTACCAGCCTCGGGGCCAGTCCTTTCGCGGGAGGGCGAATGGACGTGGACAGACGAGAAGAGGGGGCCAACAACCCACCTCAATGTGGCTCCGCCACGCGAAGCGTGCCCACCCACGCAACTCCTCCGAGGGTGGTCTACCACAAGACCAAAAAGAGAGGGTTACACAAGCCAAACGTCAATGAACATGTAACACCAGTGGGAGGCAGGCTAAAACATTTCTTCCAGGAATGAAAGAAAATAACTACAGACAAATGGATACTCAACATCATACAGTTCGGATACTGCATAGAGTTGGAAAAGAGACCGCTGAACAGAAAACCAAAAAGAAGGGCGCACTCAGGGAAAGTGCGAGCGCTACTCCTAGAAGAAGCACAAGAACTCCTCCAAAAGGAGGCCATCGAACCTGTCTCATTCAGAGAAAGGAACAAGGGAGTGGAGTGTACTCAAACTATTTCCTGGTACCAAAAGTGGAAGAAACGCTAAGACCCATCCTGGACCTAAGGTTCCTGAACAAGTACATAAAGGCGTAAAAATTCAAAATGACATCCCTACAGGAGGTCATTCCTCAGATAAGGGACGGAGACTTCATGTCCACCATAGACTTCAAAGATGCCTACCTGCACATTCCCATGAACAGGCAGCACAAGCATCTACTAAGATTTACCATCAACAAAGAACACTACCAGTTCACAGCCATGGCCTTCAGACTAAAATCAGCACCAAGGGTCTTCACCAAATGCCTCGCAGCCGTGGCGGCGTACCTGCGGAGGGAAGGGATTCATGTATACCCTTACCTCGACGACTGGCTCATAAAAGCAAACTCCCACAAGACATGCAAAGAGCACGCACAGCGGGTCACAAAAACGCTAACGGATCTAGGATTCTCCATACACTGTGGAAAATCCTCAATGGAACCAGAGCAAGTGAAGGTCTTCCTAGGGGCACAGATCAACACCATACAGAGCAAAGTGTTCCCCAGCGACAAGAGAACACTGGCCCTGCTGAAGGAGACACGCCAGTACCAGAAGGGGTGAGCTCTGACAGTGAGGACAACGAGCAAGATCATGGGGATGATGGCGTCCTGCATACACCTAGTCCCCAATATACGGCTACACATGAGACCATTCCAGGAATGGCTGCAACAACAATGGTCACAAGCTACAGGGAGTTGGGAAGATCTAGTGGTTGTAACGCACGCAGTGCAGGAGGAGATAACATGGTGGAACAAGGAGAACATCACACAGGGGAAGCCTTTAACACCACCAACCCCAACGCTGACCATCACCACAGACGCCTCCCAGATGGGATGGGGAGCACATATGAGCAAGCTCAGGGTGAGGGGTCTGTGGACTCCAACAGATGCGGTCAGACACATCAACTAGCTGGAGCTGAAGACTGTGTTCCTCGCCCTAAAGGCCTGCCAGAAAAGACTGTACAACCAGAGAGTGTTGATACAAACAGACAACACAACAACCATGTTCTACATCAACAAGCAGGGAGGAACACAATCAGCCCCACTATCCAACCTAGCACAGGAGATATGGAGATGGGCCATCCCGCTCAAAATAGACCTGCTAGCCATACACCTACCAGGGAAGGACAGTGTGGAAGCGGACAGGCTCAGCAGACAGACGTTATTTTGATGTATTAATTTTAATAAGGATTTTATAATAATATTGTAAATCTGTATATGTGCTATTATGAATTCTTGGAATTCGAATAAAGATTTATGATGATGACCGACGACCGCATCCCACGAGTAGGAACTCAACGCACAGGAAACGCAAAGGCTATTCAGGAGGTGGGGAACACCGACAATAGACTTATTTGCAACACACCAGAATGCAAAATGCCGAAACTTCGCATCCAGGCAACCAGGGGTACGATCCCAGCGGAATGCCCTATGGATAAGCTGGTCGAAAACATTTGCCTACGCTTCCCCCCCTCCCTCCTCCCCCCCCCCCCCCCCCCCGATACCCTTGATACAGAGGGTACTCAACAAGTGCAGGACCAGCAACATGACACTGATCCTGGAGGCACCACAGTGGGCAAGGCAGACCTGGTACTCACAAGTAATGGAAATGGCACAGGGACCACCCCACAAGTTCGGGAAAAGAAAAGACTTACTCTCCATGCAAAACGGAGAAGTTCTGCACCCAGAGCCGGAGAGCCTCAACCTAGCGGCATGGCTCCCGAGGACATAGAGTTTGCACATCTAAGACTTACTGAGAGCACTCTGCGGGTGCTACAAGAGGCTAGGAAACCTTCTCCTACCTGGCGGCCAAGACATGGAACTCCCTCCCCATCCACCTGCGGCTGACCCAGGACCATCTCTCCTTCAGGAAGCAACTCAAGACCTGGCTTTTCGAGCAGTAACGGACCCCTCCCCCCCCCCCCCCCCCCCCAGCGCCTTGAGACCCTAGCGGGTGAGTAGCGCGCTTTATAAATCTGTTGATTTGTATTTGATTTGTACCACACGCAAATGTTATGTGGCAAAATGGAAAAGGTTCACACAATGGTACAGCAAGAAGAAACTACACAAGAAGATGACAAGGGAATCAATGGTGCTAAGATATCTCACGCACCTGCTGAAAGCAAATCTAAGTTCATCCTCGCTAAGAGTACACCTAGCAGCGATAGTAGCCTACACAAGAGGAGAGACAGGAAAGAGCTTCTTTACATCACCAATAGTAAAGAGATTCCTGGAAGGGGCAAAAAGGATCGCACCATCTGAAAGGATGCCGCCACCGGCATGAAACCTTAATTTAGTCCTAACAGAGCTCATGAAAGCGCCCTTTGAACCCATCCTTAAGGCCTCCCTACAAATGCTGACAACGAAGACAGCCTTTCTGGTGGCAATCACCTCGCTGTGCAGGGTAAGCGAACTACAAGCGCTAACACTGCAAGAACCCTACATTCAAATACACAATGTTAGGGTGGTAATGAGAACTGACCCACACTTTATGCCAAAGGTGGTGTCAAGGTTTCACAAGAACCAAACAATACAGTTACCAAGTTTCTTTCAGAAACCATCCACAAGCGCAGAGAGGGCACTGCACACTCTGGACGCTAGAAGAGCAGTGATGGATTACATTGAAAGAACGAAGGAGCACAGAAAAACAAAACAGTTCTTTGTGTCCTTCGCAAGCAGCTACCTGGGTAGACCAGTAACAAAGGGAACCATCGCTCGATGGATCGCTCAAACTATACAATTCTGCCACAAACAGGCAGGCCAAGAACTAGCAGAAGGGGCAGGAGCCCACTCTACCAGGAAGAAGGGAGCAACAATAGCCTTCCTGGCTAACACACCCATTCAAGACATATGCCTGGCGGCAACATGGGCTTCAGTGCACACGTTCACTAAGCAATACTGTGTGGATATACAAATGAACAAGGAAGCACAAGTAGGACAGAAGGTGCTTCAACATATATTCAACAACCAACGCTCATCTTCCACCCAGCTGCCACAAACGTAACAAACCGCTACAAAGTCTATGCACAGCATAGTGAATCCAGAAAGATTCACGCTGCAAAACGAATAGTTTCTTACCTGTCGGTGTAGTTTTGCAGCTTGAAGATCTTTCTGGATTCACTAGCGAACCCACCCACCTCCGCCGGAAAGATGAGGAAGGTGGTAATACAAGGACAATATAGAAACAGACACCTTAAGGGACAAAGCGGAAGAATCAGTTACTTGAAGAAGAAATATAAAACGTTGCCAAAGGATTCACAAACAGAACACAAAAACAAGAAAAAAAAGAATCTGAAGATGGTGCCCAAGGGTGGGAGCTTCCGCAGGAAGCGTGCCGACGTCACAGGAAGTACACCAAAAGGTGGGACGTCGACGCCCACCTGGGCTACAAAAAAAAAAAAGAAATGACTAAGATTCCATACCCAACCACTAGACCGCGGAATAATGCACAGCATAGTAATCCAGAAAGATCTTCAAGCTGCAAAACTATACCGACAGGTAAGAAACTATCCGTTAAATCGTATCCAGCCATTATAGCTCTAAATTTTTCTGGAACACTTTCTGTCTCAGCCCTGCTGATGTTCTCATCGCAGAGAGTTACTGCTAGAAACTAATCCAGCAAATGAATCGTATCTCTGTACTGATACACTGTGATGCTCCTTCCTTGCTGTGTCACTTAGTGTTCCTTCCATCACTCACTACATTTTATGAGTGCTGCCCAAATATTTGACGGCTTTGGCCTCACCACAGAACATCCAATAGGGTTATCATCAAAGCTCGGCACATGCAAAGAAACCACTCCACAGTATCCTTAATATACGGCCTTTTTTTAAAGAAAATCTTTGGGATAGTCATAAAATCGGAGATTTCTTTTTTTTAATTATTATTTTATTTTTTCATACTGCCCAGCAGAGACAAAGCATACATGTTCATATCACATTGTCATATTGTCCAGTTGACACTCTAGCACAGTAGTATTATATGCATTTAAACCGACATTGCGAACACTGTACAGGGATATACAGACACTTATCGCAGATCATTCGCCCCTTCCTCCCACCGACTCGTGTAGCTCAAAGTTCTTAACAACCACTGGGATGAGTAACCAGGTGTTTACATTGGAGGTTCCTCAGCAGCTGGATGGCCGGAGAGCAGTCAGCCATTACGTGGTCGCTTGTGTGCTTTGTAAATATAGCGTCAATGGCTCCCAAAAGTCTCTGGAAGCCAGCGGTATCTCCTCCGCGTAGGCCTCCAATGTAGTTCTGCAGTATGTCATATCAATGATCCAGTCCTTGAATCTGGGCGGCCTCTTGCTGCCCCATCTGATCGCTATTCTACGTTTCGCCAGTAGCAGCGCCACTGCCAGAAACTTTCTTCGTCTGGCGTGTCCCAAGAGACACGTCTGAGGCATGTTCGGGATATGTTCCGCGAGCATGGTGTGTAACCCATCCGTGACAGCGCGCCAGTAGGCTTGTAGGTCCCGGCAAGACCACGCCACGTGCAAAAAGTCAGCGCCAGCTGAGCCGCAGCGGCGGCAGGCATCAATGTCCCCAAGTCCCAGATGGTGGAGTTTTGCGGGCGTGTAGTAGGCCTGGTGGAGGAACTTATTAAGCGTAGATTACAGTTTGGCGTTCGGAGCGTGAGCTGCGTGCAGCTATATTGCCAGTCTTGCTCATCAATTGGTGTGCCTAGCAGCTTTCCCATCTATCTTTCGGTGCCGTGATCCCCCCTGCACGCTCCCGCTGGGCCGTGGTGTATAGTCGCGTTACCAAGTGAGTACGTGATGGAGCTGTGAGCAGTGCTTGCAGTGTCACCAGTTGCTCCTGTTCCTCGGGGAACGTAGTGTACAGTGCTCTCATGGCCGCACGAAAGTGCAGATATGCAAAATGTTTCATCGGAGTCTGGTGTGCACAGAGGGCGAGGTCGGACCAGTTAAGAAATGTGTTGTGTGGGAACGCCTGGCCCAGAGTTCGGAAGCCCATTTCCTCTAGTAATGCCTGCATTTTGGGTTCTTGTGTTACTGTGAGCTTAGGGTGTTGTGCTGTTGGGAGGGCTTGTGCGTATATCGGCATTTTATCCGCTCTTCGCGCCAGTGCATGCCATGCTCTTGAGGTGTTCCTTGCCGTGTGTATCGTGTTTCCTGGGGCATAACGTATAGGCTCGGCCAGTAACGCCATCAGCGATTCTGGGAAGACACTGTCCTTTTCCACTGCGACGTGTGGTATATAAGCGTGGGGCTGTGTCCAGTAGTGTGCGTGTTGAGCTTGTGCGCAAATATAATATAGTTGCAGGTCAGGGTCCTCGAAACCGCGCAGATGATATGGCTGTGTAAGGTCACTCTGGCATGCCGTCCGGCCCATGTCAACCTCTGGAGCACTGAGCGCAATTTATTAAAGAATGCGTTCGACAGCCAGATGGGGACGTTCCAGAACAGGTATAGAAATCTAGGTAGAATAATCATCTTCTGAAGGGCTATTCTATCTGCCATAGAGAGGGGCATTTTAATCCACCTGTCCACTTGCTCCTCTAATCTACTCAGTGCCGTTCCATAATTTTCCCTAATAACTATTTCTGGGTCTCTGTGAATCCATATCCCCAGGTACTTAACCGGGTCAGTGCACCATTTTAAGGGATAGTCCAACTCCGGTTCCGTAGTGGTGACGGTGAGCGGAATCACCACGACTTGTCCCAGTTGATACTGAGGCCGACGTATTGTTCATATTGGACATACTCTCTAAAAATCGGAGATTTCTAACATTCGACGTTGTTGTGGTGTGGCACTCATTGTAAATGAAGCCATGTTTGCTGCACTGTTGACAAGGCTCTGTACACCACTATACATGTTGTTCACCAGTTTTCCGGACACGAACTGCTGCTGCCCCTTTCTGATATTTGGTTACAACAGTTTAGTGTGATATACATTCATATAGTGCAACCAGTTGCCCAAGGGCGTCAAGCCTCACTTAAATTGACGTGAAGATACTGACTGTACATAAAAAAAGACAATAATGATAATTGCTTTTTGCACCACACGTTTTCTTTACTTAATCCTCATTTTAGCGTCTCCTGGCTTATGGTTACTTGTCTGACGGACCCAATGTAAGGTCACAAATATTTTTCGAAGTTGAACAAATTGGTTTTCTTTTCAAGGCCGTTATCGTGCTCATTTGGAGTGACTTAGTAGAGAATGCTTTTCAGGCCCACATGCTATTATATCCTCCGTATATGTGGTCATTTAATTCCAAAAGCGTGATTAACAGCAGTTACCACCACATCCGAGTAAGGAAAGCAGTGAAACAAATTAGGTAACCTCTCGTATCTGTTTACTTATACCTGACGATTTTAGCTGCTGAAAGCGGCAAAAATCTCTGGGTGAAAGGCCGGGCAAAATGAGGAATACCATGGGCATCAGATTGGTAATCACTATTCAGTCCTGGTCTCTCGTTAGCCTTCGTCTGGATTCCCCATGTGGGACATTCAAAACCTTTGTGTTAACCCACTGAGTCTAGCCGGCCAAAGGTAGGTAGGTTCGCTGCTCGCAAAGGTCTCCTATAAAATGATACTACATCTTTTACTCTCTGTGTTACCATACTTCGAAATATTTACCTCTGTTTTTCAAACTAATCTCATAATCCAAACCTTTTTTTTTATTGCCATAATTTTGAGGTAAATTATCATGTGTAGTTGGTGATTATTGCAATTGGATGAGGTTGAGCTGCTGCACTCCTTCCCTTTTACTTAATGTGATTACTCTTTAATTCCAGTTCATATGTGAAATGCGTGCGAACAGGAACCGCGTTCACCTCTGCACGGTTAGGTTTGAAACAAGTCTGATAGGCACAAAACTCCTGCACCCAACTGTCGCACTGCGTGCGCGGAAATAATTCCTTAGTGACGTTTTTCATCCAAAGGTTCATTACTGTAGTCTAATTTATCCATATTTATCAAAAATCTTCACTCTTGCATCTTCCTTAATTACACCACAGCGGAGACAGCATGTTTGTACTTTGAATTCATTTATTCATCATTTTCAAATGCCAAACGCTGCCATTCTGGGCTTAACGGAGGCATGTGCTGAAGACTGTGTTCCTCGCCCTAAAGGCCTGCCAGAAAAGACTGTACAACCAGAGAGTGTTGATACAAACAGACAACACAACAACCATGTTCTACATCAACAAGCAGGGAGGAACACAATCAGCCCCACTATCCAACCTAGCACAGGAGATATGGAGATGGGCCATTCCGCTCAAAATAGACCTGCTAGCCATACACCTACCAGGGAAGGACAGTGTGGAAGCGGACAGGCTCAGCAGACAGACGTTATTTTGATGTATTAATTTTAATAAGGATTTTATAATAATATTGTAAATCTGTATATGTGCTATTATGAATTCTTGGAATTCGAATAAAGATTTATGATGATGATGATGACCGACGACCGCATCCCACGAGTAGGAACTCAACGCACAGGAAACGCAAAGGCTATTCAGGAGGTGGGGAACACCGACGATAGACTTATTTGCAACACACCAGAATGCAAAATGCCGAAACTTCGCATCCAGGCAACCAGGGGTACGATCCCAGCGGAATGCCCTATGGATAAGCTGGTCGAAAACATTTGCCTACACTTCCCCCCCTCCCTCCTCCCCCCCCCCCCCCCCCCCCCGATACCCTTGATACAGAGGGTACTCAACAAGTGCAGGACCAGCAACATGACACTGATCCTGGAGGCACCACAGTGGGCAAGGCAGACCTGGTACTCACAAGTAATGGAAATGGCAGTAATGGAAATGGCACAGGGACCACCCCACAAGTTCGGGAAAAGAAAAGACTTACTCTCCATGCAAAACGGAGAAGTTCTGCACCCAGAGCCGGAGAGCCTCAACCTAGCGGCATGGCTCCCGAGGACATAGAGTTTGCACATCTAAGACTTACTGAGAGCACTCTGCGGGTGCTACAAGAGGCTAGGAAACCTTCTCCTACCTGGCGGCCAAGACATGGAACTCCCTCCCCATCCACCTGCGGCTGACCCAGGACCATCTCTCCTTCAGGAAGCAACTCAAGACCTGGCTTTTCGAGCAGTAACGGACCCCTCCCCCCCCCCCCAGCGCCTTGAGACCCTAGCGGGTGAGTAGCGCGCTTTATAAATCTGTTGATTTGTATTTGATTTGTACCACACGTAAATGTTATGTGGCAAAATGGAAAAGGTTCACACAATGGTACAGCAAGAAGAAACTACACAAGAAGATGACAAGGGAATCAATGGTGCTAAGATATCTCACGCACCTGCTGAAAGCAAATCTAAGTTCATCCTCGCTAAGAGTACACCTAGCAGCGATAGTAGCCTACACAAGAGGAGAGACAGGAAAGAGCTTCTTTACATCACAAATAGTAAAGAGATTCCTGGAAGGGGCAAAAAGGATCGCACCATCTGAAAGGATGCCGCCACCGGCATGAAACCTTAATTTAGTCCTAACAGAGCTCATGAAAGCGCCCTTTGAACCCATCCTTAAGGCCTCCCTACAAATGCTGACAACGAAGACAGCCTTTCTGGTGGCAATCACCTCGCTGTGCAGGGTAAGCGAACTACAAGCGCTAACACTGCAAGAACCCTACATTCAAATACACAATGTTAGGGTGGTAATGAGAACTGACCCACACTTTATGCCAAAGGTGGTGTCAAGGTTTCACAAGAACCAAACAATACAGTTACCAAGTTTCTTTCAGAAACCATCCACAAGCGCAGAGAGGGCACTGCACACTCTGGACGCTAGAAGAGCAGTGATGGATTACATGGAAAGAACGAAGGAGCACAGAAAAACAAAACAGTTCTTTGTGTCCTTCGCAAGCAGCTACCTGGGTAGACCAGTAACAAAGGGAACCATCGCTCGATGGATCGCTCAAACTATACAATTCTGCCACAAACAGGCAGGCCAAGAACTAGCAGAAGGGGCAGGAGCCCACTCTACCAGGAAGAAGGGAGCAACAATAGCCTTCCTGGCTAACACACCCATTCAAGACATATGCCTGGCGGCAACATGGGCTTCAGTGCACACGTTCACTAAGCAATACTGTGTGGATATACAAATGAACAAGGAAGCACAAGTAGGACAGAAGGTGCTTCAACATATATTCAACAACCAACGCTCATCTTCCACCCAGCTGCCACAAACGTAACAAACCGCTACAAAGTCTATGCACAGCATAGTGAATCCAGAAAGATTCACGCTGCAAAACGAATAGTTTCTTACCTGTCGGTGTAGTTTTGCAGCTTGAAGATCTTTCTGGATTCACTAGCGAATATTTACCTCTGTTTTTCAAACTAATCTCATAATCCAAACCTTTTTTTTTATTGCCATAATTTTGAGGTAAATTATCATGTGTAGTTGGTGATTATTGGTCAGCATGAAGCCTGTCTTGCACACATAAATTCTGTGAGTTTTCATGAAAGTTTTGTTTGTCTGTTGCTCAGGTTGTTTAAGCTTCTGGTAAAGGTGTGAGCTCCAACTTTGGGTTCTGTGGTAATTCAGCTTGAAGTGCTCTGACAGTTCAAGAACTAAGTTTAGTATGCAGTTTCTTATTTAAACCTTTGTACATTGTTTTACGCAGGTCTGGCAGTATATCACGCTGATGCGCCGGATATTTCTCATAGATTGTCCTGGTGTTGTGTATCCATCTGGAGACAGTGAGACTGACATCGTATTGAAAGGCGTTGTGAGTATTTTGTGGTTCTGCAAATTCAACTTTTTTTAATTTTAAATTCTCTAATGTACCCTCCGCCTCAAGCCATCATACCTTTTATTCAATGCTTGCATGCACCCGTTTCTGCAGGTGTCACATCATGGAATGATTAAATTATTCTAGAAGCAAACTGGATGCATGTGACCTGTAGTTGCCCACATTTATTAAGGGCTAATGTGCCCATTAAATTAAGAGTAAACCTCTGTAAAATTACTAACATAACATGTATTTGTAAAGCACACATTCACCCAAGGGTATCTTGGCGCTGGATAACAGATGTTTATTGTTACCCCACTTAATGGTACTCATTTTATCGATATCAGAAGGATAAAAGGCTGAGTGGACCCGCTGGGATTTGAACCTGTGACCATGAGGTCGAGCGCAGGCCACTACAGTGGACGCATTAGTCCACTAATCCACCAGATTCAGCTTTACTTCGTTAGGACATTCACATACAACAAGCTTCAGGCCGCACATCTAACTGTTTATTGTTAAGACCATTACAGTTGTGGTGGTTGTGTAATGTTCGACTATAAGTCTTAATGCTTTTTACCTCAGTGTGGGGTGAGGCGTTTTATGGTTCTATGTGGGTTATTGTTTCCTGCCTTTACTCTTTACTTTTTGTTTGTACTCCAAACTTTTGGGTGTGCAGCATTGAGGTTATGATGATGATCTGACGTTTTACTCATTTCAACATCTCTGTCAGCACTTACTTCTCACTACCACCATTCTGAGTTGGAATATCCCTCCCTTGCATAATCCCTTCTTCTTTTGGCCAAGGCCTCACATCTCCTCATCTGTGTTTCATCAGTCTTTCGTAATCACTTTTTGAGTTTGAACCTTCTCCGTGCCCCTGCTGTTATTTACTGGCCTACATCCACTCTCTTCCCAGATGCCTAACTCATAAAGCCTGCTGGGTGGAGGTCATGTTCAGGTCCTCCTAATTTAATATGAAGTACCCTTCTAGCTAATCTCCGCTGGGCTTCCACGCAATATAGCCCTGCAGCTGAGCCACAGTAGAATACTGGGCAGTGCTTTAGGTTGGAATCAGCCCGCAGTGGTGTCTCAGCACTGAATTTACTTATGGCATGTACTGAACTGTGGCCTTGCCTGTTACCACATTTGAGATGTAAGATAATCCATACATTTAGTTAATTTCCTTCAGGGGATGCTGGTGTAACCACTTTAGTCCTTTGTGACTGGAATGGGCTTGTATAATGTTTCTGATTTCATATGAAGACCCATTTAAGCATTGTCTTGTTTTGTTTTTAATATGTATTCAGGTTCAAGTTGAAAAGATCAAATGCCCAGAGGACCATATCAGTGCTGTACTTGAGAGAGCCAAAACCGAATATATCAGCAAAACATACCGTATTGACTCCTGGCAGAGCCCAGAGGACTTCCTTGAGAAGCTTGCCATGCGGATGGGGAAACTGCTAAAGGTTTGTTTTATTTACAGATAAGAGTGTGGTGATCCAGCGCTCAGCCCACTTTTGTTCAAGCGCATGCTTTCCAAACTTAGTGAGACTCTTATCAAGTACAATCGTCAGCTCTTCCCTTGTTGAGATCAGCCTATTTTGGAGAAAGCAATATAGTGTAGATCTGAACAATAATCAATGTGCAAACTATTTACCTTTTAGTCATGTGATACTCTAGGAAACTGCCCCTTTTTGCATGGTTGTCCCTTCACTGTTTGCCGGTTACCTGATGCCAACTTGACGGAGTGTGTGCTGGGATCCTTCTAACCAGGCCCAGCACCTGTGTTTTTTCCCCAAGACTGTACCTTTGTTACCCACAGTTGGCACACATATGGGCCACCTTTAAGTCCCTTGTAAAAGGTACCCCTGCTACCAAGGACCGTGTGACCAGAGAGGGCCCCTGAGGAAGGCGGATGGTATTATGCCACCCTCGGGAGTCCCTCACCTGAACACCCACACCCTGCCAGAGCAGACTGCGTGTTTTGTTGCAGACCAAACTGAAGAGTCGACATCGCACACATCCCTGTGTGCCATGCCCATCAACACTGCCTGTGTCATAGGTAAGTCACCACTCTAGCAAGCCGTACAGCCCTAAAGGCAGGGTGCACACTACCACAGGTGAGGGCATAGCTCCCTGAGCTATATGCCCCTATAGTGCCTGTGCCATTCACAGGCATTGTAAGTGCAGTGGAGCCATTTTGAGTACCTGGGCTGGAAGTTTGTCAACTCGAACTCCACAGCTCCATGGCTTTACTGAAGCCTGGGAAGTTTGGTATCAAACATCCCAGCACATTAAACCCATACTGATGCCAGTGTTGGAATTAATGAGAAATGCACACGGAGGGCATATTAAAGATGCCCCTGCAAAAAGACCAACTCTAGTGTGGTTCTGACTGGCTTCCAGCCATCTGCCACCTCCAGACAGGTTTCCGAACCACTTGGGAGAGAGCCCGCTTCTTTCTGGGCATGGAAACAAAGCACATCCTGGCCAGCTGTGCCATGCCTCCTCCCCCAGGGTAGGCAGGGTCCCAGAAGAGGGAGTTTCAAGGGCATGCCACCTTTGTTAGCTACCCCAGCCTTTTGATGCTATCAGCAACTGGCTCCCACTGGTTCTGACCCCTATTTTGGATGTGAGAACCGGTGGGAAAACCAGCTAGGAATGGAGGTGTGCCCACCTTTGTCAGCCCCACCCTGAGGTGGGGGAGGCGAGGAGAAGCCCACATCTCAGTACCTCCATCTTGTAGATGGGGGAACCACTCCAATCACGAAGTGGCTTATACCCCCTCCCACTGGAGGGGTGGCATACTAGGGGTTGTAGACCCCCCAGGAAAGGGGCCCATTAGTCCCAACCTTCACACCTCTGTAATGCCCCTAAGTTTAGTATTTAGGGGCGCCTCTGAACCTTGCCTCTTCAGATTCGATGTGACAGAAGACGACGGACCGAAGAGCCATGCACCAGAAGAGGAGGACGATGACGACTGCTTTTGTCCCCGCCTTACCGGCCTGTCTCCTGCTCTGAAACCTCTGCAGGCTAAAACCGGTGTGTCCTGCAGCCAGCAGCCTCCAAGAACACCTCCCTTCTTAAAGAACTCTGATCTCCCATGGACGCCGAATTTGTTCCACACCAACCAAGCCAGGACTCCAGAATCCAGCTGGAACTGCGACTCTTCTCCACTCTGCACCTGAAGCCCATGGCCTGAGTTCGAGTGGCCCAGCATCGCAGTGAGGTTCCCCTCTGCAATACTGACCTGTGTTCCAGCATTGAACGACATCCACTGACCTTCTCCTCGATAACTGCAGCCTCATCCTGAAGGGACCCCCCAACTGCGACTGTAACAGGTGAGAAGAACCCGATAAAAACGGACACCCCTGCATGCGCAGGTCCTGAGGTGCCTGACCGATGGTGTTCATCTCCATCCTCCAGTCATTGGTTCCCTTTGTCCAGTCTTCTGGCTCAAGCCTGCAGTCCTTTTCCGTGACCAAAATCCTCCATAGGAAAGCATTAGGCTCCTGACACCTCCTGAGCTCCCTGCACCCGCTGCCCCTGTGCTGCTGGTGGTGTGGACTTGGTGCTAAACTGGGACATGCTTTGCCCTGACCTTAATCCTAGGAGCTTGGCTCCCAAGACCAAGTAGCCTGCCCGTGAGCAGCCCCCAACTAAGGTTCCCCCAAGTCCCTTTGGCTATCATTTGTACCCTGCATTCTGCACCCTGCCGCTTCAGCGCTGCTGGTGGTGCCCCTTGATTGACAACCTGAACTTTGGGGAACCTTGGTTCTACCCTCCAACCCCAAAACAGGTGCAAACCTAACACTTCGTTTTGTTGAACTGTCTTGTACTTCAACAAAAAGCAACTTAGTGCCTTCACCACAGTTAACCTGTTTACCAATGTCCTGTGCTGCTTTAACTGGGTTAGGAGTGTGTTTCATGCCAAACTAGGAAAGTAATCTTGAAGTAATTCAAACGTTCTCTAAATGTAATTTCAGGTGTTTTAGAACAGTTTACCTATCGTTTTCTCAACTGCATAAGTAATCTAAAGGTTCCTACTAAACACTGTCTTTTGAAAAGTAACATTGTCTGAAGAGTTTAAATTACCTACTAAGTCAATCTTAGTTCTAGAAATAGAATAACAAAATAACGTTTTATACAAACAATTGGTCTGGATTCAGTCTTTGAATGTGTGATATAATGTCTTGCCTGAGTGTGTACAACAAATGCTTAACACTACCCTCTGATAAGCCTGACTGCTCAACCACACTACCACAAAAGAGAGTAAGGTATTATGTACTTTAGCCTCTACTATACCGTTGGGGATCCACTGGACTATGTGCACACTATGCCTTACTTTAGTATAGTATGTACAGAGCTAGCTTCCTGCAGATACTGAAAAACTGCAAATTGTTACTGTCGAGAAACGCAATTTAGGCCCACCAGCGAGTGTGCTAGAAATTATAACAAGCAAGATTGAGGTTTCAGGAGTGAGAGATGGACTGAGAACAGCTGGCCATATATTCTGCTCTTAGTTAAGGTTCATCAGCTGCTAAAAGAGCATACATCCTTGGTTATAGAAATACTTACAGTGGTCATTGTGTCTGTCCATTGCATATCATTGGGCTCCTCTCTTTTCAACCGCATTTGCTTGTTTCTTAACCGTTGGCTTTTCTTTTTCTTATTGTGTTTGTACTTCCTCAGAGCATACATTCCTTACCATTCTTCTTGATAGATGACTTGTATCTTTCCACTTCATACATTTGTGGAACCACTTTTTACTTTTGCTTTTAGCACTTCAAGAATGCTCCTGGCTGCTTTTTCATCCCATCTTCTCCATTACTTCCACCACCTCTCTGCTTCCTAATTTTATAGTAATATCCCCCACTTCCACATCTTACTTCTCACCACTGCTGCTCATCAGGGCAACACTTATTTTGTCTGTCACTCCCGTGCTCCTTCTCCCTGCCTCTCTCCTTCACGGTCTGCTTTTTATTTACTATTCCCTCTCTTCCCAGTTGTCCCCCAGTTCCTCTTTTGATCCCCTCTTCACTCAGCACCCCCTTTCCATAGTCTTCACTTCCTCCTCCTCTGTCCACTCGATATTGGGCACTGCATTTGGCTTTGCCGATGGCAGTTGATTTTGCGTCAACACATTGTCTCCCACCTTGGAGCACATCTCAAAGTATCAAAAATAGCTTTTGCCAATTTCAGCATTTTACAAAAGAATTTGGCATTGGTAAACTCAGTGGCGTCATCTGCCCTACTTTGGCAATTAAAGATCTATTGGCTTCGCCAATGCTTGTTTCGGGTATCTCCAGTTTGTATTTGCATAGTTCATAGTGCTGGAAGATCTTTTTTCGCTCCAAACATGGAACTTTTCAGAAAGTCTCAGAACAGCATTCACGTCGATGCCCTAGTCCACAGCCCTTCTCATAGTTTGTAGATGGAAAACACTAGTCGTATTAATAAGAAGAGTTTGTCAAGGTGATTGTTAGATTTGCCTTTTGCTGTTTCTTTTTTTAAATTGTCAGTTAAGTTGAAACAAAATGAAGAAATTATATGAAATAAAAGGAACTGTAATATTAATCAAAAATAAAAATATATTTTTAATCTATAGGAATGGTATAATGTTTGGGAGATCTTTGGCACCCTCTTTTTTAGGTCGAAGCCTGCATTGCAGGGCATGCCCTGCTGCAGGCAAAGAGATATTGTGAGCAGGGGATTTCAGTATGGCGTCAAGCCACGCCCCTTTTTTCCATTGGCAGGCCTCTGGAAACGAGGCCTGCCATTGGAAAAAGCTCCTGTTTAGCAGATTTGTCTGCTCTGGATCCCGCCTCTCGAGGACTCCATGACCTGCCTTACGGTAGCACAACAATATTTTTAGAAATATTGCCTTGGCAACCATGAGGCAGGTCAGGGAGTCCTGGAGGGGCGGCATTCAGTATTCTGTTACCGCCTTTTTTTTTTTTTTTTGTGCGTGTACTTTTCGTCATTGTTGCATTGCAGTGGATGGACCCTCCTTGTTATCGGTTATTCTCTTGTACTTTTTACACTTCCTGCCGGGGACAACAACCTATAGAGCATTCATCAGCACCGTGTGCACTAGATTTGGGTGGTATGGTAGCACCTGCCCTTCCTGTCTTGCAATGAGCGACCCGGGAGTGGGTGCAGGGGGCAGAGTGTTGTAACTGCGTCACCGCCTCGTCCGCCTAGTTTTGCTTTTGTGACGCCATTTCAGCCCCTCACTCGTGGTTGCACTGCGAGGGACAGGCTGTTGGCGATGCATGAATCACAAGGACCGACCAGGGGCTGCCAGAGCCGAGAGACGAGGTAAGGAGAGAAACTGAGGCATGGAAGGGGGGATGGAGGTGTGAAGACTGAGGAAGGGGCTGGGAGGGGGGCGGCTGATTAAAAGAATTTAAGGGGGAAGAAGAGTGCAGATCACACCTGGAGCAGCAAGAGACACCAGGCGAGGGGAGAAGAGAAGCATGGAAGGGGGAATGGAAGTGTGAGGCCTGAGGGAGGGGGGGATGAAAAGAAATGAAGGGAGAGGACGAAACCATACGGGAATAAAAGGAGAAAGGGAGACGGTGTGAAGAAGGAACATGATGGAGAGGTCGTACAAAACAAATAGAGCAGGATTGCGAAGTAAAAATCAGAGTCTGGGGGAGGACGGAGGACCGAGAGGAGGAAAGTAACGGAGAACAAGAAGGGGGAGGGAAGGGGTGTAAAAAGAATAACACCGCCCGACGCGGAGAAATGGAACAAGTGGGGGAACAACAGGGCCATGGACTGAGAGGAAGGAAAGGAACGGAAAAGAAGGGAGCGGGGATAAACGCGAGGAGAAGGTAAAGAAAGGTGAAAAGATGAGTAAAGGAGGGTCTGGGGAGGGCGAAGCACGTGTACGAGAGGCACTCCATGATGCACAGGAGGGGGAGGGTACAGCTACCCAACGGAAGGCCACGCTGTATCGACACCGAAAGGATGGGGGGCTGAGCCGACCCTGCTGGGATTCAAAGTATTCGGCTTCAGACTCGACCCAGAAACGAGAAGTAAGCGGCAGTGGCTGAAGGGAAATGATTGAGAATGAGAGGTGGAGATGATGAAAGCCTGGAATTAAAGGCCTGGGGGGGGAAGTAGCAATGCGCGGTAAGGCATGGGCGCCCCCCCCTTTCCAAAAGGCCCCATCTGTACGACTCTCTTTATTTCTGTTTGCAAACGTCTCTTCTCTCAGCCGCCCGCTACACCCTTCTCTGCCTATCGGGCACAGCTTAAGGAGTTGGGGGCCCGGAGCAAATGCATTTTTTCCCCTATAACGATGTTATATTGTTTTTTAATGTATTGGCAAAACCAAGGGCACGCATCATCATTCTAATATAGGCAATATATATTTCAACTAGTTTTAAGTCACCTCCGTTCCCGACAATTTGGCTGCATTGTACAGGTCGGAATTAGCAGAAAAAGGGTAATAAACGTCCCCTTCTCGGGGCTACACGACGGGATTTATATGTTTACCTCATCATAAGACACTTCCATTTATTTGGCGTGAAAATATATTTCTTGGCTATTTATTAACGCTGTATATGGTGATATTTAACGCAACACGCCATCCCTGTCAAATGTTAACCCAGTCAAAGTGTTTTCTTTGTATTCTGGGATATGTACAAGTCCCGGAATTCAAATACAGAAACGTAGACTGACACAGACATCACACAGGAGCAGGGAAATGCAAAATTCTGTATTCCATACATGGGTGTTTATAATATAGCATTAGCTCACCCCATGTCAGAATTGTTTGGGGCTTGGGTGTAATAATTGGGCCTTCTAACTAACTCCTGAGGCGGAAAGCCGGGAGCGCTGATTTTACTCGTTTTTAGGTTTTGCCTAGCGATGCATGCGTACGAAGTACGCATGCGCTAGCAAAATCTAATGATATCCTCTTATCCTCTATGTGGGGTCGGGTATCTGCCCCCTCCTCCCATTGGCTAGCTCCATAAATGGAGGCTAGCCATTGGTAGAGGGCTCTGTCTGTCAATCCCAGACCAGATTCGGGGGCGTTCCCGAGAATTTTTCCCTTTTGGTGACGTCAGGGAACGCCCTCGAATCTGGTCCGGCATTGAGCCGGCACCCGCCTTCCTGCTCGTTTACATTGTTTACGTCGCAGCCTCGTCCTGAATAATAAGGATTACATTTTACGGCGTTCCATATAGCGAGGATACTTTTTTCATCCTTGTGTACAATTTAAAATTGAAGCGACGAGTTCAATAAGGAATACGAACCGAGCATACAATTTTTAAACAAGAAAACAAATCATCGTTTAGCTGAATAACGTGCGTTTTTTCTTTTTGAAATATTATTTTTTTTTTTAACGTTAAAAGAGAACTGTGATAGCGATACAAAATTGTTGACAGTCTAGGGAAGAACGTATTTTCCTCTTACTGATAATGTCAACAATTATTTTACCGCGCGCCCTTCCAAGATGCCCGTTCTATTTTGTTACCGTCTTCAAGGGTTCGCGCCGTGTGTCCTCTTTTTGTTTCTTTGGTGTGAAATTCACCAATGACCAGGAGGGAAACCGGAGAGGGGCGTTACTGAGCTTCGAGAGAATTCCCCGAGGAATTCAATAGGGCTGAGCAACAACACAGGTGAGAAAACGCCGGAGGAGGGTCATTTGAAAAGGCGGCGGCCGATGTGGTGGGCGAGCTTGAGAGGTAAGAGACAGCGCTAGAAGGGCTGTCAAATGGCGTAGGAGGGGCAGGAAGGAAGGCGTAGGTATAGTGGATCTTGCTTCATGGAGGGAAGGGATACAAGGCAGAGAAGAAGAAAACGGGGTGATGCAGAAACAGGGATGTAAGCAAAGGGTGTGGTAGTGAAGGAAAGTGAGGGGAATTTAGGGGAGGACGTATAAGTGGAAGGAAGTGAAGTGAAACAAGCGGGTAACAACAGGGTAAGCATTTGACAGGCAAATACTTGGCCAAAGGTGTTCACCTTATTTTTCTAATTTGCATTTCGTGAACCCTAAATATCTGGACATCATTTGTAGTTATTAATGTATTAGGCAGAACCCCATGGAGTTCAATGTGCTATGTTTGTGTTAAGCACCTGATTTGTGTGTTTGAGGAGTAAAGGTGGTAAACTAACTTTCGTAAATATTTTGTACTAAGGTTTTGTTCGCTGCCAACATATAGCTTTCGATGCATTTAAATCCAGATGAAAAATTAAGCGACCCGGTGAGTGCCTTGTTTGGCAATATATTGAGATGCTTGCTTTACACGCTCCCCTGCAGACGCAGTTTCAGATCTTAGGCGCTTCTCCTCTCTCATCTGCGGTTCTCCCCTGCCAGGGACTGGCCCGTGATGGCTCCCTTCGTGTCGTGTTCTGTGCTGTGAATCCGATCAATCACTCATGGCGGGCACCAAGGCCAGTGAAGCACGCTTTCTCACTGCGCACAATCCCTGGATTCACCCCAGATTATTATCACATTTACATGCAGAACGGGGTCCTTGAAACCCAAACAGATTATGGCGGCTGCTTTTGTGAGGAACAGCTGACTGCAGCATTGTACTCGCTGCGGTATCCCACTGTACATAACACGGCACCTTTCCTCTCACATACCCTGCTGTGCGTGTGTTGCTTTGTGTACAATTCTTGCTGTTTTGTGTCGTATTGTGCGAACGGGGCGCCATTGCCGTCTGACGGATGCACAGAATGATGGTAAACTACATCTTAAAATCGTACACATACAGAAACAGACCAGGTCGTGTCTTCCCCAGATGAAGGGGTGGCGCTTGCTTCATGTTTTTTGTCTATCAATGCTGTTTTATCCAAGAGCTGATGGCAGAGGGAACGTGCCAGCGCTGTTGTGGGGTTGTAGCAGGCATTGCCAGTCTGGTGAGTAGCTCCAGTGCCCAGATGTTGGCTTTCTGTTGCTTTTGTTCGCTCGGCATCACCAGACATTTGTCAGTGGCTTCATCTTGAGTGTGCCTTTAGAGTTGGTGTGAAGCCAGCTCCTGGCGTCATCTGCTTGGAATGAGTCCTGCCCCCTCACCTCTAGAAAAGGCGCCAAGCATTTTGAACTCCTGACTCTACCCCAAACCCCCTCCCAATCCCGTGCTATCTCGCTTTTTTCTCATTCTCCCTCCCACTCTTTGTCCCCCGCATTCTCTCTCCTCTATCCTCGTCTCTCTCTGTTTATTATTCTCATTCCCTCTCTTTTTCTCTCTCCCCTTTCGCTCTCCGTCCTTCTCCCCTTCCTCTCTTTTTATTCTCGGCTCCCCTCTCTCTCCATTTCTCTCCATTTCTCACTATTTCTCTCTTTTCCTAGGTACTGCGAAGGTGAGCTGCTGAGTCTCAGCCGCGTCTTAAGGTCGAATTCTGCTGACTCGGTACACCTGTACACAGGCATCTTCCCACCAGGCTTTGTGAAAGGCAAAGCTGGTCCATGTGCTGTGTGCAGGGGTAGTGGAAGCAATTACTGCAAACATGGCCTCATGTGTACCTTCCGTGACGCTGGCATTCCTGCGGCTACTTAAAGCCTCCCTGGGGGTGGGAGATGGGGTGTACTTTCCAGGGGTTACATAGGTGAACACAGCATTCGCCTTTTAAGAAATGCAGCGCTGCCCTGTTGTGAATAGGGGGACAGATGGTCAAAGAGAGGTGCTTTACTTTAGCACCCAGTGGTTTAGGCGCCCAGTGCTGAGCATGGGCAGAAGCTGCAGCGTGAATGGCTGAATGTAGTCAGTGGCAGAGCTATGTGTAACCAGCCGGACACAGCCTCCGATCCGTTCAACATTCAGTGCACCAAGTCCTAAAATGGTGGCGTTTGGTTTCAGTCTCAGCCCCACCGGGGTGAACAGCGCTGCTGTCCCTCCACTACCCCTGTGACCTCCATCCCTCGTGCATTTCACACAGTGCTGGGTAAGGCTACTTACCCCACTTACTGTTTGCACCTTTCGACCCAGGACCAGATGCGCTGAGACCTCCCCCACCACCTAGTCACTGAATGCTTTACTGTGTCTTAATGCCACTGCACGTTTGCACCCATAATGAGGCCTAATTTGTTTGTGTGTGTTTTTTAAATACAAATCGAATGCTTTGTCATATCAATTTGTTTTGACTAATTTTTATCCCTACAGTCCATTATGGTTCCTTCTCATTCCTCAAAAATATGAGCTCGAATCATTTTCAGCCTGCATTAGATTCATATTTTACATATAGTCCTTCTACTGAATCTGCATACGAACTCCCGTAGATCCAATGAGGCCTAATTTGTTTGTGTGTGTTTTTTAAATACAAATCGAATGCTTTGTCATATCAATTTGTTTTGACTAATTTTTATCCCTACAGTCCATTATGGTTCCTTCTCATTCCTCAAAAATATGAGCTCAAATCATTTTCAGCCTGCATTAGATTCATATTTTACATATAGTCCGTCTACTGAATCTGCATACGAACTCCCGTAGATCCAAGTGTATCAACATGTCGTGCTGCTATCGGACTCAACCCAAACAATAAATCATGTACATCAGTGTGCGTTAGGTCGGCTTCATAGCACCCACTGCGGCTCCTCCCAGAATTCTTTTCTATTGAAGAGTGGGTTCAGAAGAATACATTGGTTTATGTGCGTATCATGCATTCGCCGGAGCTTCTGCTGCATTACCTATGAAGGACTCCCAGCTCTGACACCTCCTCAAAAGGGCCCCCTCCCATAGCCCCAAAACCCGCCCTGGCCCATGGTTTATGGCATCTAGTAGGTTCGTGCCCTGGAGTCCTCTAAACCCAGCCTTGAATCAGCGACTCCCGCTCCTCCTCTATTGTTTTCCCGTCCTCTTTCCTGTCTGCATCCCCTCCCTTCTCTTTCTCAGTACAGACCTGCTGCGTTTCAGCCCCCCCTCTTCATATTCTCTGTCAGGCACCCCTTTGTTCTTCATTTTAGAAAGTTCTTAGAAGTTAGAATGAATTAACATTTTACAAGACAAGGAGTGATGTCACACAACCTTTAACCTCAATGGCGAGGAATTGACATCATTTAAATGATAACATTTAAATGTCGAATTATTAGAATAACAAGGTAGTCAAGGCTGGCAGTTTGGGGAGCAGTATCCCGATGCATCAAAGCAGCTCTACCCGTTTAATGGAGGACTTCAGAGGGGCTCCCTTAGAGGTGCTGTTGCCCCCAGTAACTTCGGGGGTTCACCCTGCACACAGCAGAGCTCGTGCTCGAGTACTTATCAGCAAGAATGACATCTAGCCTTCTGCCACCAGTTCTACCTTCTATTAGCTGCTTTTCTGTGCTTGGCAGTGGTGTATGGATGGGGGTTCCTGTAACTTGATGAAAGCCTCAATAGCTTTGTGTGTTTAGAACTCTTGCTGAGTCCTTCTGTCCTGTCTGCCTCGTGATTTGTGCCATTCTGGCCTCCGTTACAATCATCCCCCCCCCTCGTTTTTGTGTCCTTCTTCCCTCTGCCTGTTTTTTTTGGGCCAATCTGCCCTCAGTTATAATTGTTTCCCCTCGTTTTTGTGTCCTTCTGCCCTCTGTCTACCTCGTGTTTTGTGCCGTTCCTCCACCTGAACTGAGCCCTTTAAAATAAGGCCATGCTCCAAAAAGTACCGCAGCCCCCTGCCCTGAACAATACAAAACTGCCCCCTACCTCCGTGAAGTACTCTGACTCTGCTCCCTACCCTCCCTTGGCGCCTAAAACTGTCCCCTGCCATGCACCCTACAAAGCCTCGACTTAGTAAACTGTCCCTTCTCTGTGTGCTTTGAGGCCGTAAAATGTAAGCCTAGGCACAAATGTCTCACTGGGAAAGGCCCGGCCTATTTGGCCAACAAATTCATCCCGTATGTTCCCACACGATCTCTCAGGTCTAGCGAACAGGCTCTGTTATGCGTACCTATGGCTAGGAAGGCAAGACAGGGGTCTAGAGCTTTATCTGTGGCAGGTCCAACATTGTGGAATGGCCTTCCCTTATCTATCAGACAGTGCAGGGAACGCCTTCCTTTTAGGAAAAAATTGAAAACCTTTCTCTTTCAGAAATAAAATTCCACTCCGAGGTTAGGACAATACACAGCTAGTGTCTCTTTTGTTCGCTGAAGGTGCTAAAAGGCGCGGAGATACTCCTTCGGGAGTCGATTCCTAGCGCGGTACAAATTTGTAAATAAATAAATAAATGGTTGCATTTGTGGGGTAAAGTTTTATTCAATGTGATTTTATGTAGCGCAAACTTTACCCGAAGGTGTCAGAGCGGTTTACATAAGAACCAGTTGCCAAACCTAAGGACTTTGATTTACATGCGTTAAGTAAAAGATACAAACAGGAAAACAATTGAAATGTACTAGATGTAGTCACACAAAGAAGAGACTGTTGATTCTCGTTATATTTCTATATACATATGGAAGGGATATGAATAGATGTACTGCAAGAGTCACATAGGAATGTTAGAGTAGAAAGGTCTACTGCATATACTAGTGAATACAGTCATCTCTATATACAGAAAAAATGAGTTATATTTAGAGGGGTCGGAGTGGGACACAGTGGGTGGGTGGATGGATGCATGATGGATGGATGTATGCATGATGTATGGGTGGATGCATGGATGGGTTGTTGGTTGGATGGGTTGGTGGATTGCATAAATTGAGGGATTGGCTGTATATATGCATCTATCCATCCACCCATCCACCAGTCCATGCATCTATCCATACACCCATCCATGCATGCACCCATGCATGCATCCACCAACTCATCCATGCAAGCATTACAACAAGAGCCCGCAGCTCTCCTTCGTCTCTCCTCGCCCCCCCTTCCCTGAGCCCGCAGCTCTCCTTCGTCTCTCCTCGCCCCCCTTCCCTGTGCCCTGCCCTGCTATTGTAAATTACAATGCCATTTATTTATGTTAAAAAAAACATAAATAAAAAAAATGTCAAGAGCAATGCCAATAGCTCTAACTTTAACAAAGGCAAAACCATTGCATTGTAAATGCTTGTTAAAATTGTATTGCATTTTGTACCTGTGTGCTCTTAAACTTGACCGGCATCTTGGCAATCACCCCTGCCTTCTTTGGAGCTCCCTGACAGCCGACTTGGGCGCTGCCTTGGGGAGTCCTCCCTCGCTGCCGCCATCCATCGCGGGCGAGTAAGCCCCGCCCACCTTGCAGGCCACGCCCCCTTTCACCTGCTTAAAAGCGCGCGCTGATCACTAGCGCGCCCTTCTAACTAACTCCTGAGGCGGAAAGCCGGGAGCGCTGATTTTACTCGTTTTTAAAATTGTATTGCATTTTGTACCTGTGTGCTCTTAAACTTGACCGGCATCTTGGCAATCACCCCTGCCTTCTTTGGAGCTCCCTGACAGCCGACTTGGGCGCTGCCTTGGGGAGTCCTCCCTCGCTGCCGCCATCCATCGCGGGCGAGTAAGCCCCGCCCACCTTGCAGGCAACGCCCCCTTTCCTCCCCTTTTTCCCTCGGATCCCTGTATAAAAATATGTGTTTAGGCCGGAGGCGCAGCGGACGGGCGCAGCGGGCGCGACGATGGCGCGCCTTTTTGGCGCGCCAAAGGCAAGCCCGTCTGCGCCCGTCCGCGACAGTCCGGGGCTAGGGGCATGTCACTCTGCCCCCCACATCATCTATACCCCTGACCAGCTCCACCACCTCCAGGGACCGTGGCCCATCCCAGCCCTTACTCATTCTTATATTTCCCTTCTTGGTCTTTCCCTAGCTTCTGCTCCTCTTATCTCCTCATCCACAGTTGATCCCCTATACTCGTTTGAAGATGCGAACCCACCGACAACTCCCAAAGCCCTCACGGCACTTTATCTCAATACCAGATCCGCTGTCGCCCATGCGCATGAGCTCTCGGTCCTGTTGGACCTTCATGCACCAGATCTCCTTTTTCTAACGGAGACCTGGTTTTGCGATGACTCTCTCCCTGCCCTTTTAGCCACCCTACCTGCCCAATATTATGCCTTACGAGCAGACCGCTCTACTGGCAGAACTGGGGGCGGTGTAGCGGTCATCGCTCGTACTGACCTCCCTTTCCAAATTTTATCTCTTCCTGGCATCTCGACCTCCGAATACTTGGTTATTCGCACTACTGCCACTACCCCCTCTCTGACTTGTTTTCTTACTTATCGCCCTCCCCAATCCCCGTTACTGTTTCTTCCTGATTTCTTGGAAGTGCTGGCCACCATTACTGTTAATAATTCTTCCATTTTACTTCTTGGTGATTTTAATTTTTGGCCCTCTGACCCTGCTGAATGTCTTTCCTCTAAAGAGTTTTCCGAAACCCTTCAATCCCTCAGTTTCATCTCACATGTTCATTCCCCCACCCACATTAAAGGTCACGTACTTGACCAGATCTGGTCACTGAACTGCCCTGTGGAATCTCTCTTAATCTCCCCTTGCACTTGGTCCGACCACTATATCATTTCTTTTTCCCTCCCTGTGCACTCCCCTGCCAAACCCCCTCGCCCTAAAAACATCTGGGTTCGATTTTGGGGCCGAGCCAATTTGGAAGATCTCTCCTCCTCGCTCACCGCCTCCCCCCCTTCGTTACAGGGTTTATCCACCCTCTCACAGGTTAAGGCCATAGAACAGTGGCTGTCTTCAGGTTGTGACTCTGTGGCGCCGCTCAAACGTATCACTTCTAAGCGCGACAAAGACGCTAACCGTTGGTTCAGTAAAGAGCTTAAGGCCACCAAGTTAGCGGTACGGCGCGCCGAGCGGGCCTGGAGGAGAAACTACAGCCCCACTGTGCGTCTGGAGTATGTTACCATCTTGACCCAGTACAAAAAAGACATCTTGGAGGCCAAAACCACCTATTTCTCCTCCAAAATACTGGCTGCTGAAAATCAGTCTAAAGAAATATTTGCCATTGTTCACAACCTGGCGTTCTCGGACAGATCCACCCTTAAGCCTGCCCCGTCCGAGGAACTCTGTCGTTCTCTTAACAATTACTTTATCCATAAAATTGTGACCATCAAGGCCAATATTCCCCCCCCCCCTTCCCCCTCTTTTGTTGATCCCCAGTGTCCCCTTCCCAAGGGCGAATTCACTTCCTTTCCCCTCATGACTAGGGAAACCTTGTCCACCTTAGTTCCCTTGGTTAAGTCCGGTTCTCCACAGGATCCTTGTCCCGCCCATGTTCTCCGTCACATCTTCACCTCCTGCCCTGACCCTCCACTTCACCTCCTAAACAGTTCACTTGCTCAAGGTGTGGTACCTGACCCTTTGAAATCTGCGGTTATCGTGCCTATCCTGAAAAAATCCGGCTCGGACCCCTCTGTGCCTGCCAATTTCCGCCCCATCTCCCTTTTGCCATTTCTGGCAAAGGTGCTCGAGCGCCACGTCACCTGCGCTCTGAGCTCCTTTGTGGAGATGCATGGAGCCCTTGCCCCCCGTCAGGCCGGCTTTCGCCCCGCACACTCTACGGAGTCCGTTGTCATTTCGGTCTTGGACAGCCTCAGGGAGGGTATGGACACTAACCATCGCCAGGCCCTGGTGCTCCTCGACCTCTCAGCCGCTTTTGACACGGTGGATCATACCATCTTACTTTCCCGTGTCAGGGCGGCGGGGATCGGGGGGACGGCCCTGGTCTGGCTTTCCTCCTTCCTGAGTGACCGCACCCAGGCTGTTCGCCTGGGTGATTTTACAGCGGACGTCCGGAAAGTTCAGTGCGGGGTCCCTCAGGGCTCCTCCCTTTCCCCCCTTTTATTTAATCTTTATATTGCTCCCCTTATTTTTTCCCTGCAACAAATGGAGGTCGCCGTGTTTAACTACGCGGACGATCTCCAGCTTGTTTGTGACCTGTCTTCTTCTCCCTCCTCTGCTTCTAACTTTCAATCTATCATGCTTCATATCCGGGACTGGATGAGCCACAACCACCTTAAACTCAACCCTGACAAGACCGAGTTGGTGTTGACAGGTGGTTCATCCAGCCCCTGGACTCCTCTGTTTTGGCCCCCTTCTCTTGGCCCCTCTCCGACTCCTGCTACCTCAGTTAAAACCCTTGGCATAAAAATTAATTCCCAACTGTCCCTTCACTCCCAGGTTAGCTCTGTGGTTTCTGCTTCTTTTCTTGCACTGCGTACTATACGCAGGGTGTCCCGCTTCTTTTCCTTTTCTGCCCTCAAACTTATCATCCTGGCCATGGTGGTGTCCCGCCTGGACTATGGTAACGCCCTATATGCGGGTATCCCTGCATATAGTTTACGGCGTCTCCAACTCATACAGAACCAGGCGGCCCGCCTGGTCTTTAATCTCCCGAAATTTCACCACTCCACCCCCCTCCTGAAGTCTCTACATTGGCTGCCTGTACGAGCCCGGGTCCAATTTAAGATCGCTTCCATCGCCTTCCTTGCTCGTCTAGGTTCAGCCCCAGCCTTTATCTCTTCTGAGATTACCCCCTATGTTCCGTGTAGAGAGCTCCGTTCATCCTCCCAGGCCCTTCTTATGATTCCACGTTTCCGAACAAAGAAGTGGGGAGGCTCTAAATTTGCCACTCTGGCCCCGTCCCTGTGGAACTCTCTTCCTCTGGAAATTCGATCCCTCACTTTATACCCACAATTCCGGAAACAACTCAAGGCCCACCTATTCAAGAAGTCCTTTGAATAATCCCTAATGGCCCCCTGCCTCTATTTTTCTCCTCGATAGTCTGTTAGTTGTAGCGCCAAGAAACCGCAGGTGTACGCGCGCTTTTACAAATAATTTTAAACTCAAACTCAAACTCTCCTGGCTGGAAAATAATACGAGTTTCCCATGATAATTTCCCGCAAAAAATACATAATTTGTGCCATTTCCTTTTTAGGTCTCGACTCTAGATGGTGCGCATGCGCTGCCTCGAACCGACGCTGCCTGTGAATCTGGGCAAATCACTTAAACACCCCGTGCCTAACAAAAATGAATGTGTCCTCATGTAATGCATGTATGCACCCACCACCCTACCCACCACCACGCTACCCACCACCGTCACCACCACGCTACCCACCACCCTACCCACCGACACCCTACCAGCCACCACCACCACCATCACCACCCTACTCGCCACCCCTACCCACCACCGCTATGCATCACCACCACCACCCTACCAACCACCACCACCCTACCCACCACCACCCTGCCCACCACCCTACCCACCACCACCAAACCCACCACCACCCACCCCCTACCCACTGCCACCCTAACCACTGCCACCCTACACACCATCACCCTACCCACTACCACCACCCTATCAACCACCACCACCATCACCACCCTACCCATCACCACCCTACCCACCACCACCACACCCACCCCTACCACACCCACTACCACCACCCTACCACCATACCCACCACCATACCCACCACCATACCCACACCCCTACCCACCACCACCCACCACCATCCCTACCCACCACCACCCACCACACTTACCCACCGCCCACCCTCCACCCCTACCCACCGCCACCCTACCCACTGCCACTATACCCACCAGCACCCTACCCACCACCACCAGTAGTAGGTGGTGGAGTAGGAGTAGTAGGCGGGGGAGTAGGAATAGTAAGAGGAGTAGTAGGTGGTGGAGTAGGAGTAGTAGGTGGTGGAGGAGGAGTAGTTGGAGTAGTAGGTGGTGGAGTAGTAGTAGGAGTAGTTGTAATAGTAGGTGGTGGAGTAGGAATAGGAGTAGTAGTATGAGTAGGAGTAGTAGGTGGAGGAGTAGTAGGTGGAGGAGTAGGTGGTGGAGGAGGGGTAGTAGGTGGTGGAGTAGGAGTAGTAGGTGGTGGAGGTGGAGTAGGAGTAGTAGGTGGTGGAGTAGGAGTAGTAGTAGGTGGTGGAGTAGTAGTAGTAGGTGGTGGAGTAGTAGTAGGTGGAGTAGGAGTAGTAGGTGGAGTAGTAGGTGGAGTATTACTAGGTGTAGTAGGTGGAGTAGGAGAAGTAGGAGTAGTAGGTGGTGGTGAAGTAGTAGGAGTAGTAGGTGGTGGAGTAGGGGTAGTAGGTGGTGGAGTAGGAGTAGTAGGTGGTGTAGTAGTAGGTGGTGGAGTAGGAGTAGTAGTAGGTGGTGTAGTAGTAGGAGGAGGAGTATTGGGTGGTGGAGTAGTAGTAGGTGGTGGAGTAGTAGTAAGAGGAGTAGGAGGGGTAGGAGTAGGTGGTGGAGGAGTAGTAGGATTAGTAGTAGGTGGTGTAGGAGTAGTAGGTGGAGTAGGAGTAGTAGGTGGTGGAGTAGGAGTAATAATAGTAGTAGGTGGTGGAGTAGTAGTAGGTAGTGGAGTAGGAGTAGTAGGTGGTGTAGTAGTAGTAGATCACCATGGAGATCTACTAGGTGATGGAGTAGGAGAAGGAGTAGTAGGAGGTGGAGTAGTAGTAGGTGGTGGAGTAGGAGGTGGAGTAGGAGTAGTAGGTGGTGGAGTAGGAGTAGTAGGTGGAGTGGGAGCAGTAGGAGTAGTAGTAGGTGGTGGAGTGGGAGTAGTAGGAGTAGTAGTAGGTAAGTGGTGGAGTAGTAGTAGTAGGTGGTGGAGTAGGAGTAGTAGGTGGTGGAGTAGTAGGTGGTGGAGTAGGAGTAGTAGTAGGTGGTGGAGTAGGAGTATTAGGTGGTGGAGTAGGAGTAGTAGTAGGTGGTGGAGTAGTGGGTGGTGGAGTAGGAGTACTAAGAGTAGTAGTAGGTGGAGTAGTAGGTGGTGGAGTAGTAGTAGTAGGTGGTGTATTTGCAGTAGGTGGAGTAGGAGTAGTAATAGGTGGAGTAGTAGTAGTTGGTGGAGTAGTAGTAGGTGCAGTAGTAGGTGGAGTATTACTAGGTGTAGTAGGTGGAGTAGTAGTAGGTGGAGTAGGAGAAGTAGTAGTAGGAGTACTAGGTGGTGCTGAAGTAGTAGGAGTAGTAGGTGGTGGAGTAGTAGTAGGAGTAGTAGGTGGTGGAGTAGGAGTAGTAGGTGGTGGAGTAGGAGTAGTAGTAGGTGGTGGAGTAGTAGGAGTAGTAGGTGGTGGAGTAGTAGTAGTAGGAGTAGTAGGTGGTGGAGTAGTAGTAGGTGGTGGAGTAGGAGTAAGGAATAAGAGGAGTAGGGGTAGGTGATGGAGTAGTAGTAGGAATAGTAGTAGTAGGTTGTGTAGGAGTATTAGGTGGTGGAATAGGAGTAGTAGGTGGTGGAGTAGGAGTAATAATAGTAGTAGGTGGTGGAGTAGTAGTAGGTGGTGGAGTAGGAGTAGTAGTAGGTGGTGGAGTAGGAGGTGGAGTAGGAGTAGTAGGTGGAGTGGGAGTAGAAGGAAGTGGAGTAGACGTATTAGGTGGTGGAGTAGGAGTAGTAGGTGGTGGAGTAGTAGTAGGTGGTGAAGTAGGAGGAGTAGTAGATGGTGGAGTAGGAGTAGTAGTAGGTGGTGGAGTAGGAGTAGTAGTAGGTGGTGGAGTGGGAATAGTAGGAGTAGTAGTAGGTGAGTAGGTGGTGGAGTAGTAGTAGTAGGTGGTGTAGTAAGAGTAGTAGGTGGTGTAGTAAGAGTAGTAGGTGATGGAGTAGGAGTAGGTGGTGGAGTAGGAGTAGTGGGTGGTAGAGTAGGAGTACTAAGAGTAGTAGTAGGTGGTGAAGTAGTAGGTGGTGGAGTAGTAGTAGGTGGTGGAGTATTTGCAGTAGGTGGAGTAGGAGTAGTAGTAATAGGTGGAGTAGTAGTAGTTGGTAGAGTAGAAGTAGTAGGTGGTGGAGTAGGAGTAGTAGGTGGTGTGGGAGTAGGAGTAGTAGTTGATGTAGTAGTAGTAGGAGTAGTAGTAGCAGGTGGTGGAGTAGTAGGTGGTGGAGTAGGAGTGGGAGTAGGTGGTGGAGTAGTAGGAGTAGTAGGTGGTGGAATAGGAGTAGTAGGAGTAGTAATAGTAGTAGGTGGTGGAGTAGGAGGTGGTGGAGTAGGAGTAGTAGTAGTAGGTGTAGTAGTAGGAGAAGGAGGAGTAGTGGTAGGTTGTGGAGTAGTAGTAGTAGTAGGTGGTGGAGTAGTAGTATTAGTAATAGAAGGTGGTGGAGTAGGAGTAAGAGTAGCAGTAGTAGGAGTAGTAGTAGGTGCTGGAGTAGTAGTAGGTGTAGTAGTAGTAGGTGCTGGAGTAGTAGCAGTTGTAGTGGGTGGTGGTGAAGGAGTAGTAGGTGGTGTAGGAGGAGTAGTAGGTGGTGGAGTAGTAGGTGGTGGAGTAATAGTAGTAGTAGCAGTAGGTGGTGGAGTATGAGTAGTAGGTGGTGGAGTAGTAGTAGATGGTGGGGTAGGAGTAGTAGGTGGTGGAGTAGGAGTAGTAGGTGGTGGAGTAGTAGGAGTAGTAGTAGGTGGTGGAGTAGGAGGAGTAGGTGGTGGAGTAGGAGGAGTAGTAGGAGTAGGTGGTGGAGTAGTAGGTGGTGGAGTAGTAGTAGGAGGAGTAATAGTAGTAGGTGGTGGAGTATGAGTAGTATGTGGTGGAGTAGTAGCAGGTGGTGGACTAGGAGTAGTAGATGGTGGAGTAGGAGTAGTAGGTGGTGGAGTAGTAGGTGGTGGAGTAGGAGTAGAGGAAGTGGTGGAGATGGAGTCGTAGGAGTAGTAGTTGTAGGTGGTGAAGTAGGAATAGTAGGTGGTGGGGTAGGAGTAGTAGTAGGTGGTGGAGTAGTAGGTGTTGGAGTAGTAGGTGTTGGAGTAGTAGGTGTTGGAGTAGGAGGTGTTGGAGTAGGTGGTGGAGTAGGAGTAGGTGGTGGAGTAGGAGTAGGTGGTAGAGGAGGAGGAGTTGTAGGAGGTGGAGTACAAGTAGTAGGTGGTGGAGAAGGAGTAGTAGGTGGTGGAGTAGGAGTAGTAGTAGGTGGTGGAGTAGTATTAGGTGGAGTATTAGTAGTAGGTGGAGTAGTAGGTGGAGTATTACTAGGTGTAATAGGTGGAGTAGTACTAGGTGTAGTAGGTGGAGTAGGAGAAGTAGTAGTAGGAGTAGTAGGTGGTGGTGAAGTAGTAGGTGGTGGTGAAGTAGTAGGAGTAGTAGGTGGTGGTGAAGTAGTAGGAGTAGTAGGTGGTGGAGTAGTAGTAGGAGTAGTAGGTGGTAGAGTAGGAGTAGTAGGTGGTGGAGTAGGAGTAGTAGGTGGTGTAGGAGGTGGTGGAGTAGGTGTAGTAGGAGTAGGTGGTGGAGTAGGTATAGTAGGAGTAGGTGGTGTAGTAGGAGTAGTAGGTGATGGAGTAGGAATAGTAGGTGGTGGATTAGGAGGAGTAGGAGTAGTGGTAGTAAATGGTGTAGTAGGAGTAGTATTTGGTGTAGTAGGGGTGGAGTAGGAGTAGTAGGGGGTGGAGTAGGAGTAGTAATGGGGTGGAGTAGGAGTAGTAGGGGGTGGAGTAGTAGTAGGTGGTGGAGTAGGCGTAGTAGGTGGTGGAGTAGCAGTAGGAGTAGTAGGAGTAGGTGGTGTAGTAAGAGTAGTAGGTAGTGGAGTAGGAATAGTAGGTGGTGGAGGAGTAGTAGTAGGACTAGTAGTAGGTGGTGGAGTAGGAGTAAAAGGTGGTGGGGTAGTAGGAGTAGTAGGTGGTGGAGTAGGAGTAGTAATTAGCATTTCTTACAAAGCCCTTGGACTATACCAATTTCTGCTGAAAGGCAATATATTTCTCCATGTGTTCCTATACCTGGCGTGTCACGCAGTTTGGTGCTTGATTACCCTCTATGTTAAACAAGCATTTGCAATGCAATAGGTCTCGCAGTTACGCAAGTTTGAACTATTGGCATTGTAAATGTATATGCGTTTTATTTATATATTTAAAACAAAACCCAAAATAAAAGGCCTAGCCATTTACAATACTACCCTAATTCCCTTACCTTTTATCTGCATATCTTCCCCTTCATTCTAATCTAAATACTCCATCAGTACAACACATCTTACTCACAAACATATACAATATATGTTGCCCTCTACCAAACACATGTAGTTTACAGTTAGACACAATAAGTCTTTATATATCACATTAGGCCATTTAGTACTATCTTTTTACTTTTATTTACAATTACAATTCATTTTCATTATGTTTTACAAAATAAAAACAACACACAAAAAAACAATGTCATTTACAATATCAATAGCTCTAAATAATGTCACTGCGAGACCTATTGCATTTTTAATGCTTGTTTTTTTATTGGGAGCTATTCCATCCCTCCAAAATGGAAAAAGGCTACATCATGACTGATTCATGTCAAACAAACATCTTATATCTTTAGAAAATTGCTCTGCTGTTTACCCTGCATTGAATCTTTCACTTCACTCTTACTTGATAATGCAAGTTAACAAGTTCAAAATATGTGGCATTTGTATCTGAAGAAGGTATTATCCAGTCACATATTTAGGTGAAATATGTAGTTGTTCTTCACCCATTTTTAAATAATAACATTTAATTTGGTTCTCCAAAAGTTGGAGCAGTGTTCTTTAAAAGCATATTTTATTGTGAATAATGAACAAATGGCAGAATCATTATTATAGTAATGCAGATTAATCTCTGAGCTTACTGAACTTGTACAGTTATACAATGCCTACATATACCCTGGCTGACTATTTGCAGAATTCCCACATAGTCCTAATTTAAAAATGAATTATTATATAAACTGGCACCTTAAGCTCATATTCCAGACATTTCAGAGTTGTTTTCTCTTATACTACTTCCTGAGACTTGGCTACTTTTTTTTACAAGCCTTTCTCGATTGCCACACTACTTTCAGAAATGTTGTATAAAATGCAGGAAAAATAATTTGTTTTTGTTACCTACACTTTTAGAAAATGCACTTATTCCTATTTGGTTAATGTAGAATAAATGTGTTAAAGGCACTCTTCAACAGGGGCGCGGGTTGGTTGTAGGAAGCTGGCTCTTCATATACTGCACTAAATGAAGTGCACTGTGTAGCGAGTACAGACAATCCATAGTGGGTTACATGGCTTTCTTCAAAAATCCCAAGTGCTCTATTTTGTGATAGTGTGGTTGAGCAGCTTAAGGGTAGTGTTGAGCATTTGTTGTACACAGGCAGTCAATAAATGGGACACACATTCAATAAAGAAATCTAGCACCAATTTATAAACATACTGATTTGTATATTATTTTAGGCACCAAGATCTTCGTGATCAGGCCAGTACTTTTTAGGATGGGTTTTTAACATGTAAATACTGTATTTGCAGTAATGTTAACCTATGGAGAAAACATATACTGCATTGGACCACTTGTTAACGACTTACAGGAATGATCTTCGGGACTTAAGGTAAGTAGGGTCCAAGGTCCAGGACAGCACCAACAGGTCACCTCGGGTGCCCAGGTGAAGAGATGCTTTTTGGTGTTGGGCGGCCCGTTGAAATCAATGTGAAAGGGTACCTGTAAAAATAAGCTGCAAATGGAGACTGGGGAGCCAGTAGGTTAGAAGCCAAAGGGGTCTCTGGTCTTTAGGGTCTCTGGAGCCAGAATGCACCGTCGGTTGATCTGTACTCGGGCTGTGGGGCTCGTGTGCATTGGTCTTTGATCTGACTGGTCACTGTGGTCAGAGACACTATGTTTGGATGAACCCACAGAAAGAGGCTGCAGGCAGGGACTGGGAAACCAGTCCAGCAGAACTCAAAGGTGAGCTCGGTTCTTGGGGGACTCTGGGTGCTAGAGACACCGTTGGTTCACTTGGACTTTAGCTGTGGGACTCGGATGCAGAGGTGCTTTTAGGTGACGGGTCGCGGCAGTCGAGGCACTTGCTTCAGGTGACGACCTGGAGATGGGGACCCAACAGGACAGCTGGGCCACTCTGGATGATGACTTGCGCGGTGCTAACGTCTCATCAGCTGATCGTGCTCTGTGGGGTCAGTGTCTGGATTGGACCACCAACAAGTATTGGCTGCTGCAAGGGGTACGGTACCCAAGGTATTGGTGCTAGAGGGCTCCCGGAGGGCTAGCATCTCGTTACTTGCTGGGGAGAAAGGGCTGACTTGTGGGAGCACGGAACACCTTTTCCTGGGTGGCTGCTGCGTCAATGAGGCTGGGGGTCAGCTGCTTGGTAAACCGCAGCTTGTACTTAAGGTGCCTGCAGAATGTAGGGGTGTTGACACCAAATGCCGTAGGCTTCAGTGAAGCCATTATGTAGCTGGTTAACTCATAATGACCAGTGCCCAGTACATACCTGAACATGGCTTCCCTCTTCACTTTCAATATCTAGTAGTTTGGACTAGACATCAAAGGGGCATATTCGCTCTGGCAGATCTGTGCTCACATATGATATAATACTCCCAGCCTTAGGGCTGTACGGCCTGCTATAGGAATTACTTACATATATCATATACAGTGACTTGGGCATGGCACACAGGGGTGTGTGCCATATCGTGTTTTCACCATGGTTTGCATCATGTCATGCAGCCTGCATTGGCAGTCTACCAGCAGTTTGTATGGGGTGTCCGATACGGTGGCAAAATACGTGCTGCAGTCCTTAGGGGGCCCTCTGTGGTACCCCTGCCATAGGTAACAGGGGTACCATTTACTAGGGAATTACAGGGGTGCCATAGTGTATGCCAATTGTATCACAGCTGTATCTTTTACCTAGTATTAGGGAAAGAACATTTTTACTAGGGCCTGGTTAGCATGCTTCCAATGCACTTTCTGTCATAAACATCAGTATTGGTGAGCCAAAAGTGGGGGGTGAGCATGACAAAAGGGCACTTTCCTACACCACCCCCCTTTAAGGATAGAGAATGAGCCTAACCTTTCCCAAGAGAGTCTTCACTGTCTAAGCAGAGGAACCTGGAAAGTCCATCTGCATTGGCATGGTCAGTCCCAGGTCTGTGTTCCTCTGTAAAGTCTGTTCCATGTAGGTTATATGTATCACCTCAGCAGTTCGTGATTTTCACCTTTCATTTGCATCTGCCATTTGAGAGGCCTGAGGTCAGTGTGAACTAGGAAGTGAGTACTAAACAGGTATGGTCTCAGCTTCTTCAGGGACCAAACCAGAACAGAGGCTTCCCTCTCAATGGTACTCCAACGCTGTTCTCTGGGGAGTAACCTCCTGCTAATAAAAGCAACAGACTAGTGCTGGCCACTGTCATTGGCCTGGAATAGACCTGCCTCATCCCATGCTCAGAAGCATCTGTCTGAACATGTAATTGCTTGGTATAGTCTGGAGCTTTCAGAATGGAGCACATTGCCTCCTTCATAGTGTCAAAAGCCTTTTGACAGCTCTTTGTTCAGTTTACTTTCTTGGGTTATTTCTTTGAAGTTAATTCTGTGAGGGGTGCCATATCCCTTAATAATCCTATTGTAGTACCTAATCAAGCCAAGGAATGCCCTGACCTGCAGAGCCTTAAGTACCTTTCCCAGGTGGATCAGGTGTTCCTGCAAGGTGGAGCTGTAAACTGCAATATCATCAATATATGCTGCTCTAAAAAACTTCAACCCAGTCAGGGCTTTGTTCATCATCCTTTGGAAAGTGGCAGGGCCATTCTTTCTTTAAGCCAGGTGGCATCACATTGAACTGATAATGCCCATTTTGGGGTTGAGAATCCGGACTTCTCTTTTGCTCCTGGGGACAGACCAATCTGCCAGTACCATGATGTTAAATCAAAAGTACAGAGAAACCTGGCTGCCCCAACCTGTCAATCAATTCAACAGTTCTAGGAATTGGGTGTGCATCTGTCTTGGTTAGTGCATTGAGGCCCCTATAGTCCACACAAAACCTCAACTCTTGTTTTCCACCCTTGAAATGAGGCTTTGGGACTAAGCCAACTGGGCTGGCCCAGGGGCACTCAGAGGCTTCAATTACTTTCAATTCCAACAGCTTGCTGACTTCAGCCCTGATGCTCTATTTGACTTGGTCAAACTGCCTATATATTTTAGTTGTGACTTGTAGACTGTACCCAGTGTCCAAATCATGATTAAGCCAGCGTGTTTGACGAGGGTTCAATGAGAAGAGATCAGCATACTGGTTCAAGTCTTGCCTGCATTCAGTTTGCTGTTGGACAGGGAGGGTGTCTGAAAAGACAACTCTTTCTACTGTCTAATCTTTAGGGTTGTAAATGTAAATGTACCGGTATTTATAGAGCGCACAGCTACTTCCCTGAGGTAGTGTCCCGGCGCTCTCCGTATACCGCTTAGGAACCCTTCCTGGTTTTCCCTGTGAGTGTCCACTCCTGGGTACCCCCAGGGTGAAACCAGGCATCCCAGCGCTTTTGGTCAGAGTCGCAGAGTGGGACCCATGATTAGAATAGGCACCGAGGGGAGAATGATCAGGTCCGAGGAAATTGAGCCCATGAACCGCCGAGGCAGGTATCTGCATCAGGGTCTGCCGCTCTAACCATTTGAGCAACACTTCTCCAGTAAGAGAGAGGAGGACAGGAAGAGGTTCACTCTTTTCTTCTGATCCTCATCAGTGACCATCAGCATGGTCATATCAGCCCTGTCATGATGGGGTATAATGTGGTTCACACGGATGACCCTTTTGGGGCTCCTAGGAGTGCCAAGGTCCAGCAGATAGGTGACCTCCCCTTTTCTTTCAAGGTTAGGGTAGATTCCCCTTCATTTATTCTGGAAGGCCCTGTGTGCAACAGGTTCCAGACCCTACACCCTCTGCCCCGGCTGGAAGTCCACCTGTCCAGTCTTTTGATCGCAACAGAGCCTTGCATCAAGATTTTTTTGTTTGGGCTTTTTCCATTTATTCAGCTATCTTCGAATGAAGGCCAATCACATAGTCTACTATGTCAAGTTTGGGTTCTTTGAAAGGCCTCTCCCAGCCTTCCATTTCCAGACTCAATGGACCTCTCATAGAATGTCCAAACGTGCCAGCATAACTCTGGTTAAAATACTGTGTGCCTTGAGAGGGTTCATTTGAAAATCACTACACTTGCAGGTTTTTCTAGAGGGATTCTTTCCTGTAGGACGTCGTGGCCCCCTGCTGGCCCCCTGCTGGCCCATTAATGGCCCATTTCAAGGTGACCCCAAGATCGGGACAACCCTATGTGTAGGAGTCTATCCCTACCTACTTACTAGATATTAGGTGTTTTTTTACAGTATAAATATAATCCAAGGAGTCTTACGTAGTGTCTTTGTTTGCTGCTGCATTTGTTTTTTACACACTTGCACTGCACGTTCTTTTCACTTTATTGTGAGCACTGGATCTTATTTGATACTATTTGATTGATATCCTTTGAATATTCTGCAGTAATAAATATGCACTAAATAAAATGTGTGCACATATCGTACGCAGTGACTTCGTCCTGGCAGACAGGGTTGTGTGCCATGTCGTGTTTCACCTTGTTTCGCTCCATGTTACGTAGCCTGCATTGCCAGTCGCTTTCAATTTGTATGGGGGTTCCTTAGGGTGGCATAAAACATGCTGCAGCCCTTAGGGACCCTCTGTGGTACAATTTACTAGGGACTTACAGGGGTGCCAAAGAGTATGCCGATTGTATCACAATTGTATATTTTGCTTTGTTTTAGGGAAAGTGGATTGGCACTGTGGCCTGATTAACAGGCTTCCAGTGCACTTCCACTCAGAAATATCAGTATTGGTGAGCATAAAGTGGGGGTGACCATGACAAAAAGGGCACTTTACTACAGGGATGAACTGAGAACTTGTTGCGATCTGTGAGTGGCTGTTTACTGAATAACATTATTTTGACATTCTTCTGTGTACCCATTACGGAAACACATTGATGTTGCCACATGACACGCACATGTATTAACAGATGCACATTAAAAAGTACATACTTTGAGAGACACATAAAAGTATGTGGAGCAGTAAAGCAGATTTATGATTACAAAGTTTAAGGCCTCTAACATTGTATCTACAAAGTGATATTTGTCGTTGCAACCTCATGTTAATCCTTCGACAGCAAAGGAGAGAAGATCCTGATGAGTGTGGCCCTGCTTTTGGAGCGCTACTACCAGGACTGATTAAAAGATCTACTTTCCTGATTTGCCCGTTAGTTAATGCATTGTGTTGCGCTCCTGCTCCCTAAGTCATCATGTATCACTGCCTATTCTGAAGAGTGTCAAATATTCCTCTGCTTGTCACGCAGGGGGCATGAGACCATCTCCATTCTATTTGGATGGAGAGCATGCCTCACATCTTGCTTGGCAATGCCCCTCACATTCTTTTGTTTTTTCAGGGTGGAGAACCAGACCTACCTACTGTCTCCAAGATGGTACTCAATGATTGGCAGAGGGGCCGGATACCTTTCTTTGTAAAACCCCCAAATGCAGAGACCGTTCCACAGACACAAGTACATCCAGAGGTAGAGTACATTTAATTTCTCTATTTATTTTCTACTATATCATATTACGTGATAATGGGACTGTTGTGTGAGCTTATCGGATCATATTTTCTATGAAATTCATTTCATTTCATTTTATGCAACCTTAAAGCCGCTAAAGTCTCCAACAACTTATCCTATTTTATGGTAAAAGTAAATGAGGAAAAGCAGTCTTTGAAGTTGCCTGCCTTTACATCAGACTAAACCATTTTAAAGCTGAAGAATTCTTTCATGTTGAATACAATAATATGTTACACACAATGAAACAATGATCTCTTTTTACAGTGTTCTAAAAGCTCTCTTTGGCTGCCTACCAAATATACTTTCATTGCACACTAAAGTTTTGTCTACAATCTGTGAATAGATTAGTACAAAACAATTAACAGTTTCTTAACAAATTAATGGTGGAAAGAGTTTGCATTACTGAATGTGGACATTGATAGCAGTATTGGGAGCAGAGTGACAATTTATTTTTAGAAAGGTGGGCTTCTAGGTTTTTTACAGGTATGGTACTAGTTGATTATTAGATAATAATTCTTGTTTGAATCTCTTTCAAATTATTAGCATTATTGCCTATTAAACATGAAATAAACTTTGAGAACCACCATGCTTTTACCTTATGCCTCAAATTCCATTTTAAACCATAGGGACTTGGAGCATTTCCGTCCCCAGAAAGGTACTGCCTACCTACTTTCAGTGGACCATTTTGTTTGTTTTGGTTTCATTTGGTGAAGCTAGCACCATATCACATCACTTCTGACAAGCGGGATGCCTTGACCCTAGCTAAACTATTACTAGCCCCATACACACTTGGATTGTCATCTGCTCAGAAATTGCTACTTTTTCCTGCAGATTCCTCACCTCTGAATGTCTGGAGCACCAGACTGGATCAGGAAACCTCTTACATAGATCTCCAGTGCTGATAGAGGGTGCTGGCTATGTGACACTGAAAGTGGAGTCCTGGTGACATCACTGAAGCCAAATTAGACCCACCGTGGCAGCCTGACTCCAGCTTTGTTTTTTGTCATCTTTTGACGCAGGGCCAGAACGTTTCCCCTCTGTTTCGGAGGTGATTTTTCTACTCTCTTACCCATTTGCTAAACAGTGCTTTAGGGATGTACTCCCACCAAAGAAAACTTAGATGTTCGAGGCCTGTGGGCTGCTGAATTCATATCTGTGCATAGATCGCCGCCTAGTGTTGGGTCCGGATGATTGCACATTGTTGTACTGGAAGAGTCTTCGAAGTATCACGAGATAGGTGGCTCCTCCCTCGGACTACAGTGCGCATGGGCATCCTCTCCATCCTCAGATTGTTTTTTTCCGCCATTGGGTTCGGATGTATTTTCCTTTACTCGAAGTTCGGAATAGAAACTACACTTTCTAGAGGCCAAAAAGCCTTCGGTATCGTCGGTATTGTCTCGAATCTGTGCCGACAGCTTATTTACAAACTTTATTCAACTTGGGACGTCGAATCGGGCCGCGGGCCTTCTCGGCGCCACGCGACCAGTCGTCGATGAAACGGAGCCCATTTAAAAGATGCCCTCTTTGTAACTCTAAATACCCACATATCGATAAACACCCTGTATGTAACAAGTGTTTATCTCCAGAACATAATGAATCCGACTGCCTAGCCTGTGCCCAATTTCGTTCCAAAAAGACACTTCGGACTCGACGGGCCGCTAGACTAACCATGCAGAGACAGGCGCCAGAGCCAGAAAATATCTTCGACGACGAAGAAGATCTTGTCGAAGCCGGAGAATATGAATAACAGTCGGATCAAGGTTCGGAGCATGACTCAGACTACTACATCGACAAGGAAGAAGACATCGTCGAGGTAGGGGACGACGAACAAGGGATCGGAGCCGTAGAGGACGACTCCAGTGATGAAACGGGGCCAACCGTGAGTACGGCGCCCCATACCTATACCTCCATGGTTCCACAGGCTCAGGTCGAGGCATCGCCACAAGGCCTTAGCCAAGATCTCGAAAGACATTCTATAGCCCCGCAATACAGCTCGGCTAAGAATATTATAAAAGAGCCATCGGATCAAAGTACTCCAAAATTGGTAATATCGAAACCAAAAGTGGTACAACCAAAAACGAAACCGAAACTGATCCACAGCACAGTCTTCGGACCACACTAAGTCGATCCATCGGAGTTGAGACCGAAGAAACTCATCGACAATACGGTCTTCGGGCCAAACTATGTCGATCCATCGGAGTCGACTACAAGGGTCGTCGAGCCGAAAACCAGCGCCCCTATATCTACTCTGAGAAAAAAGGTTGTCGAACCGAAAACATCGGCGTCGAGAGCCACCATCACAAAAAAGGGACTCGATCCGAAGAAGGTCATCGAACCAAAACAAAAAGGCGACAAAGCAATGGCTCTGCAAAACAAAACAGTCGAGCCAAAGAAAATCGACCCGAAAAAGGCCATCGAACCCAAACAAAAGGGCGTCGATCCGAAATCACGGGTTCCAAAATCAACACAAGGACACAAAGCCATAATCGAAACGAGAAAAAAAACTGTCCAAACGGAAAAAACTTCGGCTCCGAAGAAACAGGCACTACCGAAACAAACTGTAGTACCACAGAAGGACATCGGACCGATTAAGTTTGGCCTCCCACCTTCCTCGAAAACAAAGGCGGTCGACCCAAAAACCGGCATCGAACCGAAGCAAACGAAACAAGACATTGGCAAAAACACCCAGAACTGCTGATCAGGAAGTCTTACATCCAGACCCTGAATCAGTTGAGCAGTCAAAACTTTACATTGACCCTAACTCTGGGAAACTCACTCTCTACAAAAGGAAGATCAGACCAGAGACTGAGAAATAAACTTATACTATACCACTCAAAAAGAAAAGGGACTGTTCTACTTCACCTATTCTATTTGAGCCTATTCAGCCAACTAGGCCTAACCCATACTCATATACACCCACACACTCCGATGAAGAGGTGGATGAGGATTATGATCAGGAATACAACTACCCAGTAGACACTGACCAAGACAGTAACACTCAACCATGGGTTGACCCAGTACATCCCGGGGACTCTCAACCCATTCCTGATACATCTGCATACCCTGCTAGGCCTTCTCCTACAGAGGACACAGCTGCTTTTAATTCACTAATCGAAAGGGCAGCCCACAATCACAATGTAGACATGCATGCAGACCCTGTGGAGGAAGAATTCCTCTTTGACACTTTTGCCACATCAGAAAGATCTGTTAAGACACTGCCAATGTTAAAAGGGGTACTTAAACATGCAGGAGACATATTTAAAGATACCACTAGGGCAAGGTCATTAACCCAAGAACAGAGAGGAAATACAGGCCAGCGCAATTAGACCCTACATATATTAAGGGACAACTGCCTTTGGATTCTTTGTTGGTAGTAAATGCACGTAAACGTGCAAACTCTCAAACAACTGGAGAAGCCCCACCGCCTGACAAAGAATCAAAGATCTTCGAGGCATCAGGGAAAAGGGTAGCCGCACAGGCAGCTAACATATGGAGAATATCTAACACGCAAGCCCTGTTAGCTAGGTCTGACAGGGTACACTATGACACCTTAGAAACACTTCTCCAGCATTTACCTGACCTTTACAAGCAACAAGCTGAACAACTAGTACAGGAGGGAAAGCTAATCACTAACGCCTCCATTAAATGTGCCTTAGATGTAGCAGACACTGCTGCCAGGTCTATTAACACCAGTGTTATGATCAGGAGACATGCGTGGCTAAGTATCTCTGGTTTCAAAAATGAAGTCCAGTCCACTTTGTTAAACCAGCCAGTCAATCTTGACTACTTATTTGGTCCAGGGGTAGATACAATCCTGGACAAAATGAAAAAAGACACTGAGACAGCTAAGTCTATGGGAGCCCTACAGTCACAACAACATAGAGGCTCCTTTCGTCGCTCAAATTAAAGGGGTGCTGCAAGAGGCAACTGATCACAGCAGACCACAAACTACAAGGGAAACACACAAACCACCTACAATAAAAACAATAGAGGTGGATACCGCGGCAATAACAACAAAGGCAGAGGACGAGGGAATAACACCACCAGATCCTCTACCAACACAAAACAGTGACTCCTTAGCGCTACCCCCAGACCACATAACACCAGTCGGAGGACGATTACAGCAATTCCTACCAGTCTGGCAAAACATCACTACAGACAAATGGGTAAGGCAAATTATCCAGAATGGCTATTGCCTAGAGCTAACCTCCACACCACCCAACATACCTCCAAAACAACGTCCTATGTCTGTAGAACACCTCAACTTATTGCAGCAAGAAGTCATCAGCATGCTGCAAAAAGGGGCCATGGAACTAGTACCATTAGAACATCAAGGTACAGGGGTATATTCACTATACTTCCTCATCCCCAAGAAAGGCGGGTCGCTCAGACCAATATTGGACCTCGGGCCCCTAAATCATTACATGTTATCAGAGCATTTTCATATGCTCACTCTACAACAAGTGTTACCACTGTTGCAGCAAGGAGACTTCCTCGCAACCTTGGACCTCAAAGACGCATATTTCCATATCCCGATACATCCTGCTCACAGGAAGTATCTCACGTTCTCGTTACTAAATCAACATTACCAATTCAAAGTCCTTCCATTTGGTGTAACAACAGCTCCAAGAGTGTTCACAAAATGCCTAGCGACAGTGGCTGCACATTTAAGGAGACAACATATTCATGTCTATCCGTACCTGGACGACTGGCTAATACAAGCAAAGTCAGCCCAGCAGTGTGCCAGCACATGTCAAAAACAATTCACCTACTGCACAGCCTAGGCTTCACGTTGAACTACCAAAAATCTCACCTTCAGCCATCCCATGTACAGCAGTACCTGGGAGCAACAATAAATACTCTAACAGCAAAAGCATACCCAAACGCTGCAAGAATAAACAGTATGCAGCTACTAATCCAAAGGTTCAAGCCCCAACACTCGCTCTCTGCCCGAGTGTTTATGCAACTCATAGGCATGATGGCTTCGTGCATCTTCATAGTCCCTCATGCCAGACTACAAATGCGTCCGCTACAGGAGTGCTTAGCACAGCAGTGGAACCAAGCTCAAGGACTATTGAAAGACCTAGTGTTGGTCACCAGTCGTGCATACAACTCTCTGCATTGGTGGAATCCACAAAACCTTTGCAAGGGACGACTGTTCCAAGAGCCTGTACCACAAATAGTGTTGACAACGGACGCATCCCTGATAGGATGGGGAGCCCATGTCCTTCAGTACACAGTGCAGGGCCTATGGACAGCACAACAAAAGAAAATGCACATCAACTTGCTAGAAATGATGGCAATTTTTCTGGCAATGAAAGCGTTCAAAGTACATTCATGCAACAAAGCTGTGTTGATCCGGACGGACAACATGACAACAATGTACTACATACAGAAACAGGGAGGAACACACACAGGAACACAGCTATCACATCTAGCACAAAGCATGTGGAAGTGGGCCATCCAAAGAAACATTTTTCTCATGGCAGAACACCTCCCAGGCAAAGACAACCAAGTAGCGGATCTGCTCAGCAGACACAGCCAACAGCTGCACCAGTGGGAGATTCATCCCACAGTGCTCCAACCATACTTCCAACAGTGGGGACAACCAGAGATATACCTGTTCGCCACAAAAGAAAACGCAAAATGCCAGTACTTTGCCGCCAGGTTTCCACATCCGCAGTCGCAGGGCAATGCGATATGGATGAACTGGTCAGGCAGATTTGTGTACGCTTTTCCCCCAGCACCGTTAATACCGCTAGTAGCACGCAAACTACGCCAGCATTCACCGACACTAATCCTGGTTGCTCCAACATGGGCGAGGCAACCATGGTACGCAACGTTCCTAGAACTTTCCGTGGTGCCTCATCAAAGACTGCGGCTAACACCCACTCTACTCACTCAGAGCCATGGAGACATACAGCACCCAGATCCGCAACAACTGAACCTTGCAATCTGGCTCCTGAAATCTTAGAGTTTGGGTACCTAAATTTACTTCCTGACTGTATGAACATTATCAAAGAGGCAAGAAAACCTACAATCAGAGCTTGTTACGCTGCAAAGTGGAAGCGTTTTGTAATTTACTGCAATAACAATGACATAAACCCACTAGATGCTTCAACGCAAAATATAATTTGCTGTCTTTTGCACCTACATCGTTGCAATCTAGCATATTCGTCTATAAGAATACACTTAGCTGCCATTGCAGCTTATCTTCAGAACAGACAGCATCTTTCGCTATTCAGAGTACCTGCGAATAAGGCATTCATAGAGGGACTCGAAAGAATAATCCCCCCAAAACACCCCCCTTCACCTGTCTGGAACCTAAACATTGTTTTAACCAGACTAATGGGACCACCATTTGAACCATTGCATTCGTGTGAATTACAAATTATTATTTTTTTATATTTCTATTTATTAAAATTTTAAAACATAAACAGTAAAAAAAACAAGGCAATACAATCATTACAAATGGCGAAGCGTCCTGTGAGGAAGGAAAGCAAACAACTTTGATACAATCAACAATACCGGATGGGGGAAAGCGAGGGGAATTGCTTCAGGAGGCATTTTAGCTGAAACAGTAGTTGGAATGTCGGGTCGGGGGAAGGTGGAGTGGTCACGACGTGTGTGAAGGGGGGTGTACATATTTCACCTCAATAGGAGTTCCACTGGCCCCAGCCTTTCCCCCATTTTCGGGGCCTGCCACGTATGTTGTCTTCTCTCTAAACATGCACCAGTCCATGTTTTCCTTCCATGCCAGAACAGTGGGCGGCCTCTGAGATCCCCACAATTGCGCAATATCTCTCTTGGCAATCATATTCCCGAGGGTCACCCACTGAGTCTGAGCCACATCATAGTCCGTCGGCTCCCAAACATTCAACAAGCATCTCCTAGCTTCAGGCAACAACGCAACACCCGTGACCTCTTCCATAACCGCATGCACTCGGTTCCAATAACACACAACCGCCGGGCACTCCCAGAGTATATGGAGAAAAGTGCCCAGTAGGCCTCATCCACGCCTACACATCCCGTCCGAGGAATATCCCATACTAATAAGGCGAGGACCAGTCACATAGATCCGGTGGAGGATTTTAAGCTGCACAAACCGGAGACGAGCCGGAATTGCAACCTCCTTCGGTGAAGATACCGCCGACTGCCAATCCTCATCGTCCAACTCAGACCATCGCCGCTCCAGGCCTCTATGAGACGGTCTAATAGGTCAACCCGATTATTTATCAACTTTTTGTAGATCAGCGAAATTGTACTGTCGGGGACGTACCCGTCCAGTACCCGATCTTCAAGTGGGGATGCCTCCGGGATAGTGGTACCCGACGGAAAAACCGAGGTCAGCGCGTAGCGGACCTGCGCATAACGGAAAAACTCCCTATCACTCAACTCGTATTCCACTTTCAACTCCTCAAAAGTTTTGACCCTGTCCTTGACCCAGACATCATTCACTCTGCATATACCAATCACATCCCACCTATCAAAGCCTTTCGTCTTCCACAGGGAGCCAAGCCTCTCGGATGCGTAAAGCGGAGTCGCTCGAGTCAATCTATCCTCCCATCCCATTGCAGCATTTGCACGATACCATGCTTGCACCGCTATCTTAGTTGGACCCGTGAGCATCTTCCTGGCAGATGTGAATTACAATTTTTAACATGGAAAGTGGCTTTTCTAGTAGCAATTACTTCACTTAGAAGAGTTAGCGAGCTACATGCCCCAACTATTCAAGAGTCATTCATCCAAATACATGCAAATAGAGTAGTTCTTAGAACAAACCCTAAATTCATGCCAAAAGTGGTATCCCATTTTCATATCAATCAAACAATAGAACTGCCAGTGTTCTTTCCAAATCCACAGTCAGTACCTGAAAGGGCTCTACACACCCTAGATGTCAAGAGAGCACTTCTATACCACATTGATAGAACTAAGGAATTTCGAAAGACTAAACAATTGTTTGTTGCCTTCTCACCACAACACAAAGGCAACCCCATTTCAAAATCTGGGTTAGCCAGATGGATAGTTAAGTGCATCCAAATATGTTATCTAAAAAAATATGTTATTTAACAGTTCCCCCAAGAGCACATTCTACACGCAAACTAGGGGCATCCATGGCTTTCCTAGGAAACATTCACATAGAGGAAATATGTAGAGCAGCCACATGGTCAACCATACATACTTTCACAAAACACTATTGTGTGGATGTGCATTCTAAACAGCAAGCAGCTGTTGGTCAGGCTGTTCTAAAAACTCTTTTTCAGACTGCTGCAGCTGGCACAGGTAGCCACCGCTAAGGGAGAGACTGCTATACATTCTATGCACAGATATGAATTCAGCAGTCCACATGCCTCAAACGGAATATGCTACTTACCAGTATGCATCTGATCTTGGCATGTAGGGCTGCTGACATTCATATCGCCCACCCTCCTCCCCGGTGCCTGTCGCAGCTGTAGCCTTCATTATTACTTTCTTACTTTCTTGCATGGACATCTATTACTGTAACATACTCCATCTCTGCCACAATGGCGAAAAACAATCTGAGGATGGAGAGGATGCCCAGGCGCACTGTAGTCCGAGGGAGGAGCCACCTATCTCGTGATACTTCGAAGACTCTTCCAGGACAACAATGTGCAATCATCCGGACCAAACACTAGGTGGCGATCTATGCACAGATATGAATATCGATTCAGAAAAGGGGGTGGTGATGAACAGAGTGCCTGAATTAAGCAGACCACTCTTACCCAGTCCAAAGATCAGGGCTTGATCCATCACCGTAGTTTGGTCTGCCCTGTTCCCATGATGCACTGGGCCAGGGACAGACTAATTTGCATATAGCCAGGTTCTGAGCTGGGATGGGGCAGTGAGATAAATAGTCTGTGGCAGGGTATACTCAGACATGAGTCCCTTTCTCACTGCTCCATCAGGATTCAAGCAAGCCGGGCCGAAGAGGCTGAAATGCCAGAAACCGGTCCCCGGTAGCTTGTCTCCTTTCTGGTGAAGAATTGGCTTGGTAGTTTGGTCTGCCCTGTTCCCATGATGCACTGGGCCAGGGACAGACTAATTTGCATATAGCCAGGTTCTGAGCTGGGATGGGGCAGTGAGATAAATAACGGTGATGGATCAAGCCCTGATCTTTGGACTGGGTAAGAGTGGTCTGCTTAATTCAGACACTCTGTTCATCACCACCCCCTTTTCTGTATCGTTTTTGGCCACTATAGGTGTGGCAGGGTATACTCAGACATGAGTCCCTTTCTCACTGCTCCATCAGGATTCAAGCAAGCCGGGCCGAAGAGGCTGAAATGCCAGAAACCGGTCCCCGGTAGCTTGTCTCCTTTCTGGTGAAGAATTGGCTTGGTAGTTTGGTCTGCCCTGTTCCCATGATGCACTGGGCCAGGGACAGACTAATTTGCATATAGCCAGGTTCTGAGCTGGGATGGGGCAGTGAGATAAATAACGGTGATGGATCAAGCCCTGATCTTTGCACTGGGTAAGAGTGGTCTGATTAATTCAGACACTCTGTTCATCACCACCCCCTTTTCTGTATCGTTTTTGGCCACTATAGGTGTGGCAGGGTATACTCAGACATGAGTCCCTTTCTCACTGCTCCATCAGGATTCAAGCAAGCCGGGCCGAAGAGGCTGAAATGCCAGAAACCGGTCCCCGGTAGCTTGTCTCCTTTCTGGTGAAGAATTGGCTTGGTAGTTTGGTCTGCCCTGTTCCCATGATGCACTGGGCCAGGGACAGACTAATTTGCATATAGCCAGGTTCTGAGCTGGGATGGGGCAGTGAGATAAATAACGGTGATGGATCAAGCCCTGATCTTTGGACTGGGTAAGAGTGGTCTGCTTAATTCAGACACTCTGTTCATCACCACCCCCTTTTCTGTATCAGATATGAATATCAGCAGCCCTACATGCCAAGAACAGATGCATACTGGTAAGTAGCATATTCCTTAAACCCTGCCAGAGTTGCGAAGTTCAATTGTCCATCACAGTCACATATGCTGACTATATGCAGTGTCTTGGTTCCAGACATTACTTATTGTCTTGTGATAATTGCCAACAGGTGGCCCTGCAGACAATAAAGATAAAAGGAGGCCAAAACGTTTATGGTCTGGTCTAGGGATGACCACCATAGTAGGCACCAGTCCAGATCGAGAACCAGATCCTGGTATGTCTCCCGCTTCTCCTCTTCATCCAGATCCTCCAGGTACAACAGGTACAAATATGGGAAAGGTAAATAGGTCTCATCTTTGAGACCTACTGGCTTGGCCCGTGGTTTTTAGCCATGCTCCACAGCATCCCTGAAAAAAGGTGGTTTTTTTCAATTGTGGGGAGGAACCTAGAGGGTGCCGGTGGGTGGAAGCATCAATAAGGACATGGATGAGATGAGGTCTCACAAAGGATGCATTGGGGAATCATCACAAAGGATGCTGGTGAGGGCACTGTCGGGGGAACAATATGGAGTGCGTGGGTTGGGGGAACAACACAGAGGATGTGGCTGATGGAAAGCAACATGTCGGGGGGACGAAAACAATGTAGTGGTGTGAGCAGAAGCAACGTGGAGTGGGTGATTGAGATGCACACAGGTGAGAAAGCAAGGTAGGGGAGAAGTACATGAAAGCGAGTGCAACATGGAAGGGGCAGGAGAGAAGCAGACAGGTGACAGAACAACATGAAGTTCAGCCTAGGGGGGAGAAGTACATGAGGGGGAAATAGCTGGAGAACACAGGCATTTTGATAGAGTGAATAGCCAAAAAGAAAAAGCTGTGCTTCAAAAGCAAAGCAGTGGAAGGACACAAGTAATGCGTCAATGCTCCAGGTGAGGGACAAACGCAAGAAGGGGAAGCAAAGCTCTCACAATGTGACAAATAAAAAGCATGTAAAATAGTGACATTAAAGACAACCAATGGTAAGCTGTGGATGGGCTCGAAACCCACTGTAAACTGACATTAGGTCTTTTCACTAACAAACAGCTTGCACTGTCTGGTAGGTGAGACCTTAAAAAGCACAAGAAGCTCTTTGCATTTCTTCCATGGTATTTTCCAGATCCAATAGAAGGCCCCATCCACACGCTTCTTATTCCTCCTCAGAACCAGAACTTGTGAAGATTGAACCACAAGATGTTCCGCCAGCATTATCAAATCTGGTTCTGACATCAATACATTCAGTGGTGCTGATCAGTGGCGAGGCACTACAGACAAGCTCCCAGGGATCCTGCGTTCATCTCTATACACCCACACCCTGACAGTTTGGTTGTACAAGCCTCCTCTAGGACCAAGTTGACCCCCGGTTCATTCCCTACCCATCCACTGCATAAAGACTCAAATAAATTGGGAGGGGTAGGCAAAAAAGTATAATCCTCTGGCAGTTAGGCACCGCGTTTTCTCAATGTCATATGCCGATTAGGACAATACATTGATGCTTGGTGGGACATTGCTCCCATGGTGTTGCCCAACATGCATGACCATCTTCATGATCATTTCAGTGTAGTGTCTGGATGCTTCCAAGCATATAATCAAGGCAGTGTAGAATTTTTCGGACTCCATTACCAGAAGGTGATCAGTGGCGATGTGCCATCACCCTTGGATGTCTCTGGATGCACTCAACCAGAGATCAGGCGGATGCTGACTCTGAGAGAGTTAAGACTGGAAGAGCTACAATCAGATCCTCCAAAAACTTTGGTCTCGTTCAGAGTTTTACAGGATTTTCTAGGGTCTTCCATAGCAAGCAACACCAGCCAGGCTAGCAAAACAAGCATGACCCAATTGTGCAGGACTGCAAATTCCGAGGCCTTCTGTCCCAGCCTGCCTTTTCCTCCTCCACCTCATCCTTCCCATCACCACCAGGGAAGGCGCTGTACTTCATTCTAAAAGGAACATGTACTGCTGGTGGGAGTCCAGTCCTGACAGATCTTCAAATACTGAGTCTGTTCGCTTCCTATATATGCTGCTGGTCACTCATACACATTGGCTCAAGAGCGCCCTCCAGATCTCACTGGTGACTCCAGTGGTGCCGCCACAAGCAGTGGTTTCAACACTAGGGAAATCCAGAGTAGTCCATTGTGGTCTCCAAGGACACTACAACGGACTTCATTTCGTGTTTGACAGTGAAGAAACGGACTCAGTTGCATTCCTTCTGTCCACCCCTGGCCACAGTTGTGACCTACACCTCCACTTTCGATTGGGGACTGAAGCTAGAGGAACTGGAGATCAGAGGCCTCTGGTTTCCTGATGAACAGGATATGCGCATTAACATGTTCAAACTAAGGGTAATTTTGCTGGCACTCAGTCTTTCTCTCCTCCTTCTATAACTAATACAACCAAATATTGACAGATAATACCGCGATGTGGTACGTCAGTCAAGGGGGAGTGGGATCTCACCATCTCTGTCTAGAAGTTCCTATGCATCTGGATGTGGGTACACCAACATGAGCTTTGATTAGGTGACCATCCATCTGGCTAGCTCATCAAACACACGGGCTGACAGCCTGAATCAGCATCTTCTTGACAACCACAAGTGGCATTTCCCTCCTAAGGTGGTTCAGGACATTTTCGTTCAGTGTGGCACGTCTTAGGTGGATCTCTTTGCCACTCATGACAATGACCGTTGTACAGTGTTATGTGCCCTCCAGTATCTGCTACAGGGATCCTTCAGGGATACAGTTCAGTTGAAGTGGAACTTTCCATTTCACTACATGTTTCCTGCCATGCCCTTGGTTCCTCTGGTTCTGGGAAAGATTCACCAAGACCGGACCAAATTGGGCCTGACTGGCCGAGAAAGATGAGCTACACTGACCTCCTGCATCGCTCCTTGTGTCCTCTGCTCTGTCTTTCTCTCAGGGAAAACTGCTACTCTCCTTTTTGGAGGCGCAGGTTCTGCATCCCAATCTCTTGAACCTACAACTTCATGTTTGGAGTATAAGTGAGGACACCCGGTTTTTTTCCCAGCTGCCACAGGAGGTGGTTTACATTATCCTGTGAGCTCATCGCCTGCCCACGAAGTATTTTAATTCAAGGTGATGCATGTCACTAAATGCCAGGTACATCACTTGAACGCCAGGCACACCACTTGAACGCCAGGCAAACCCCTTTAAGGCCCGTTTTGTGGACATTTTGCAGGTCATTTTATCCTCGTCCCAGCAAGGTTGTGTACTGAGTATGGTCAAGGGGTTTTGTTGACTCTCTGCCTTGTTTTGCCTTTCGGGTCAACCTTCCCTTTTCAAGATGCTGGTGGTTGTGTGGTTTCTATAGGGACTGAAAACTTTGTTTCTCTCAAATCCTTTCATCATGCCCCAAAGGAACTTGAACCTTGTTCTTTCCTTTTGATCATGTGCTCCATTTGAGATCCTTCATAATAGTTTGTTGCAGTTGCTAAAATTTAAAACAATTTTACTGGTTGCTGTGACTTTGCGAAATGCTGCAGCCAGTTGTAGACCCAAGCATTCATCTGCCACTTACATGCTTCCTCAGGGACAAGCTTGTCTTGAAACGAAAGCAGCTTTCCTACCAAAGGTGATTGATGACTCCCTTCCATTTCAGTCAGTCTTTCACCCTATCCACTTTTTATCCCCATCCATCAAAGTTGGAGTAATGTTTGCAAAGGCTGGACCCAGGCGTGCAGTCCTTTATTGACCACTTGAAAGGGATCAGGCCTGACTAGAAGCTCTTTATAGGGTATACATACAGCAAAAAAGGCCAGGCGGTTCAAAAAAATGTATCCCATTGGATTCTACTATGCATGCTGTGCACTTGCAACGAAAGCGCTGCCCGAGGGAATCTTTACCCATGCCACCAGGCCAATATCTCATAGCCTTTGGCAGAAATGTTCAGGTGGTAAACATCTGCAGTGCAGCGACATAGGCTTTGCTTCACGTTTTCAACAAACATTCTCCTGATGGCCAGTTTGTTTGCTCTGCTCTTCATGATTTCCTCTTCAGACCTCCTTCAGGGGCAAGTATTGTATTGTAATTGCATTTATTTAGCACTTACTACCCCTGAAAAGGCATCAAAGCAATTTTTCGGCAAGTAGCCCCCTGCTCTGGAACCCATAAAGGATAAGGGCTGAATTAGTATAGTGAAAGTACTTCTTTGAAATCTATACAGAGCCAAGGGATCTACAGGTAGACGTTTCCATCAGTAGTAAAAGCTACTTACCTTCTGTAACGATCTTTCTTCAGATTCTTCAGCAACCCCGCCCTCCTCCCATTCTGTAGGAAGGTCCCAGGCCTTTTAATAAGATTCCAGATTAGATTGCTGTACTGAACTGTTAAAACTACTGATGTCTTGCCTCGTGTAGGAAGCTGGCTCTTTGTTTTATTTCAGAAATCTGATATACCGTTTAAAGAGTCCACGGATTCCCTTATGAGTAGACAGGGGCAATCTCAAAGTGCTCTGTTAGGAGGTAGTGTGGTCAAGCAGCCTTAGGCTTAATACAGAGGAGTGCAAGACATTTGCAAATACCACAATGATTAATAAATGACAACACAACCCAAGAAGGAGATCCACACACAATTTATAAATATAGCAAGTATCTTTATATATGTTTAGGCATCGTAGAAAAATCAGTCAGGTAAGTAAGTTTTTAAATATAAATTCTTTTCACTTTAAAAAGTGGACACAGTGCAATTTCTTAGTTATGCAATGTTAGCCTATGGAAGGAAGAGCAAGTATAGCGATTGTCCAAGGCAGCACCAGCAGTACATCACCGGTGCCATGGGGACGGATGGGTGCAGAGTGCAAAACTGCATCTGGAGCCCAATGTATTTCAATGGAGATCGGTCACTGCGGAAAGGGACCGCAGGCTCTGGCTAGAAGGCCAGTCAGAGTGAACCAACAGGGGGTTTCAAGGTTTGCGATGCTCAGGGACTTAAGGACACCTGTGGTCCTCTTCTCCACTGTCTGTGTGTAGGAAGCTGGCTCTGTATATACTGTACCAAAGTAAGGTATAGTGTGTACAGAGTCCAGTGGATCCCCAAAGGTAGGCAGAGGTAAAAGTAGATAATACATTACTCTCTATTTGTGGTAGTGTGGGCGAGCAGGAAGGTAGTGTTAAGCATTTATTGTACACACTCAGGCAAGAAAATGATGTCTCACACTCCAAGACTAAACACAGACGAATTTGTTTGTATAAAAATTATTATTTAGTTGTATTTTATTTCTAGAACCAAGCCAGGCCTGGTGCAGGTGAGTGAAATAATACTTTGCAAGAATAATGCTGTTGAACACAGTTGATATGTAGTCGAATGCAATTGGTTTGTTTACAGGTAAGTCAGCAGTAAACATTACTTTTCAGTTACTATTGTAATTGCTTTACAGTTACTTTTGGGCTAACGGTTTTAGTTATTTTTCAGATTACTTTTCTTACTATATGTGGTATACCTAGATTCCACGCTGGGACATTTCCTGGATAAATATAAATAATGCAATTTGTTATCACAACACATTTGAATGCTTTTTCATAGAATTCCCAACTCCACACTTTTTACAGAAAAGCAGTCAATGCAATCCTATGGGAGGAAATTTAAGTTATTGATTTCAAGGTAAGTACTTTGTTTTGAGAGTTGGGTTTCTGGTGTCAGAACAAGGGTTCCCCCAGAGTCAAGGATGCACTCTCAAAGAACCCTCAGCGGCAATATGGTGACCGGGTGCAGAGTGCTGAGGCCCAATGTTATCCAATGGGTGATAGGGGGCCTCCGGTTGATGGCTGCTCACAAGCAGGCCACAAGGTTGGGGAAGCAAAGCCCCTGGACTTAAGCTCAGGGCAAAGGAGGATCCGATTTAGCACACAAGGTAAACCCACAGGGGCAGCCGGGTGCTATTTTGGCATGGGAGTGCCCTGTTGTTTTCAATGGGGCTTCTCCGGTCGGCACAAACACTTGGAGACTTGAGGTAGGTCAGGGATCACCATGATTCCAGTCCAGGATCACTGGGGAGACGACCTCGTGGTGTTGGGCCACTCAAACTCGGGCCGTGGGCGTCGGGTGCCGAGTGGTGCAGACTCGCGGATTTGGCCGGAGCCAGAGTCTGTTGGCAAGCAAATCCAGTGCTCATGAGAGACAAAGTCTGGTTTGGGAAGGCAGGGCAGATCCTCCAGGTTCTGTGGGGCTGCTGGCAGCAGGACACACTGGGATTCTGCTGGAGCAGGTCGAAGTCAGGACTGGGCAGTAGGAGTGTACTAAGACAGTTAGTGTCCTCCTCTTCTTCCTTCAGTACGGCTTCTTCGGTCCTTCTTCTTCTTGTATCTTCTTGTCTGAGGAGGCAAGTTTCAGGGCTGCCCCTAAATACTAAATTTAGGGGTGTTTCAGGTAGGTAAGTGTTGGGACCAATGGGTTCCTTCCTTGAGGTGGGTGCACCACCTATTATGCCACCCTCCAGTGGGAGGGGGGCATAAGCCTCACTCTGGTTAGCTGGGTCACGCAATCTTTAATATGGCGAGGACTGAGAGTTGTGCTTCACCTTGCCTCACCCACCTGAGGGGTGGGGTTGGTAAAGTTGGGCACACCTCTCCTCCTAACTTGGTTTTCCCGCTGAGTCTCCCACCCAAAGTTGGGTGAGAACCGGTGGGGGCCAGTTGCTGGGAGCAGCAAATGGCTGGGGCAGCTTACAAAGGCGGCAAGCTTTCCCTTCATGGACCCTGCCCATCCTGGGGAAGGAGGCTTGGCACCTCAATCCAGGATGTTCTTTGTTTCAGGACCCAGAGAGCGGCAGGCTCTCCACTCAGGGCTCCAGGAACATGTCTGCTGTTGGCAGCTGGTGAGAAGCAACTCAGCCAGGACACTAGAGTTAGGGCGTTTTTCAGGGGGAATCTCTGAATGCATTTTTCATTAAATCCCACACTGGCATCAGTGTGGGTTTAATTTACTGAGAAGTTTGATATTAAACATCTCAGATTTCAGTAAAGCCATTATGGTGCTGTGGAGTGCGTAATGGTGGTTTATTTTGAAAGTTTTATAGAGCTGGAACAAGATCCTGGCAGATATCAGAGCGCTATACAATCAGTAAATAAGAGCAAATCCAAACATATGTACCAAGCTTATTGTAAAAACAGTATAGTAAGATGCAACATCAAGTCTGTCTTGTGGTTGGGAGCGCTTGTGCATCTCGTCACAGGGTTTCAATAGACCCTACTCCTGTGAATTTGGCCATGAGGATGGATTTTACTTCCTTTTTAAAAGAGGTAGTGGACGGGTTAAGTTTGGTTTCTGGGGGTAAGGCATTCCAATTCTGGGCGCCATCCCAGAGAAGGATCTGTTATAAGTTTTTTTCCTATTGAATTTTTGTGGTTTCAGTAGTAATTTTTGTGCATTTCTTGAGGATCTGATCCTACCCGAGATCGTCAGTTTCTGTGCCAAGTAGCTGGGTGTCTTGTGATGCATGGCTCTGTGCGTCATGCACGCAATTTTAGCTGAATTCTCGCCTCCAGGGGTAACCAGTTCAGGGATTGTAGGTCCGGGGAGATGTGGGAGCTATGTTTAGACCCAGTTATGAGTCATGCTGCTGCATTGATTAAAGCTCTAAGTGGTGCAGTTGATTCTTTGGGTAGGCCGCAGAGAGAGACACATCCGTATTCCACTCTGGGTATTACCAGAGCCTGTACTGCTTGCTTGAAGTAATTGTGTGGTAGGAAGTGTTTCAGTTTCCTCAGTGTGTTTAACTGGAAGTTTGCTCCCTTTGTAGCACTGCTGATATGTTTTTGCATGTTGAGGTCACTGTCTAAAGTTATTCCTAGTGACTTTGCTGAGTCCACGATGCTAGGTTGAACGCCGCAATATGTTTGATCCATTCTTGCATTTTGGGAATTTGGGCCGGTGGAGCTATTAGAAGGAATTCAGTCTTTAGGGCATTCAGTTTGAGATGATTTTCTGCCAGCCAAGTTTGGGTATTCCTAAGCGCTGTATTAAGTAGTTTGACGTCCTCTAGGGTGTGGATCTTGAGGTATAGTTAGTTGTGTGTCGTCTGCATACATGTGATATTGCACGTTAGAGGTTTGTAATATTTCGGTGAGAGGTTCCGAAAAGAGGTTAAGCAATGTTGGGGATAGTGCGGACCCTTGCGGGACTCCCAAAGATACTGGGATGGGCTTGGGCAGGGTGTTATTGACTTTGAATTATTGTGTCCGGTTTTGGAGAAATTAAGTAAACCAACTTAGCACTGCCCCACATAGACCCATTCTGTGTTTCAGGAGGTCTAACAGGTTCTCATGCTTGACACTATCAAAGGCCGAGGAGAAGTCTAGTAGGATGAGTAAACAGGATCCATTTTGATCAAGTATTTCCAGCGCATCATCAATCATGTGTCATGGCTGATTCCGTGCTATGGCCTGCACGGAAACCTGATTAGTGTTTGTTAAGGAGGTCAAAGTGATCAAAATGCTTCGTCGGCTGTAGATGCACACATTTTTCCCGAAGCTTGGATAAGGTAGGGATATTGGAGATAGGGCGATAGTTGTTTAGGTCCGTGGTGTCTGCCGTGGGCTTCTTTAGAATGGGTGATACCTGGCCTACTTTGAGGGTATCTGGGATGCAACCGTGTTGAAGTGAACTGTTTATGATCTTGGACCAGAGAGGTAGAAGCAGTGGAGTAAGGTCTTTGACTGCGTTTGCCGGAAGCGGGTCAGAGAAGTGGATGGCGGGGTTCAGTGCACTGAGTATTTTGCCTACGGCATCTTCGGAGTAGGAGGTAAATGATGACCAGTCTGCAACGTTTTTTAGGTTGTGCTTTGATGTGAGTTGGCATGGTGCGGTTAGGAGTGCTGGAAGGGTTTGTGTCTGCGGTCTCGCATATAAGGTTAGATCATTTACGAGGTCGTTCTTGATGGTATCGGTCTTCAACGTGAAGAGGGTGGAGAATTCTTCACAGTTTGGCTGCGGGCATCTATATCTTGTGGACGTTGAGGTGCCTCCTTAGATTAGATTTTGATCAGTTCAAAGAGTTTTTTGGGACGATTTCTTGCCTGGTCAAGTTGTTGGCTGAAAAAGTCTCCTTTGGTGCGCTTGATCTTTCGGTAATAAGCGTTTCTCTTTGTCCTGAGAATCTTGAGGTGGTTGGCGGATGGTATTGATCTCCAGGCACGTTCTGAAGTTGAGCGAACGCCTCTCCTCGTTGAGTATACCATTGTACCAAGGTTTAGAATCTTTTACAGAGACTCTTTTTAGTTGAAGAGGTGCTACCTCATTTATTATCGATGTCATGGCTGAGAGGTAGTGGTTGGTGAGATCATGTACTTTGGAAGATCCTGCGGGGGGCAACAGTAGGTTGTAACAGGAGGAAGGCATGGTGTTAGGGTTGAGTTTTTTCAGGTCTCTTTTCCACACTTTTGGTCTTGTGGATTGAGCTGAGTTCAGTTTCACCGTTTTCTTAATGGTGAAGGTTATGATGTGATGGTCTGACCAATCGCAGGGTTGGATCGACTCTAGCTGAATGGAGTCTGTTTTAGAGAATATTAAGTCCAGGATCGAACCTTTGTTGTGTGTTGGGATGTTGCAGAATTGCGTTAGGTCTAGGTCAACTAGGAAATTCTTGAGACTGTTCACTGCTGCATCGTTAAGATCATCCGAGGAATATTTGAGTATTTTGTCGCCCGTGTTTAAAGATACCATGGTGGGTAACAGATGATGTGCAGAGAACAGACAGGTTTGCCCTTGCTATTGATGTCAAGGTACATGTATTTGCATGACAGGAATGTTGGGCAAATGGCTCTGTTTACTGAGATATTACTACGATGTATGCAGGCGATACCTCCCCCGACTTATCGGCTCTGTCTCGGTCTAGTCTGATGATGTTGTAATTGGGTGGTACTAAAATGTCAATGATTGGTGTGGAGGATTCCTTTAGCCAGGTTTCAGCATTATCAGATCTGGTTCATGTGTGAGGATGAGGTCAGCTATGTCCGCTGCATGTCTAGCGGCCGATTAGGAGTATACATTTGAGTTTGGGCGTGCTGATGGTTGAGGGAGGTTCCTGAGTGATAGGGATTCTTCTAAGGTTGTTGTTTGTGACGCCTCTAGTGTTTGGTTTAATGGTCCTATGAGGGTTGGGGGGATAGTAGGAATCAACGATGATGCGGGAGTGGGTGGCTTCATGGGAGCGGGGTCATATGAGCTCACCATGGAGAGTAAATCGCTCTCTGAGAGCGGATTGGTGCTTCTAATTGGCCGGGATGAGTTATTGTAGGTGGGGACCCCCTGGGACCATAGAGATTCGTGTTAGTTGTTAGTTGGCTCCTGGGCCAGCTAGCTTTGAGGTGTCTTGTTGCTCTAAATCCCCATGATTGTCCCGAGAAACGATTGTTCAGTGCTTGGAGTTCTTATTTGATTTGATTTAATAAGATCATGATCTCGTCAAGTCTGGAGTTTTGTGCAGGCGGGCGTGAGGTATGTGGCTGTGTTAAGGGTGTGGATGCATGCAGTGAGGTCTGGCCTGGTGTGCAGTTTGTTGTATGTGTGAATGGGGATGGGAGGGGTGCTGCGGGTGAGAATGTGAGGGTTGGGTGGACTGTGGGGTGGCTACGAGTGGGGAATGGGTCTGTGTTATGGGTGTAGATGCAGGCGCTGAGGACTGGCCTGGTGTGTGGTTTGGGGCAACTGTGTGTGGGGAAGGTAGGGGTGCTGCAGGTGTGAATGTGTGTGTTAGGTGGGCTGTGGGGGTGGATGGCTGGAATGAGGGTGTGGGTAGAGTTCTACCCACACCCTGGGATGAGGGTGTGGGTAGAGTTGTGGATGTGGGAGTGGATTGCTGGGATGTGGGTTTAGGGAGTATACTTGGGGCCAGGGTGTTAACGGAGGGCCACATGTCCTCTATGTCCTCTAAGTGGGGTGTCTTAATATGTTCTAACAACTGAAGTAAGGGAGGTGGTCTAGCATGAGGGAAGTGCTTACTATGAGTGACGGTGTTTGGCAAGGTTGTGGTGCCGTGAATGTTAGTGATGCGCGAGAGGGTGTTTTCCAAAAGGGCATCTGTTGGTGTGGTTAAGGGGTGTTCAGTGTTTACTGGGGGTGCATAGGTAGCTTCGGTAGTGTTGGGTAGGCGAGTAGTGTGGGTGTCGGACATCAGAGTGGTGGACTCTGTCTCCGTAACGAATTTTGGCCTGTGTGTTGGAGGGTTCGGTGAGGTGGATAGACGTGTGTTAGTGTAGGGCAGAGGTCTTCAAACTTTTGGATGCCGAGACCCCCCCTGTCTACATTTTGAGGCGTAAGGACCCCCTCCTTACAAAACTTTCTAAACCTGTAGACCGGGCTACTGGAATTATGAAGCGGTGAGGACCAAATTACACGACAGGCTTGACTAAATTGTGTGAGAAGAAAATGTAAATGATATGTGATGCCTCGTATTTTAGGATAGCATTGCTTCATTATTTTGACATTTTTTACACACAGTAACATTGAGGAAAGATTTCACCCCATGAGTACTCATTTATAACCAAAATACATCAATTAACATCAGGAAGATGTCTGTTTAATCTTTGTGAATGACCTTCCACTCCGCAGGAATACGTGCTGCGAAATTAGAAGCTCACCTGGCCCTGGCCGGGAGAAGCAGGGGTCCCTTAAAACCCTGGTGGTTTTGTGCAGAGTTAAGCAGTTTACCCGTGCCACTTTCCTCTCACCCCTTCCCTTCTATCCCTCTCTCCTCTCCTAACCCCGGATCCCCCTCTCACTCTTACCTTTTTACAACTTTCGAACTCTCCCCATTCAACCTCTCACTTCACCTTTAATCACCCATTGCCATTCTGTCTTTTCACTGCCCTCATCTCAGTCTCTCACATTTATCTCATGGCCTCCCTGGCCCAGTCGGCAAAAAATGTGAAGCATATCTTTACGATAAGATCTTTGTGTAGTGAACTGAAGGAGTAGTAGCAGTAATAGTAAGAATGTGGAATCAAGTCTAATCATTACATAAAATATTTGGTGTAGCCCTTGGTGCTGCTCATCTGATCTTGTTTATAGTTCAATGTCCTGGAAAAGCTGTGTATAATGCTTTATCTGTGGAGGAATGAAAATGATTAGTTTGTAAGATTTCTGATGTCACAGGCTGTGTGCAAAATTGTCACGGCAAGTAGCCCACATATGCGGTCTATGTACTAAAACTGACCCTTCCAGATATACTAAAGTGTTCGAGGCATGTGGGCTGCTGAATTTATATCTATGCATAGATCGCCGCCTAGTGTTGGGTCCGGATGATTGCACATTGTTGTCCTGGAAGAGTCTTCGAAGTATCACGAGATGGGTAGCTCCTCCCCTGGACTACAGTGCGCATGGGCATCCTCTCCATGCTCAGCTTGTTTATTACCGCCATTGGGTTCGGATGTACTTCTTAACTCACGTTCGGAAAATATATTAGTTTTGCAGCGTGAATCTTTCTGGATTCACTATGCTGTGCATTATTCCGCGGTCTTGTGGTTGGGTCCGGATTCGTAGTCTTTTCTTTGGTTTTTTTTTTTTTGTTTTTTTTTTGTAGCCCAGGTGGGCGTCGGCGTCACACCCCTTTGGGTGTATTTCCGGTGACGTCGGCATGCTTCCTGCGGAAGCTCCCACTCTTGGGCGCCATCTTCAGATTCTTTTTTTCCGCGGTCGGGTCTGGATCGTTCCCGTTTGGGCTCCAGACATTTTTGGAGAAAGAAGAAAGAAAATACAGAAAAGACGAGGAGAAGTCATCTGAAGACTACAGGGGACTTCATCGACGAAAAGCCGGCGAGGAGAAGGCGTTTTTCATCGAGATCATCGACGACCGTCGACGAACACGCGACCAGAGAGGCCCTGGACGCTCGATGATGGACAACACGCCGTTCAAGTTCTGCCGTAACTGCCACCACAAGTACGCGCAGAAGGACCAGCACCCGGTATGCAACCTTTGCCTACCGGTGGACCACGAAAGCGGAGACTGCAACGCCTGTTCCGCCTTCGCCCCGAAGACCCTTCGTGTGAGAGAGAGGCAGAGGGTAGCACACGCCACCCTGCAGGGGAAGGCCCCGACTCCGTCACTCTACGAGCTGGGGATGTCCTCCGAGGAAGAAGACAACACTGCCGCCGAAGACGACAGCTACACGGTCGTAGAGACCGATTACACGAAGACTTCTGACAAGGTAGGAGACTCTTCGGCCCCCAAGAACCCGAGAGACTCTGAGTCTAGAAAAATCGAGGGCAAGACCCCGAAAGCGCCGACGCCAAAAAAGGTGGCGTCCGCGACTACTCCCAGGCCCAGCGGATCCTCCGAGAAGGAGTCCCCGGCGCCGAGGGCTGCTGATCAGCAGAAAACGTCGAAAATCGTCCCCGAAAAGGATCGATCGACGACGACGACCAGAGACCCAAGATCCGGTCCGACGTCGAAAACTTCGACGCCGAAAGGTACGGCGACGAACCATCCGCCGAAAAGAACGGCCGACCCATCCGACGCGGAACACGCGGCAGAGATGGAGAAGAAGAGAAGGCGCCTCGAGGCCGAAATGGAGAACATCATGCAGCGGAAGAAAGATTTCGATGCAAAGATGAAGGCCTTCACGATCCCTCACAAGACCAAGCCACCGGTGGTGGAGGCAGTCGAGGAGGAGGAAGAGATCGCCGAAGTCGTCGAGGAACAAGACCAGGACGTCGAGGTGATCGACGACCAGGAGGAGTACGAGAATCCCTACGATAGTTACAACTATGGGGAGGAAGAAAGCAGGACAGACGCAGACTCGACACCCTCTGACCTACAGGAGGTAGATTACATAGATGTCGACACCGACAGCCCCGAGGAGGTGGTCGACACTTACCCCTCGAGGCCCTCGCCGCCGGACGACATCGGGGCCTACAACTCGGTGATACAGGCTGCCGCAGCAGCTTTCAAGCTCAAGCTCGACGAAGAGAAGCAGAAAGCAGACTTTCTTCTAGAAACATTGCTCCCAACACAAACGAGGAGCCAGTTCCTTCCAATGCTCGAGAGCGTCTTGGCTCAGGGGAAGTAAGCTTTCAGGGAGCCCGCAACATGCAAGGCAGTAACTCCCAGAACTGAGAAGAAGTACAAGCATGCCACTAAGGACCCGGCCTACATTCAGGGCACGGTCTCCGCAGACTCCATTATCACGGCCACAGCAAGGAGGAGGGCTAACGTACCCACTACCTCGGGCCCACCACCGGATAAGGAGAGCAAAAGGATGGATCTGGTGGGCAGAAGGATCGAACGGAATGCCGCGACCCACTGGCGCATGGCTAATTCCAACGCCCTGATAAACAGGCACATGTACCAAATCATGGAGGGACTGGGGCACTTGGTGAAGGACTTGCCCCAGGATGCCAGACAGAAAGCCGAAAAGCTGGTTGAAGAGGGAAAAAACGCGGCAAACTCTTGCCTTAAGACGGCCCTGGATGGGGCAGACACCGCCAGCAGGCTCATGATGATGGGCGTCACGGAAAGGAGGCACGCCTGGCTCAGGATATCCAGTTTCAAACCGGAGGTGCAACACAGCATCCTGAACACACCGTTCAACGGCAGCACGCTTTTCGGATCAACAGTTGATGAAACGCTCAGCCAACTGAAGAAAGATAACGAAACAGCAAGATCCATGGGAGCATTGCAGTTCAGAGGGAACAAGAGGGGCACCCCGTCACCGAGGCCCGGCGGGAGAGGCGGAAACCAGCCAGGTACATCACACCAGGCTTTCCAGCAAACGCACCAGGCAGACTCGCAGACTCAGCAGGGTCATCAGAAGCAGTCCTGGCAGTACCAACAAAGAGGCCAGTCCTTTCGAGGGAGAAATGGACGGGGACAAAATAGAAGAGGGGGGCAGCAGCCCACCTCCAAGTGACTTCAAAAAAATCTGTGTGCCCGCCCACAAAAAAGACCCCAGGGGGCAGCACGTACAGATGGGTCAAGACAAACTAGACACCTACTACCACATGACACCAGTGGGAGGAAGATTAAGATTCCACCTCCAAGACTGGAGAGAAATCACATCAGACAAATGGATCCTCAACATTATCCAATTCGGATACTGCATAGAGTTGGAGGGGAGGCCAACAAGCAGAAAACCAAAAAGAAAGCCACTAGCAAGCAAGCAGCTGCAGTGCCTTCAGGAAGAAGCAAAAGAACTCCTGCAGAAGCAGGCCATAGAACGGGTACCCTTCAAGGAAAGAAACACAGGAGTATACTCAACGTACTTCCTGGTACCAAAAGTAGACGAAACAATGAGACCCATTCTCGATTTACGGTTCATGAACAAATTCATAAGAATGCAAAAATTCAAAATGACCTCCCTGCAAGAGGTGCTCCCACAATTGCAGATCGGGGACTTCATGGTCACAATAGACCTCAAAGACGCATACCTGCACATTCCAATGAACAGAAAGCACAAGCACATGCTCAGGTTCACCGTCGGAGAAAGCCACTACCAGTTCACGACACTGGCCTTCGGTCTAAAATCAGCACCAAGAGTTTTCACAAAGTGCCTCGCAGCAGTCGCAGCGCACCTAAGAAGGCAGGGGATACACGTATACCCTTACCTGGACGACTGGCTGGTGAAAGCAAACTCATACCAGAAATGCAAGCTGCACGCACATACAGTGACAAGCACGCTCATAAGCCTGGGGTTCTCCATCCATTGGAAGAAATCATCAATGGAGCCAGAACAAGTGAAGATCTTCCTGGGAGCACAGATCAACACCTTACAGGGCAAGGTGTTCCCCAGCGAGAAGAGGGCGAGGGCGCTGGTGAAGGAAACTCGCCTCTACCGGAAGGGACAAGCTCGGACAGTGAGGACTGCGAGCAAGATCATGGGGATGATGGCATCATGCATCCACCTGGTACCGAATGTACGACTCCACATGAGACCCATTCAAGAATGGCTACAGGAGCAATGGTCACAAGCTACAGGCAGTTGGGAGGATCTAGTGGTTGTAACGCACGCAGTGCAGAAGGAGATGACATGGTGGACCATGGAGAACATAGCAAGGGGAAAGCCTCTAACGCCCCCAAAGCCAACAGTGACCATCACCACAGACGCATCCCTGAAGGGATGGGGCGCTCACATGGAGGAGCTCAAGGTGAGGGGTCTGTGGACACCAACAGATGCGACAAAGCACATCAATTACTTAGAATTGAAGACAATCTTCCTTGCACTGAAAGCCTTTCAAACAAGACTGTACAAACACAAGGTGTTGATACAAACAGACAATACCACTGCGATGTTCTACATCAACAAGCAGGGGGGCACACAGTCAGCCCCGCTTTCAACGCTGGCGCAGGAGATATGGAGATGGGCCATCCCTCTCAAGATAGACCTGCTAGCCATACACCTGCCAGGGAAGGACAACATACAAGCAGACTGGCTCAGCAGGCAGACATCGGCATCCCACGAGTGGGAGCTCAATGCTCAGGAGACAAGGCGCCTATTCGACAGGTGGGGAACTCCATCGGTGGACCTGTTTGCCACACGCCAGAATGCAAAATGCCAAAACTTCGCATCCAGGCAGCCCGAGGAAGGATCACTAGGGAATGCCCTATGGATAGATTGGTCAAGGACATTTGCCTACGCCTTTCCCCCGATACCACTGATGCACAGAGTACTGAGCAAATGCAGAGCGAGCAACATGACACTGATACTGGTCGCACCACAGTGTCAGGATTGGACCCATGGCAGGCAGCTCATTGCAGGTTTCCTCCATCACTAAGTCCTCACCCCCTTCCCTCAATTGGACTCAGCTTGTGGCGAATTATCGTTTCGCCTTGGAGAAGTCATTTCCCTGTTGCCAGTGTAGTGGGGCCAGTTAGCGTTCTAGTGTTTTTCTTGGAACGCTGTCTCTGTGACTTGGAGCGCGAGCGTTCAGTAAACGTCGCACTTCAACTGATTTTCCCCGGGAGGCGAACGTTTTCATTCGCGCTCTCCTTCATAGTTAGTTATTTCCAGTCAAAGTTAGTTAGGTCAGTCCTGGTTGGGATTCTTACTTTCCCCGTCACCTGCCCTCTGTGTGTCCCGTTGCTCGGCGGCTTTTCCGGCTGCGTCTATCTCCTCATATTTATTCAGTCGCCTCTCGGACTTTAGCGAGGCGTCGTTAAGCCCCTTTACCTTGCCTCCAGTGATTCCCCCTCAGCTCCTCTTATGCTAAAGATTCATTTATAGCTCTGGGTCGTCAGAAGCGGCTCTCTCGTCGTCCTGGCAGCAGCTCCTAGTGCGCAGCAGAAGCTCCAGAGACTCGCTTCACTGACGGATCATTCTGCAGCAGCCAAGCAGTTTCCAGTTGGTGAGCTCGAACCAATTATCGTCATTACAGAACTATTTTGAACAGTAGCGCATCTGCAGTTTCGTAGAGCTCCTTTTGGAAAGCTAATACTAAAGCTTGTCAGTAAAAGACTTATCAAGACCATTTTGGAACAGAACTTGTTGAATAGCTTGTGTGAAGTTCAGGAGCGATATTCCTGGGACCCTACAGACTGTGTCTACAAGTAGATAAAAATATATATATATATTCTTGTGTACCTACAAATACTCCTGCTCATTTATTGCCAGCTCAGCTGCTATTATCTACACCGCAGTTGAGTTTAGATCTACAAGAGAGCAGCTAAGGCTCATACGCACACAAGTAATAGAAGTTAGGTTCTCTAGAGAGATAGTAATAGGAAAAGGTGTATTGGGAAGGCCAGAACTTAGTAATGTTTTCCTTATATTTTGCAGAATAACTCTTCACCATTCCTAGAGCGGGAGAAGATATTTGTGTGAGCAGTCTCTCTGTATGTCTATCCACTTCCCCTTTCCCCGCTATCACTGTCGCAAGAGAAATCCGGCGCAGTGGTGAAGGGGAATTGGGAAACAGCTTCACCTTCGGTCTGATACTCCAGCGGAGCCCAATTCATCAGGTACTTTCTGACAGATTGAAGTGCCAGCTGTATTTCCGCTTGGTTGTCATGGCCGAAGGATTAGACCTCAAAGCCCTGGGATCCATTTTGGAAGATTTACAAAAGCAATTGATAGAAACCAGAGAGGAGGTTAGGAAATCTAATCAGGAGACAAACTATCTTCGTCAAAAGATAAATGAACTCACTACCAGTCCAAGTCCTGATTTTGGGGGTCCAAAGTCCCAAACCTTTAACCCTTCACCAGCCACCAGTGAGTTTTCCACTCAGGTAGTGCATGCTAGGTCTCCCACTATTCCACTAGCCCCTCCCGAAAGATTTTTGGGTGACCCAAATAAGGCACAGGTTTTTGTCACTCAGTGTTCTTTACATTTTCTCTGTAAACCGATAATTTTCAAAGAAGATCAGTCCAAGGTGGCGTTCATGCTGTCGTACCTGAGTGGAGATGCCGCATCTTGGTCATTGCCTCTTGTGTCCACAAATGATCCTGTGCTGTACAATTTTCGGGAATTCAAGACTGAATTTTTACGAATATTTGATCGGAGAGCTATCTCTCAAACCACCGACAATGAGCTTCTGGATTTAAAACAGGGCAATCGAGAGTTGGTGGCATATTTAGCGCAGTACAACAAACTTATAGTTGAGACTAATTGGCCAACAGCAAAGAGAGCAGCAATTTTCTACAGAGGTCTGCGTGACGAATTGAAGGATGGACTCTCCCAGATTCCCAAGAGACCCACAGACGTCTCTGAACTTATAGACTTAGTTCTTCAAATAGATCAGAGACAATCTGAGAGGCGCCAGGAGCGGCGAAAGGAAACTCGAACATTTCCTCCAAGATTTGATCGCATGCGTTCAGAGAGTGTTAAGCCCAAGGAAGAAGCCACGGTAGAAGAACCAATGCAAATTGGAACAGTCCGGGGACCGCTTAGTACTGAGGAACGGGAAAAGAGAAGACAAGGCAAATTATGTATGTACTGTGGAGGTTCTGGACATTTTGTCAAGGAGTGTCCACGCAGACCCAAGACATCGACATGGGTAAAAGACAAGCTTCACCAGTAGACGGGGTTGCCCTGGTGGAAGCCGACTCTAAGTCAACTCCTTTAATTCAGTCATTGTCTAACACCATGCAGTTTTCAGCTCCCCATCTCATTCTATCTTGTCAAATTATTTTTGGAAAAGAACAAAGTGCTAATGTAGCAATCATGATAGATTCAGGAGCTACAGGAAATTTTTGCGATATTCTGTTTGCAAAAAGATTGGGCATTAACTTTGTGAGGAAGGACAAGCCAGAGCCAGTGCGAGCTGTAGATGGAACCCCATTATCTTCCGGTCCGATCGCTTTTGATACAGAAAGAATCTCCGTGATAGGACCAGGAGAACATAAAAGTTATCTTCAATTCAGTTTGATTGACGCTCCTCAGTTCCAATTGATTTTGGGATTGCCTTGGTTAACCGAACATAACCCGAAGATTGACTGGGCTAAGAGAACTGTAGATTTGACCTCAGAATTCTGTCTGGAACACTGTTTTCATCCCCATACTTTGAAGACGGAGTCAAGTGAAACTTACTGTTTGGCAAATCAACCGCAAGTAATTTGCTTGGTGGAACTCCCCGAAATTCCAGCACAGTATCAAGATTTAAAATCCGTTTTTGATGAGCGAGAGGCGCTAAGACTTCCTCCCCATCGAGAATACGACTGCACAATTGAGTTGGAACCAGGAGCCTCGTTACCCTGTAGTCGCATCTATGCTCTTTCGGAATCTGAAAATGTGCATTTGAGGGAATACCTTGACAAGAATTTGGCTAACGGATTCATCAGGCCTTCTCAATCCCCAGTTTCCTCCCCTCTTTTTTTTATTCCGAAGAAAGACAAAAGCCTGAGGACTTGTATTGACTATCGGGCCTTGAATCTGGTTACAAGAAAGAACCGATACCCGTTGCCACTTATCTCAGAACTTTTGGATCAGGTGAAGGAGGCCCAGATCTACACTAAATTAGATTTGAGGGGGGCTTATCATTTGGTTCGGATGGCAGAAGGAGATGAGTGGAAAACGGCTTTCCGAACTCGTTATGGTCTTTTTGAATACCAGGTCATGCCCTTTGGGTTGTGCAATGCGCCTGCGGCATTTCAACATTTTGTCAACGACATTCTTCGAGAATTTCTGGACCGCTTTGCAGTGGTTTATATAGATGACATTCTTATTTTTTCCAAGAATACTGAGGAGCATATCCAGCATGTTCGTACCATTTTGGAATGTCTGTTGAAGAATCAACTTTTTGTGAAATTGGAGAAATGTGTATTTCATGCGACCAAGGTGGAGTTTTTGGGGTTCATACTCTCCCCTGAGGGAGTTTCTATGGATGAATCCAAACTCAAGGCAATCCGAGATTGGCCAGCTCCAAGTTCTGTGAAAGAAATCCAAAGTTTTTTAGGGTTCGCCAATTTTTATCGGCGATTCATCCAGAATTTTTCAGAAAAAGTGAGCCCCATTACTCGGTTGTTGCGGAAGAACGAAAAGTTTTTATGGGGAGCGGAGGCAGAAGGAGCTTTTCAATTCCTCAAAGAATCCTTTGTCACAGCACCAATCTTGCAACATCCAGATCCGTTGGAACCATTTTTTGTAGAGGCAGACGCTTCCAATCTTGCTATTGGGGGAGTTTTGTCCCAACGCCATAAGTAGACGGGGCAACTTCATCCTGTAGCCTTCTACTCTCGAAAACTTACTGCAGCGGAAATAAACTATGCCATTGCGGACAAGGAGTTGCTGGCAGTAAAGGTAGCCTTCCTCGAATGGCGACATTATTTGTTGGGAGCCAGGCATGTGGTAACTGTGTTTACAGATCATAGAAATTTGCAGTTCCTGAAGTCCGCGCGAACTTTGACCCCGAGACAGCTTCGGTGGTCTTTATTCTTTGCCGATTATGATTTTGTGCTCACGTACAAGCCGGGAATAACTAATGGAAAAGCTGATGCCCTTTCTCGACTAAATGTGGGAGAGAATGCAGAGAAAAAGACTGAGGAATTCCTCATCCCCACTGAAAAGATTGTGGCAGTCACAGTTGTGAATGAGTTGGAAGAGAAGATTGTCCTGGAATTCAAAAAAGATGACTACTTGAATTGGGAGAATAAGGGTCCAGATCGGCTTGTGGAAGATGGGAAACCATATTTTCAAGGAAAAATGTTTGTCCCCGGAGAGAAATTACAAGAGGAGACCATTCGAAGATTCCATGATCAGCCTTTAGCTGGCCACAAGGGAGTGTTGAAGACGTTGGAGCTGATAAAGCGAAATTTTCTTTGGCCAGGTATGGAAACTCAGGTTCGACAGTATGTTGCCACTTGTGAACTATGTGTGAAAGGGAAAAGTCTCAGGCAATCCCCACAAGGTCTTTTAATGCCTTTACCTGTACCACCTTATCATTGGCACACAGTATCCATGGACTTTATTGTTGAGTTACCATCTAGTCAAGGGATGTCAGTCATTTGGGTGGTGGTAGACCAATTTTCTAAAATGAGTCATTTCATTCCTCTCAAGAGTCTTCCAAATGCCTCTGATTTGGCCACTTTATTTGTTCAACACATAGTCAAATTGCATGGGATTCCGAAGGTAGTGATTTCAGATAGGGGATCCCAATTTGTATCCCGATTTTGGAGATCCTTCCTAAGAGGCCTAGGGGTGGACTCTCGTTTGTCCACCGGTTATCATCCCGAGACCGATGGACAGACTGAGAGAGTAAATCAAGATTTAGAACAGTACTTGCGTCTGTATCTATTGGATCAGGAAGGAGATTGGCCATCTTTACTAGCTCCAGCTGAATTTGCCTATAATAACTCAGTTCATACCGCCACTGGATATTCTCCTTTCTTTTTGAATTCAGGTAGACATCCTAATATGTTGGTGGGCAGAGTTGAAGGGGATGTCCCAGCTGCTGAAGAAGTCATTCACAAGTTACTGAGTGCCCAGCAGTCAGCAACTACAAACTTGGTCAAGGCTAAGGCAGCTTTTAAGCAACAAGCTGATAAGGGTCGCAAGGCTAATCCAGTTTATCTTCCTGGGGAGCAGGTCTGGGTTTCCACGCGCCATATGCGCTTGCGGGGAAATCGAAAGTTTCAACCCAGGTTTGTGGGACCCTATTCTGTGGACAGAATGATAAATCCCGTTAGTGTGAGACTCCAGTTGCCAAAAACATTGAAAATTCATCCAACATTCCATGTATCTTTGATTCGGAAAAATCCACCTAATCTTCGTAAGGTTCTTCCACCCGTTTCTGTACAGAGAGATTCAGTGGAGGAATATGAAGTTAAGAGAATATTAGATTCCAAGATCAGGAAGGGACAACTTTTCTATTTAGTGGATTGGAAGGGTTTTGGTCCTGAAGAACAATCCTGGGAACCCAGTTCTAATGTTCACGCAACCAGATTAGTGAGGGAGTTTCACAAGACTTATCCACACAAACCTAGGAAGGGGGTTTTGGTGGGGGGTACTGTCAGGATTGGACCCATGGCAGGCAGCTCATTGCAGGTTTCCTCCATCACTAAGTCCTCACCCCCTTCCCTCAATTGGACTCAGCTTGTGGCGAATTATCGTTTCGCCTTGGAGAAGTCATTTCCCTGTTGCCAGTGTAGTGGGGCCAGTTAGCGTTCTAGTGTTTTTCTTGGAACGCTGTCTCTGTGACTTGGAGCGCGAGCGTTCAGTAAACGTCGCACTTCAACTGATTTTCCCCAGGAGGCGAACGTTTTCATTCGCGCTCTCCTTCATAGTTAGTTATTTCCAGTCAAAGTTAGTTAGGTCAGTCCTGGTTGGGATTCTTACTTTCCCCGGCACCTGCCCTCTGTGTGTCCCGTTGCTCGGCGGCTTTTCCGGCTGCGTCTATCTCCTCATATTTATTCAGTCGCCTCTCGGACTTTAGCGAGGCGTCGTTAAGCCCCTTTACCTTGCCTCCAGTGATTCCCCCTCAGCTCCTCTTATGCTAAAGATTCATTTATAGCTCTGGGTCGTCAGAAGCGGCTCTCTCGTCGTCCTGGCAGCGGCTCCTAGTGCGCAGCAGAAGCTCCAGAGACTCGCTTCACTGACGGATCATTCTGCAGCAGCCAAGCAGTTTCCAGTTGGTGAGCTCGAACCAATTATCGTCATTACAGAACTATTTTGAACAGTAGCGCATCTGCAGTTTCGTAGAGCTTCTTTTGGAAAGCTAATACTAAAGCTTGTCAGTAAAAGACTTATCAAGACCATTTTGGAACAGAACTTGTTGAATAGCTTGTGTGAAGTTCAGGAGCGATATTCCTGGGACCCTACAGACTGTGTCTACAAGTAGATAAAAATATATATATATATTCTTGTGTACCTACAAATACTCCTGCTCATTTATTGCCAGCTCAGCTGCTATTATCTACACCGCAGTTGAGTTTAGATCTACAAGAGAGCAGCTAAGGCTCATACGCACACAGGTAATAGAAGTTAGGTTCTCTAGAGAGATAGTAATAGGAAAAGGTGTATTGGGAAGGCCAGAACTTAGTAATGTTTTCCTTATATTTTGCAGAATAACTCTTCACCATTCCTAGAGCGGGAGAAGATATTTGTGTGAGCAGTCTCTCTGTATGTCTATCCACTTCCCCTTTCCCCGCTATCACTGTCGCAAGAGAAATCCGGCGCAGTGGTGAAGGGGAATTGGGAAACAGCTTCACCTTCGGTCTGATACTCCAGCGGAGCCCAATTCATCAGGTACTTTCTGACACACAGTGGGCGAGGCAGACATGGTATTCGCAGATCATGGAGATGACACAGTGTGCACCCCACAGATTCAGCAGGAGGAAAGACTTACTCTCCATGCAGAACGGAGAGGTGCTCCACCCAGAGCCAGAGAACATGAGCCTAGTAGCGTGGCTCCTGAGGACATAGAGTTTGCACATTTAAGATTGCCAGAAAGTACCCTGAGGGTACTTCGGGAGGCAAGAAGACCTAGCACTCGGAAGTGCTATGTTGCGAAATGGAAAAGGTTCACAATATGGTGCAGACAAGAAAGACTTCACAATAAAATGAAGAAGGACTCCACAGTGCTAAAGTACCTGACGCACTTGCTAGAGAAGAACCTTAGCTCATCCTCCTTGAGAGTTCACTTGGCAGCGATAGTCGCCTACACAAGGGGAGAAACTTGCAGGAGTTTCTTCACATCACAGGTGGTGAAGAGATTCCTAGAAGGAGCGAAAAGGATCGCACCACCCAAGCGGGTGCCGCCACCTGCATGGAACTTAAACGTAGTCCTAACGGAACTCATAAGGGAGCCCTTTGAACCAATCCACAAGGCGTCCTTAAAGATGCTAACTATGAAAACAGCTTTCCTGGTTGCAATAACGTCCTTACGCAGAGTAAGCGAGCTTCAGGCTCTGACGCTACAAGAGCCCTACATACAAATACACAATGATAGAGTTGTGATGAGGACTGACCCACACTTCATGCCGAAGGTGGTATCTAAATTTCACATGAACCAGTCTATACAGATACCGAGTTTTTTCCAAAAACCGACAACTGCTGCAGAGCGAGCTCTGCACACCCTGGACGCCAGAAGGGCAGTCATGCACTACATTGAGAGGACGAAGGGACACAGGAAAACAAAACAGTTCTTTGTGTCATTCGCCAACAGTTACATGGGAAAGGCAGTAACCAAAAAGACCATTGCACGATGGATCGCACAGACAATTCAACTCTGCCACAAGCGTGCAGGACAAGAGCTAGCAGAGGGGACACGTGCCCACTCCACTAGGAAAAAGGGGGCTACAATAGCCTTCCTGGCTAACACACCCATACAAGACATATGCCTGGCGGCAACATGGGCTTCGGTGCACACGTTCACGAAGCACTACTGTGTGGACATACAGATGAACAAGGAAGCTCAAGTTGGACAGAAGGTGCTACAGCACATATTCAATACCCAACGCTCATCTTCCACCCAACCGCCACAGAGATGAGAAACCGCTACAAAATCTATGCACAGCATAGTGAATCCAGAAAGATTCACGCTGCAAAACGAATAGTTTTCTTACCTGTCGGTGTAGTTTTGCAGCTTGAAGATCTTTCTGGATTCACTAGCGAACCCATCCACCTCCGCCAGAAAGATGAGGCTGGAGAGAGAAGAGGTGGAAATAGAAAAGTGGAAAAGACTTTGAAGGTACAAAGCGGTAAAATATCACCTGAATAGAACATTGCCATTACTTCGGAAACGAAAGAAACACGGAAAAAAAGAACCCGAAGATGGCGCCCAAGAGTGGGAGCTTCCGCAGGAAGCATGCCGACGTCACCGGAAATACACCCAAAGGGGTGTGACGCCGACGCCCACCTGGGCTACAAAAAAAACAAAGAAAAGACTACGAATCCGGACCCAACCACAAGACCGCGGAATAATGCACAGTGTAGTGAATCCAGAAAGATCTTCAAGCTGCAAAACTACACAGACAGGTAAGAAAACTATTCGTTACTCTTTTTCGAGGCCAAAAGGCCTTCGGGGCGTCGATATTGTCTTTCGTTCGGTGCCTTGTACCTCTTTGATCAGGACGTCGAAGGACTATTGCCTTTCGACACCAAAGGCCCATCGACGATGGAACGGAGTCCGTTCAAGCGCTGCCCCGTTTGCAACTCGAAATATCCCCACATCGACGTGCACCCGGTGTGCAATAAATGTCTCTCACCGGACCACGACGAGGCCAGCTGCATGGCGTGTTCCAAATTCAGATCGAAGAAAACTCTCCGTCTTCGGCGCGCTGCACGACAGTCGGCGCGGGAGTCGGCACCCGACCCAGAAAACATCTTCGGAGGTGATGACGAGGAGGGTGTACAAGAGGAGGATCCAGATCAACACTCGGATCCCGCGTCGGAGCAAGACTCCAACTACAATGAGGACGAGGAAGAACTCTACGTCCATGATGAAGACATCGTCGAGGTAGGAGACGACGTACAACCTATCGGAGCCATCGATGACGACTCAAGCGAGGAGCTAAGCCCAACCGCAGTAGCGGGGCCCTATAAAGACTCTTCCACGGCTCAGGTCGAGGCATCGCCGGAAGGCCTTAGCCAAGATCTTCATCCACGTTCTTTAGTCCCGCTTCCAGGCCCGACTAAGAACATTTCCAAAGAGCCATCGGTCGATCGGCCACAAACAGTGGAAAAATGGAAACTGAAACAGAAAGACACGAAATCGAAACCGAAAGTGGTGAAAGCAACCATCGGCTCGACGACTTCGGAACCTACCAAGTCGAAACGTGCGCTTGACCCCTCGGGGTCGAAAGGGGGCGTCGAACCGAAGATCGGATCGACTACGCCAGTGTCGACGGTTAAGCACGTCACGCTCAAGCCGACGTCGACGTCCGGCGCCAAAGATGGCGACTCTTCTAAAGGACTCGAGGCCCAAAAAACCATCGATCCGAAAATTAAGAAGCCGCTGCTGGTCAAAGCCTTCCAGCCGAAACCCAAACTCGGACCAAAGGAACAGACCGCGTCGAAGCACAAGAGCGTGCCTGCTGCACAACAACAGCTCGAGTCGACGCAAGGCCTCAAACATGCGGAACTGTCGAAGGCGGTCGGAACGAAGACAACGCCTACATCGAAGCAGGTCAGTCCGTCGCCGATGCTTCCGGCGCCAATAAAGTACGGACTACCACCGACAGCACGGCCTAAAACGGTTCAAGCCACTAAGGCTGCAGACTCATCCAAGTCACCGTCAGTAGCCGCACCCACTCAGCCTAGGACAGATGAAGTTAGGTTCAAGCCACCGTCCTACGACGAACAGTCCAAACTGTACATCGACTCCGAATCGGGTCGACTCACCGTTTACAAACGAAAAATCATGCCGGGAACTCCTATGGAGTCTTACAGAATACCACTAAAGAGAAAAAGGGACTCCACCACCTCTCCTGTCCTTTTTGAACCCATTCAATCACATGGGCGAGACTATACCTACTCTCCCACACCTATCAATGAGGATGTGGAGGAAGGAGACAACGAGGACCAGTTTAACTATCCTTTTTATACAGATCTGGATGAATCCCAGCCATGGGCTGACACTGTGGACCCTGATGAACCGCACACCACCCCTGACACTCAGTCATATGTGGTCAAACCTTCGCCTACTGAAGATACTGCTGCATTTAACGCACTGATTGAAAGGGCGGCACATAACCATGATGTCGACATGCACGCCGACCCCGTGGAGGAAGACTTTGTCTTTGATACGTTCTCATCGTCAGAAAGATCTATCAAGACTCTGCCTATGCTCAAAGGTGTGCTCAAACATGCAAGCAACATTTTTAAAGAGCTCACTAAATCAAGGGTGGTGAACCCCAGAATTGAGAGGAAGTACCGGCCTGCGCCTGTAGACCCTACCTATATCAAGGGCCAACTTCCCCTGTACTCCTTGGTGGTGGCTAATGCTCGTAAAAGAGCGAACTCTCAAACAACTGGTGATGCTCCTCCTCCGGACAAAGAATCCAAGATCTTAGAGGCATCTGGGAAACGTGTCGCAGCTCAAGCTGCGAATATTTGGAGGATCTCCAATACACAAGCCCTGTTAGCAAGATATGATAGGGCCCACTATGACACGTTAGAACAGCTAATGCAACACCTGCCAGATACTTATAAGGAGGGAGCAGAAATGCTTGTACAAGAGGGGAAGTTGATCTCAAACGCGTCCATTAAGTGCGCGTTAGATGCAGCTGACACAGCAGCTAGGGCCATAAACACTAGCGTAATGCTCAGAAGGCATGCCTGGCTCCGCATCTCTGGTTTCAAGTCGGAAATCCAAACTACTCTACTTAACCAGCCAGTTAACCCTGACTTCCTGTTTGGTCCAGAGGTAGACGCCACTCTGGAAAAGATTAAAAAAGACACTGAAACTGCAAAATCCATGGGAGCTCTGCAGTCTCAACAGTTCAGGGGCGGTTCCTTTCGTCGCTCCGGTAACAGAGGAGCTTCTAGAGGACAAGTGTCGCAACAAGCACAATACACCAAGGGAGGCACACAAACCACCTATAACGAGAACAATAGGGGTGGATACCGAGGGAACAGCACCAAGGGCAGAGGACGTGGAAATACTAACGCCAGATCCTCCGCCGCAAACAAACAGTGACGTCTTGTCACTGCCCCCCGACCATACAACACCGGTCGGGGGGAGACTTCAGCAGTTCCTGCCAGTCTGGGAAAGCAATACCACGGACAGGTGGGTGAGACACCTTATACATCACGGTTATTGTCTGGAGTTAACATCCACTCCACCCAACGTACCCCCAAGGCACCGTCCTATGTCCACAGAGCACATGCACTTATTGCAGCAAGAAGGCATCTCCATGCTGCAAAAAGGGGCCATAGAACTCGTGCCTTTAGACCAACAGGGTACAGGGGTGTATTCACTGTACTTCTTAATCCCAAAGAAAGACGGGTCTCTCAGGCCCATTCTAGACCTCAGACCCTTAAACCAATACATCCTATCAGAACACTTTCACATACTCACTTTACAGCAAGTTCTACCATTGCTCAGTCAGGGGGATTTCCTAGCAACCCTAGATCTGAAGGATGCCTATTTCCACATTCCCATTCACCCCAGTCACAGGAAATATCTCAGATTCACCATCAATGCCTAGCATTACCAGTTCAAGGTCCTGCCTTTCGGGGTCACTACAGCCCTGAGAGTATTTACAAAGTGCTTGGCGACAGTGGCCGCGCATCTTCGGAGGTAACACGTCCATGTCTATCGGTATCTAGACGACTGGCTTGTCCAGGCAAAATCAGCCCAACAGTGTGCCGGCCACATGTCCCGCACGATTCACCTTCTACACAGTCTAGGATTTTCACTGAATTACCAAAAGTCTCATCTTCAAGCCGCACCTGTACAACAGTACCTAGGCGCAGTGATAAACACTCTCACTGCCACAGCACAGCCGAACTCGGCGAGAGTCAACGGCATGCAGGTGCTAATTCAAAAATTCAGGCCACAACACTCACTCCCAGCGCAAGTGTTCATGCAACTAATAGGCATGATGGCCTCCTGCATCTTTATAGTCCCTCACGCGAGGCTACACATGCGTCCGCTTCAGGACTGCTTAGCGCGCCAGTGGAACCAGGCTCATAGACAGCTAAAAGACCTAGTGTTGGTGACCGGTCGTGCGTACAACTCTCTGCATTGGTGGAACACACAAAACCTTTGCAGGGGACGACCGTTCCAAGAGCCTGTACCACAGGTAGTGCTAACAGCGGACGCATCTCTCCAGGGATGGGGAGCTCATGTCCTCCATTATACTGTGCAGGGACTGTGGACCACGCAGCAGAAAAGGTTGCACATCAACCTACTGGAGCTGATGGCAATCTTCATGGCGATGAAGGCATTCAAGTTGCATCTCTGCAACAAAGTCTTGCTGATCCGGACGGACAACATGACTGCAATGTATTACATTCAGAAGCAGGGAGGGACACACTCTCCACAATTGTCACACCTGGCACAGTGCATGTGGAAGTGGGCCATTCAAAGGAACATGTTCCTCATGGCGGAACACTTCCCAGGCAAGGACAACCAGATGGCGGACCTGCTCAGCAGACACAGCCATCAAATGCACGAGTGGGAGATGCATCCCTCAGTGCTCCAACCATATTTCCAGCGGTGGGGTCATCCAGAGATAGACCTATTCGCCACACAAGAAAACGCAAAATGCCACACCTTCGCCGCCAGGTTCCCACACCCGCAGTCTCAGGGCAATGCGATATGGATGAACTGGTCGAACAAATTTGCGTACGCTTTTCCTCCAGCACCACTCATACCGCTGGTGGCACGCAAACTGAGGCAGCACTCCATGACTCTCATCCTGGTTGCTCCAACGTGGGCAAGGCAAGCATGGTACACCACGTTCCTAGAACTTTCAGTGGTGCCCCACCAGCGCCTAAAGCTCACGCCCAGTCTCCTCACGCAGAGCCATGGAGACATTCAGCACCCAGATCCGCAACAGCTGAGCCTGGCAATATGGCTCCTGAAGTCATAGAGTTTGGCTACCTCAACCTGCCCCCTGACTGTATGGACATCATCAAGGAGGCTAGACGACCTACCACCAGAGCATGCTATGCGGCAAAATGGAAGCGTTTTGTCATCTATTGTTCCAATAATGACATAAATCCACTGGATGCTTCCACGCAAAACATCATATGTTATTTGCTGCACCTATACAGATGCAATCTAGCGTATAGTTCCATCAGGATACATTTAGCTGCAATGCAGCTTATCTCCAAAATAGACAGCACCTATCCCTTCTCAGAGTGCTGGCCATTAAAGCTTTTATGGAGGGACTCAAAAGAGTCATTCCTCCAAGACACCCGCCTTCGCCTGTCTGGAACCTCAACATAGTCCTCACCAGGCTCATGGGTCCACCATTTGAACCTCTTCACTCTTGTGAGATACAATTTCTCACATGGAAAGTGGCTTTTCTGGTGGCGATCACGTCGCTGAGACGGGTTAGTGAGCTGCAAGCCCTCACTATTCAGGAGCCTTTCATTCAAATTCATGCTAATAGGGTAGTGCTGCGTACCAACCCTAAATTTATGCCCAAGGTAGTCTCACAGTTCCACATTAACCAAACTATTGAACTACCAGTCTTCTTCCCAAATCCTGATTCGGTAGCAGACAGAGCACTACACACACTGGATGTTAAAAGGGCTCTCCTGTATTACATAGACAGGACTAAAGATTTCAGGAAAACTAAACAACTATTTGTTGCCTTCTCTCCACAGCACAAGGGAAACCCAATTTCCAAATCAGGTATAGCCAGATGGATTGTTAAGTGCATCCAAATCTGTTATCAAAAGGCTAAACGCACGTTAACAGTTCCCCCAAGAGCGCATTCCACACGCAAGTTAGGGGCATCCATGGCTTTCCTAGGTAACATTCCTCTAGAGGATATATGTAGAGCAGCCACATACACACATTCACCAAACACTACTGCGTGGATGTACACTCTAAACAGCAAGCTGCTGTAGGTCAAGCTGTTCTCAGAACTCTTTTTCAGACTGCTGCTGGCACGGGCAACTGCCGTTAGGGAGGGTACTACTATTTATTCTATGCATAGATATAAATTCAGCAGCCCACATGCCTCGAACGGAATATGCTACTTACTAGTATGCATCTGTTCTTGGCATGTAGGGCTGCTGACATTTATATTGCCCGACCTCCTCCCTGGTGCCTGTCGCAGCTGTAGCACTCAGAATTCTTCTCAAGCATGGTCATCACTTACTATCTCATACTCCATCTCTGCCACAATGTCGAAAAACAATCTGAGCATGGAGAGGATGCCCATGCGCATTGTATTTATTTATTTATTTTATTTTAAAAGTTTTATATAGCGCGAACAAGATCTTTGCAGATATCAGAGCGCTTTACATAGAAAGGGGGGAACATGAGGGAGCATAGTCAAACAGATGCGTCAGTAAAGCTAGTAGTACAAATACGTGGGAACATAGAGAATCACGTAGGTCGATAATACAAGTAAAACAAATGAACAAAGGGGTCGACCAAGTAGTAAAGATCGGTGCAGAGACTTAAAAGAGTCCAAAATAATGGTTCAAGTGTATTTAGCCATGAGGATAGCTTTTACTTCTTTCTTAAACAGTGTAGTGGAGGAGATGAGCCTCGTATCAGGAGGGAGTGAGTTCCAGATCCTGGGTGCCATTCCTGAGAAGGAGCGCTTATAAGTTTTTTCCTTCCGGAATGTTCGAGGCTTCAGCAGAAGATTGTTTGTGCCTCTGGTGTTTCTAGAGCCTCCAGAAATTGTCAGCTTCTGAGTGAGATAGCTGGGTGATCTCAGGTGGACAGCCTTGTGCGTCATGCAGGCGATTTTCAGATGTATTCTGGCTTCAAAAGGTAGCCAGTTCAAGTATTTCAAGTCAGGTGAGATAAGTGAGTGTTTTTTTGACCCAGTGATGAGTCTCGCTGCAGCGTTTAGAGAAGCTCTTAGGGGTGCGGTAGTAGTTAGGGGGAGTCCGCAGAGGGCGATGCTGCCATATTCTATTCGAGGGATGACTAGTGCTTGTACTGCAGTTTGGAAGTCTTTGGCAGGGAGGAAGGGTTTAAGTTTCCTCGGGGTATTGATTTGGTAGTTCGCTCCCTTAGTTGCCTTGCTGATATGTTGCTGCATGTTGAGATTGGTGTCAAGTGTTATGCCTAAAGATTTTGCTGAGTCCACGATGGTGGGTTGGACATTGAGTGCAGTTAGGTGTTTGAGCCAAGTTTGAGTGGTAGAGATCTTCGCGGGAGGAGAGATAAGAAGGAACTCTGTTTTCAGAGCATTGAGTTTGAGATGATTATCGGCAAGCCAGGATTGGGTGCTTCTGATCGTTGAGTTCAGGAGCAAAATGTCATTGGGGGATTGTAATTTGAGATATAGTTGGGTATCATCGGCGTACATGTGAAAGTGTACATTGGATGCTTGTAACAAGGTGGCGAGAGGTTCCATAACTAGGTTGAACAAAGTTGGGGATAGGGAGGAACCTTGGGGGACGCCTAGCGAAACAGGTATTGGCGAGGACATCAGGTTGTTGCTCTTGAATTTCTGCGACCTGTTGTGTAGAAAGGAAGTGAACCACTTGAGAACAGTCCCAGGTAGACCCATTCTTGTGTTTAATAGTTCGAGTAAATTCTCATGTTTGACGGTGTCGAATGCTGAAGAGAGATCAATAAGGATGAGGAGGCAGGTATCGTTTTGGTCTAGGATTTGAAGGGCGTCGTCAATTATGTGGGTCATAGCAGTTTCTGTACTGTGTCCTGCTCGGAAGCCTGATTGATGAGGGTTGAGGAGATCAAACTGAACAATGTGTTTAGTCAGTTGTAGTTGTGCGCATTTTTCCAACAATTTGGCGAGAGTGGGGATATTGGTAATGGGACGGTAGTTGTTTAAATCAGAGGGGTCGGCTGTAGGTTTCTTTAGTAAAGGTGTGACTCGTCCCACTTTGAGGGAGTCAGGTTCCTTGTTGAAGTGAGCTGTTGATAATTTTAGTCCAGAGTGGGAGGAGCAAAGGGGTAAAGTCTTTTACAGCGTTAGCAGGAAGGGGGTCCGTGAGATGATTGGATGGTTTCAAGGTGCTGAGCAGTTTGCCAATTTCTTCTTCAGAGTAGGTGACAAAGGATGACCATGTAGCATTGTTTTTTGGTTCAGTGGGTGCTATGCATTGAGGTTTGGAGTAGAGGCTTGCGTCACTGAGGAGATCGCTCTTTATGTTGTCAGTTTTTTGGATAAAGAAAGCGGAGAAGTCTTCACAGGAGGGAGCCTCGCACATGGTGCTGAGTGGCTGGGGTTGTTCTTTGGATTGTGTTCTGATTAGCTCAAACAGTTTTCTCGGATGGTTTTTTGCTTGGTCGAGCTGGAGCCTGATGAAGTCTGTTTTTGAGCGTTTAATTTTCCTGAAATAGGCGTTTCTCTTTTTCTTCAGTGTTTTTAGGTGCAGTGCAGATGGAGCTGATCTCCAGGTGCGCTCTGCCATTCGCATGGCTCGTCTATCCTCATTGAGACTCCCGTCGTACCATGGATTGGAGATTTTAGTGGAGACTCTTTTTAGTTGCATAGGTGCAGCCTCGTTAATTATTGAGGTCATCACGTTGAGATATTGGTCAGTCAAGGATTGAACGTCCGTAGTGCCGGTAGGGGGAAGTAGGAGATTGCAGTTGTTAGGGGGTAAAGAGTTTGGGTTGAGTTTTTTCAGGTCTCTTCTCCAGATTTTGGGCTTGGAGGATTGAGCCGTGTTAAATTTGACTTTTTCATTGATGAAGAATGTGACAATATGATGATCTGACCAGTCACAGGGTTGGATAGATTCGAGTTGGATAGAGTCTTCTTTGGAGATGATAAGGTCGAGGATAGAGCCTTTCTCGTGGGTCGGGCTGTTGCATATTTGGGTGAGGTCAAGGGCATTGAGGACATTTTTAAGACTATTTACCACCGCGTCATTGTGATCGTTCCAGTGGAGGTTGAAGTCACCGAGGTATATTTGGGTGAGCTGCTTTCCGGAATTGGTTGAGATATTATCCATGATTTGTTGGGCGAAGGTGGGGTTGTCCCCGGGTGGGTGGTAAATGCCGTGAAGAGAGCATATCGGTTTGCCATCACTGATAATATCGAGGCAGATGTATTCACAGGAAGTTGGGGAGGGTGGGGAGGGGGAGGTGACTTTCAGAACAGAGAGGTTGTTCCTGTAAATGCATGCGATTCCACCACCTATTTTGCCGGACCTGTTAAGTCTAATGATGTGGTAGTTTGGAGGAACCAGAATGTCCATTATAGGTGTAGAAGATTCGGTTAGCCAGGTTTCAGTCATGATGATTAGGTCAAGGTCCAGTGTTAAGATGAGATCAGCGATGGCGGAGGAGTGTCTAGAGGCCGATCTGCAGTTGAGGAGAGTGCATTTGAGACGGCGTGTGTCGAGGGAGGTAGCGGGTTCTAGAGAGAGGGGGACTTTTCTAAGGTTATAAGGGATGGAGATTCTGTTGTTTAGTGTGGGAGGTCTAAGGGGATTTGAATGTATCGTGGGAATGGCAAGTTGTGTGGTGGATGTGTGGTGTAGGGGAGCTGGGTCGTACGAGCGGAGGAGGGTGAGAGTGTCGGGGTCCGAAAGAGTGTTGCGTGGGCGACGGGGGCGGTTGTTGCGATTGCGGACAGGGATTGAAGTCCAGTGAGGGGAGTGTTGAGTGCGAGAGTCATCCGGAAGGGTGGGGGGACATGTTGGGGCGGTTGTTGCGATTGCGAACAGGGATTGAAGTCCGGTTTGTGTAGAGTTGAATGTGGGAAACATCCTTAAGGGTGGGGGACCTGTTGGGAGGGGAGGTGGTGGTGGGCGAAGGGTGTTTGTTGTGATTGCGAACAGAGATTGAAGACCAGTGTGGGGAGTGTAGAGTGGGAGAGTCATCTGGAAGGGTGGGGGACATGTTGGGGCGGTTTTTGCGATTGCGAATCAGGATTGAAGTCCGGTGTGTGGGGTGTTGAATGTGGGACTTGTCCGGAAGGGTGGGGGCACTGTTGGTAGGGGAGGTGGTGGTGGGAGAGGGGTGTTTGGGGTGTGTGAGGAGTAGTTCTTTGATGATGTGAATGTCTTCTTTGACCTGGAGGAGGGTGGCCATAATCATGCCCAGCGGGGGATGGGTGTTGGTGGTGGGGAGTGGGTGAGTCAGGGGTGAGTGACTGACCAGGGAATTGGCGTGCGGGTGGGGGGGTGGGCTGGTGTTCGTGCGGGGCTCCGTGGAGGGGGCCCCGAGGAGAGAGGGTTTGGGAGGGAGGGGTGTGTTTGGAGTAGGGGGGAGGTTGGTGGTATAGGTGAGGACTTTGGTGGTAGGCGGAGAGAGCAGGGTGGAGGATGAGTGTATGTTGGTGGTGGTGGGGGTGCAGGTAGTGTAATGGGGGCTGAGAATGGGGGGGAAATGGGGTTGGAGATGGTCCTGTTGTGGGTAGGAGGTGTTAAATTTAGAAAGGTGGTGTGTTCTGCGTGATTAGTTAGAGGGTGGTAGTGTGGACTAAGAGTGGGGGGGATAAAGGGTGGGATTTGTCGTTGTGCGGGTCGGATTGTTGCTGAACTAGGTTAGACGGGTTGTGCGTGGGAGCTGTGATGTCCGGGGTGAGAGGAGTGGACGTGGTATGAGTGGAGGTCCGAGGGTAGGTAGGGGGGGTGAGGGTGCAGATGGTGTATGAGGGAGAGAGATCTGTGACTGTGATTGCGGAATATGTGGTAGTTACAGCTGGTGGGTGATTGGCTAGGGTGCTGGGGGTAGAGGTGAGGTGCGTGTCGTTCTGGTGCTGAACTAGCATGGAAGGGTTGTGAGTGGGAGCTGTGAGATCAGGGGTGGTAGGACTGGAGGTCCTAAGAGTAGAGGTCCGTTGATTGGAGAGGTGCTCTTTGAAGGTGGGTAACAGGTTGTCTAGTAGTTCCAGGTTCCGGTCTCTGGATTGCATTAGGACAATCCCATTGTTGTAGATAGTAATGGTGGCCCATGCGCTGATTTCCTGGAGGTGGAGACGGTGAGTAGGGTGAGGAACGCTTTTCTCCATTGAGCTCTGCGTATGGTGTGGAAGATGATATCGGTGTTCAGGGATCCATTGACCGGTGAGAAGTAGGAGTCGGCAAAGGGGGTTTCAGGGTGGGACCTCAGGCAGTTGTGTTGGAAGCGTTTAGCGGCTTTTTTGGTGAGTACGGGTGGGTAGTTGATTTTATATGTGTGCTTGCCGGCAGGATCCATGGCGGTATAGGTAGGTGTGGGAGGGTGAGCAATAATGATATATAGGAATAAAATACAAATGTAAACAAATAGCAAGGATCAATAATGATATATAGGAATACAATACACTTGAGAACAAGTTACATGGTTCAATAGTGACACTAGTGAGCACAGCATATGAGGTAGCAATCGGTGCATTTACAGGAGAATAAAAGTGAAATGAGTGCAAGTTATAAAGAAATGTACAAAAAACAACAAATAGAATATATGAGGTAGCAGTCGGTGCATTAAAGGAGCATAAAAAAGTGACACGAGTGCAGGTTATAAAAATGCACAAAAAACAAGTAGAAGTAAAATACTGCAATAAAAGGCAGACACTCTGTCACAAGGTTATAAAAATGCACAAAAAACAAGTAGCAGTAAAATACTGCAATAAAATGCAGACACTCTATCACAAGAGGGTGTAGATACAAGGCTATGAAAGTGCGATATTAGTCTAAAATAGCCAGTTCTTAGGGTATGAACAAATGGTGAGAATGACTAGTCCAAGATGGCTGCCAATAAGAAAGACCAGTCAAAAATGGCCGCCAAATAGGGGAGATAGAGACAGTAGTCCTCTGTTTGTTGTTGTAGCTTTGAGAGCAGGGAGGGGCAGTTTCACATTCTATTTGAGTAAGCCCAGTTCCTAGCTTCCTAGCTTGCTGGGAGGGAGTCTTATCTCTATTTTGGTGGTCCTGTGTGGAGGAGTTAAGTCGAGGAGCCTTGTGGGCCTCTGGAGGTACAGGAGGAGATTTATAGTTTCAGTTAATGACCTCTGCCATTTTGAACAAAGGAGGTCTAAAAAAATGTAAGCGAGTGATGTGAATTAAATACCTTTTAGATATTTTCTGCTCAGTCGGTCCCTTAATGTTGATAGTGTAGTTTTGCAGCCATCGCGTTTTGCAAACATCGAGGGTCTAAGCAAAGCAAAATGTGAGATGTGTAAGAAGCGGTGTGCATGCTAGTCCTCATGTTTGTCCGGGGAGCCTCGATCCCCACCAGCGTCTGTAGGACCGCAGGTCCGCTCCCAGGGTCCCGGCAGCAGCAGATGGGACCGCAGTGAGTCTCCTTGCACGTCTGGAGAGACTCGATGATCCCCGCCAGCGTCTGTGGGTCCGTAGGTCTGCTCCCAGCGTCCCGGCAACAGCAGGGGGGTGGCCGCAGGGAGTCTCATCCGCCGAGGGAACCTCGCTGTCGCCCGCAAGGCGGCCAGAGCTCCTGAGCTGCAGCCCCTCCCGCCTTGATAGGCGATGTCGTGTGTCTCCCGCTTGCCTCTCAGTTTGCCTCGGGCTCCCCTCCAGCAGTTCCCTGGGCAGCGGCGCAAGACTGCCTCTCGCATCCAGCTCCCGCAGTCCGCTGCAGATGAGGCAGGCTCCAGACGACCCCCCTAGAGCCTGACGACACCTCTCCGATGGGCGCCACAGGAGTCCGGGCCAGAAACCGATCCCCACAGCCGGCGTTCACGGGCGAACCGGACGCCTCCGATTCCAGAGCAGCTCCCTCGCAGTCCTTCACAGCGGGCACCCGTCGTCCATAGGTGCCGCCAGTTCCCAGCGGGCTCCAGGCAAACGAGGAATCCGTCACGGGCTCCGCCGATGTCCCGGGGCAGCCCTGAGTCCGGGCAAGGAGGGGGGTGTCTCTGTCCTCTCCTACGACGGACGGACCCAGCTTACGTCCAGGGACCCCCTGACGGCTCCAGTCAGCGCCGCAGCAGGCTCCAGGCAGCCAGCCGTCCGTCTCAGGCTCCTCCGATGGCCAGGGGTAGCCCGGTGTCCGGCAAAGGCGGGGGCGATTCGGTCCTCTCCCGCGCCGCTCACAGCCTCCGTGGAGATGGTGGACCCCCAGATGCTCCAGATGCCAGGTAGGGTGATGAAAATAATATTCCAGTTACTTGAGGTAGTTGCGTAGCTCAAGATGTCCGGTATGCTGGGTGCTAACAGGGATTAAATCCAAAATTGGAATCCCAAGCACTCGGAGCTCTGAACCAGAGCTCCTACCCGGCGGCCATCTTGTTCAGCAACATGTAGTCCAGGGGAGGAGCCACCCATCTCGTGATACTTCGAAGACTCTTCCAGGACAACAATGTGCAATCATCCGGACCCAACACTAGGCGGCGATCTATGCAAAGATATAAATGCAAGCAGCCCTACATGCCAAGAACAGATGCATACTGGTAAGTAGCATATTCCTTACTTTTCTTAGTAAATCACTTGTGGCTCAATTGTTTCTATTTTCTCCTGAGATGGATTATTTAGACATTAGCAGATTACACATCATTCTATGGATAATATTCTGAAAATATATTTTATGGTGGAACACAGTTTGTGTTGTGTTCTGTTGAAGCGGGACCAAACTGCATTCACTTCCTCCATTGAATCTTGAGTCAAGCATGTTTGGGTTTAACAGATGAGCTTTTAGTTTTGCCCTGAATTACAGGAGGTTGGGACCGCTACCAATGTTGGTGAAGAGACAATTCCATAACCCACCCACTCTTGATTTGATTTATATTTGGTGCTGGGGAAAAAAAATCTGGCACAACAGTTGGCTGTCAAATTGGCAGTGGTTGTTTTTTCCCTGCAGGTATGGCATTCCAGGCCTTTGTAGGTACTGTAAAGTATTTTGAATTCAATCTAGGCCTCTAGGATCCAAAAAGTGTGGTGTACTGCTGCATTTAGGGCTTTTTTGTTGCCTTCCTGTTGCTCGTAGCTAGACCACGCTAAAGGGCAATGCCATAACCTAGGCAGGATTTGAATAGAGGGGAGGGTGCTTGTTTAGAGGACAAGCAGAGGTCTTTTGATGAGTTTCAGTTGGTGCAAGGTGGACTTTGTTGTTTCCCGTTAGTGTATTACGGGTCAAACAACATCTCATATTACCACCAAATACATGACTTAAATTTAATTTTAACTGCAATACCAAACAAAACGAGGGTGCATCTGAAGCACTGAGCTGTCTGAGGAGGGTGGGGTCAACCTAGGCCTCGTAGCTCAGTTATTAATTTATTGGGCTTTAAACCATCCTGACCTAAAGCCCTTGTGACTTAATTTTATGTTCGAGGCATATGAGCTGCAGAGTTGTACATTTAGCAATAGATCGCCACCTGGTGTTGGGCTCGGATGATTGCAGGTTGTTGTTGTCTTCTTTGAAGAAGTCTTTGTAGTCACGAGATAGGTGACTCCTCCCTTGGACAATACTGCGCATGGTCATCGACTCCATCCTCAGATTGTTTTTTTCCGCCACTGGGTTTGGATGAAAGTTTTCCGCACCGGCTACAAAACACTTTTCTGCATTCTCGAAGCGTGAAACTTTAAGAAAACTTCTTCGACATCGAATAGACTTTCGACATCACCAGCTACATCCCGGTGCGTCGACGCGGGCCGTTGGGCCCATCGGCGCCGTACGGCCCACACCTCATGGACAGAACTCCATTCAAAAGATGCCCGGTATGTCGAGCAAAATTCCCTCATAGCGACCATCACGAGGTTTGCAACCTCTGTCTCTCGCCAGAACACGATGAATCGACCTGCACAGCCTGTGCCTCCTTCCGATCGAAAAAGACCATTTGGGATCGGAGGGCACGTCGACACGAGATGAGGAGATCAACACCCGCGGCCATCTTTGAGGAGGAGATCGTCGAAGAAGACGTCTCCGAGGATGAAGATCCAATCGAAGATATCTCCGAAGACGAGGCTCCACTCGTCGCCGAAGAAGACTCGCCTGATCTCCAGATCATATCGGGAGCAGAGGACTCGGACGATTCGATTCCATCTCGACAACCTGTGAGTACCTCTGCCCCTGCAAAACAGACACTACCCAAACAAAAGGCAACGGTCAGCACTCCGCCCATGGGGCCCAGTCGAGACCGAAATTTACCCTCCAACGCCCCGCCTTCGGGCTCGACACCGAGGAAACAGACTATGCCTTCCGGTGCCTCGGCGCCGAAAAAACATCACGTGCCAATTCCACCTCCTCCATTGGCACAAAAAAATCCTTCGACACTGAAGGAATCGTCGACACCGAAGCCAAAACGCCCTTCGGTGCCCAAAGACAAAGACACTTCGGCACCAGAACCCAAAGACACATCGGTGCCGAAGCCAAAACCCGTACCAGACCCGAAAGCTTCGACTCCGAAACCTTCCGGTTCAAAAGACAAACAAGGGAAGACGGATTCCGGCGCCACAGGCCCAGCAAAACCTAGCTCCACGCCGAAACATCCAATATTGGTACCAAAGACTCCAGATAAGACTAAACAACCTTCGGCACCGAAAACATTGCCACAGGACTCAATTACTCCTCCTAAGGCAAAGAACACTAGACAACCTCTATCGGCCGAAAAAATCAATGCCGAAGAAGATTTTAGAAGAGGAAGAGCTGTTTAGACCAGATCCTAAACAGAAAAAAGTCCATATTAATCCTAAAACTGGACATGTGGAAGCAATTCCTTATAAAAAAAGACCAGCAGACACACCACTTACACCTGTGGTTCCTGCCAAAAAGGATTGTGCAACTTCTCCAATGCACCCTTCCTCTCCTTCACCTTCTTCCTCTCCTATTAATCCATATATTGAACCTATAACTTCTCCTATTCAATCTCCTGCATCATCACACCACACTGACGAGGAGTATGATTTAGGTGGGGGGGGATGATGTACCAGAGCCACACACATACCCTTTAGATGAGGATATCAGCCCAGAATATCCCAAGGATGACGATGCAAATAATTTTGCACCAAACAATGCACCAGACATCCCTGATCCTCAGTACTACCAGACAAAACCTTCCCCTCCAGAGGATAGTATTGGGTTTAATCACTTATTAAACAGAGCTGCACATTACCATGGGGTTCCTATGCACTCTGATGCCATTGAGGAGGACTTTTTATTAGACACTTTTGAACAGTCACAAAGGTCTACCCAGATATTACCCATGATCAAAGGAGTCATTAAACATGCTCCAGGGATTTTTAAAGATCCAGTACGGTGTAGGGTACTAAATCCCAGAATAGAGAAAAAGTATAGACCAGCACCAGCAGATCCAGTATACATTAGGGGACATCTGCCTCTAGACTCTTTGGTAGTGTCAAATGCACGCAAAAGAGCCAATTCTCAAACTTCTGGTGCACAGGCAACGAACATATGGCGCATAGCAAATACACAAGCTTTACTCTCGCGATACAACAGGGCTCATTACGACCAACTAGAAAAGTTAATGAAACACCTACCAGAACAACACAAAGATCTTGCAGCAGAGCTCTTACAAGAAGGCAAATTAATATCTAATGCCTCAATTAAATGCGCACTAGATGTAGCCGACACAGCATCTAGAGCAGTTAACACTAGTGTTATTCTCAGACGACATGTATGGCTACGCATCTCAGGTTTCAAACCAGAAGTACAAACTACCATCCTGAACCAGCCCTTCAATCCGAACCAACTGTTCGGGCCGGAGGTAGATAATACACTGGAAAAGATGAAAAAGGACACAGACACTGCTAAGTCTATGGGTGCATTACAATCCACCCAAACTAGAGGTTCTTTTCGCCGCTCCTCTTATAGAGGAGGCTCCAAGCAAACCGGCGCAGATACCACATCATCTTTTAAACACACACACACACAAACCTCCTACTACTTTAGAGGAGGATACAGAGGCAATAACAACAAGGGAAGAGGTAGAGGTAATAACAACCGCTCCTCTTCCACTCCCAAACAGTGACTTCCCTCTGCCTCCCCTACAGCACTCCACTCCTGTGGGGGGCAGACTATCACAGTTCCTACCTGTCTGGAATTCCATCACAACAGACAAGTGGGTAAGACAGATTATCCAACATGGCTACTGCCTAGAACTCACAGCAACCCCCTCAAACATAACACCCAGACAGCGTCCAATGTCCACAGAACACATAACCCTGCTTCAACAGGAAGTTCTAGCACTTCTAGAAAAAGATGCTATTCAAGTAGTTCCTCTAGAAGAACAAGGAACAGGAGTTTACTCACTGTACTTCCTAATTCCCAAAAAGGACGTGACACTGAGGCCAATTCTCGACCTCAGGCCCCTCAACCATTATATACCAACAGATCATTTTCACGTGATCACTTTACAACAAGTACTTCCACTGCTAGAACAGGGAGATTTTCTTTCAACACTAGACCCAAAGGACGCCTACTTTCATGTGCCTATACATCCTGCGCACAGGAAGTATCTAAGATTTGTCATACAAGGACAACACTGTCAGTTCAAAGTCCTTACATTCGGGGTCACAACAGCACCACGAGTGTTTACAAAGTGCTTAGCAGTAGTAACAGCACATCTCAGAAGACAACAGATACATGTCTTCCCTTACCTAGACGACTGGCTCATAAAAGCAAGATCGTTCAACCAGTGTGTACAACACACAAAACAAACGATTCAAACATTACACAACTTAGGGTTTACGATAAACTACACCAAGTCGCACCTAGAGCCTTCACACGTTCATCAATATCTAGGAGCTACCATAAACACATCAGTAGCTCTAGCGTATCCCAGTCAAGCCAGAATTCAAAGCATTCAGAACTTAGTTTTCCTTTTTCAATGCCAACACTCTCTTCAAGCCAGAGTGTTCATGAAACTAATAGGCATGATGGCGTCTTGCATATTCATAGTTCCTCATGCAAGACTGCAAATGCGCCCACTACAAGAATGTCTAGCACAACAGTGGAATCAGGCTCAAGGTCAACTCACAGACCTGGTGTGGGTAGACAGCCGTACATATCGCTCTCTGCAATGGTGGAACACCAAAAACTTGACAAAGGGACAGCCGTTCCTAGACCCTGTTCCACAGATAGTGCTCACAACAGATGCATCCCTTACAGGATGGGGAGCCCATCTCTTGCATTATACCACACAAGGCCAATGGAACAATCAACAGAAACAGTTCCACATCAACCATTTAGAGTTGCTAGCAATTTTCCTAGCACTCAAAACTTTCAAGTACAAGTACAAAACAAGGCTGGTCTAATCCGGACGGACAATATGACAGCCATGTATTATGTACAAAAACAGGGGGGACGCACGCTCTGCAACTGTCCCACCTTGCACAGAGCATTTGGAGATGGGCCATCCCTCAAAACATACACCTGACAGTAGAACACCTTCCAGGAATTCACAATCAGATAGCAGATCTGTTGAGTCGTCAGTCACAACAGATTCACGAATGGGAGTTGCACCCACGAGTTCTCCAACCATTCTTCCAAAGGTAGGGGCATCCACAGATAGATCTGTTTGCCACCCACGAGAATGCGAAATGCCCAAGCTTCGCCGCCAGATTTCCACACCCACAATCGGAAGGAAATGCGATATGGATGAACTGGCCAGGCAGATTTGCGTATGCTTTTCCGCCTCTCCCACTCATTCCACTAGTAGTACGCAAGCTCAGACAACAGTCTCTCAAACTAATACTAGTGGCACCCACATGGGCACATCAGCCGTGGTTCACCACGCTACTGGATCTCTCACTGGTTCCACATAAAAAATTACGGCTCACGCCATCCCTATTAACACAGAACCATGGAGAAATAAGACCCCCAGACCCAAACCAACTGAATTTGGCGATCTGGCTCCTGAGGTCTTAGAGTTTGGTTACTTAAACCTACCACAAGACTGTACCACTACCAGAGCATGTTATGCAGCTAAGTGGAAAAGATTTGCAATATACTGTAACAACAATAACATTGATCCACTAGATGTTTCCATCCAAAATATCATCTGCTACCTTCTACACCTGCAAAGGTTCAATTTGGCTTATTCTTCCATACATGTATAAACAACCAGAGAGAAAGGGCTAATATAAATACTCTCCCGCCCCTGGGGTTAAACAATCATAAACAACTAGAGAGTATTTTAAACAAAAAATAACAAGAAGCTCCATAAGAGGAGTGGTCTTACAAAACAGCCCCCAACACCCATCAGTGCTGCATACAAACAATTTAGCTGTGTCACAGAGAAGTAGTGAAGTTATCGAAATGAGAAAAAGAACCCTCAGGCACCCACCAAAGGTAGGTAGCCGTTTGTCTTCATTGGGTTCTTGTGGTTAGTGCATGTGAAAAAACATCATACAGAAAAAAGTGCAAATTAAAATGAGTGTAGATCACCCCCTCAACCAACACTTTTAATAGAGGGGTGATTCGAACTCAGTTAAAACCAATGAGTATAGACGGACATAAAGAGTTAAGTAAATTTGAACTCCCTGTCCTAAAAAATGGTCGACATGTTTCAGCTATCTGGTCTTGTTCGACACGTTTTTTGTGAATATCCATCCACCGTGAGTAGACACTTTAGGGCGTGCACTGCCCGGTCGGGTGAGTTTACATTTCTGGTCCTGAAGAATGCTGGGTCGAACAAGACCTTTTCACCTTAACCAATCAGTAGAGTTACCAGTGTTTTTTCAAAAACCGGACTCTGATGCAGAAAGAGCTTTACACACCATAGATGTTAGAAGAGCTCTACTATACTACACAGACAGGACAAAATCCTTCAGAAAGACAAAACAACTATTTGTATCTTTCTCTCCCCCACACGAGGGCAATCCCATCTCTAAAGGAGGAATTGCCAGATGGATTGTAAAGTGTATTCAAATATGCTACCAAAAAGCGAAACGTACACTAACAGTTCCTCCTAAAGCGCACTCCACTCGCAAACTAGGAGCCTCTATGACTTTCTTAGTAAACATACCATTAGAGGACATATGCAAAGCAGCAACATGGTCTACAATACACACCTTAACTAAACACTATTGTGTTGATGTGCAAGCCAAGCAGCAAGCTGCAGTAGGCCAAGCTGTCCTTAAAACACTATTTCAGTATGCTGCAACGGATACAAGCGACCACCGCTAGGGGAGACACTGCTGCACAATCGTTGCTAAATGTACAATCTGCAGCTCATATGCCTCAAACGGAATATGCTACTTAACAGTATGCATCTGTTCTTGGCATGTAGAGCTGCAGTTGTACATGCCCTCTCGCCTCCCCGGGACTTGTATCCGTTCCAGTACTCATCTTATTTTGATGCACACGCATGGTCATCCTTTTTTCTCTTTTCTTCTACTAACTCCATCATTTCCCATCATGGCGAAAAACAATCTGAGTATGGAGTCGATTACCATGCGCAGTATTGTCCAAGGGAGGAGTCCCCTATCTCGTAACTACAAAGACTTCTTCCAAGAAGACAACAACCTGCAATCCTCCGAGCCCAACACCAGGTGGCGATCTATTGCTAAATGTACAACTCTGCAGCTCTACATGCCAAGAACAGATGCATACTGGTAAGTAGCATATTCCTTTTTGGGAGTTTTATATAGCAGAATCATATCCTTAGCCTCACTTCAACAGTTTGTATTTACGGGCAAATCACTTAATCACCCATTGTCTTAAAACAACCTGCTTTTCACATTCAAACATTTTTATTTGCAGTTTTATATAGTGCTAACACCACCAAAGGGATCAGAGCTCTTTACATGAGCACCCCGTATGTTACAGGCGGACACATTCATTTTTTGTTAGGCACGTGGAGATAAGGTGATTTGCACAGAATGTTGACTATCCCTGCCGAGACTCTTACCCGGTTCCCCAGCTTCGAGGTCAGCTGGTAGGCCGCATTGAACTGGTCTTCACATAACCTCAATAGGCATATTCAGTAATGTAAAAATAGGTTATTATACTGTTTGTGCCAAGAGACTGGCTGTGATTGGCATGCAGCCCCTAAGCAATCACAAAATAAATAACTATAGTTTGTACGCAGCTTCAAGGCATATTATTTTAGACTCACTGTAGCTTGATCTAATTTCTATAAAATAAAATTGATCGGGATGGCTTTTTTATGAATAGTTCTAAATTGAGCTCCACACCAACTGCTTTCAATCAAGTGTACTTATATAAAAACAAAATCACAAAACAAATTAATGTACTGTTTAATATACAGTAAGCAAAACGTTACTTAATTTATAACTATCGGTTTGTAGCTCTGCATAGTCACATGCTTTGTACAAATGTAAGGAATAGGCAGAGTGTGGACCCAGGGGGTACTGGAACCAGGAATAAAACTAAGCCTCTGTAACTAGTTTACAAAGGCATGTAAATATGCAAATGGTCTTTAAAGAGCTGTGAAAAACTCGGGTGCTGGAGATAAGACTCCAGACACAGCCCAGCAGAGCCCCCAGCAGCTCGAGGTTCACTGCAGCAGCCCAGGCTGAGACACACGACGGGGGAAGAGGGGGGCTGAAGCCCTTGGGCAGAAGTGCGACTGGGAAGGCGCGACCCCCTTTGCATCGCTCCACGGCCCCCCTGGGGGTTGCGTCAGAGAGTGTAAATAGGGTTAGGAATGCATTTCTCCATTGCGCTCTTCGTTTCGTATGAAAAATGATATCATTAGTTGTGTGTCCGTTGTGTAATGAGAAATAGGGATCAGCTACGGGTGTTTCAGGGTGATGTTTTATAAGATTGTGTTTGAAGCGTTTGGCTGCGTTTTTAGAGAGTTTGGGTGGTAAGTAGTGGTGTAGGTGTGTGTCCCTGTGAGCTCCATAATAAGCACAAAATAGTTGGTGAAGTGTTGTATGTGGTTTTCTGTTAGCAGTCCGCGTTACACGGTGTGGGGACGGGCTTAGGGAGGTGGGTATGGGAGGGATGTGTCGGGTATAAGGAGGTGGGTGGGTATGAGGGAGGGTGTCCACTGTAGTAGTGGCTAGGTACTAGACAGGGTGTCGGGGAGGGGAGGGTTCAGGAATCCGAAAAAGTGTGCTGTTTGCGTCACGTGTGAGTTACGATGAGGGACCAGCAGGACAAAAGATAGAAAGGTATAGTAGTAGTGGGTATAAAGGTAAAATAGTGGATTATAAGGTCTGTTGGTAAAATTAAAGTTAACAGTCCAGCAGGAGAAAGTAATGTAAGTAAAAAGGACCAGCAGGACGAAAGATAGTGAGGTTTAGTAGTAGTGGGCAGATGTCGACACTTCACTTTGCTTTGCACCAAAACACTCAGCCTGCAATGGCAGTGTGTGTATGTAAAGGTACTGGGCTTCTAAGGGTGGCACAAAAAATGCTTCAGTCCTTAGAGGCCTTCCCTGGTCACAGTACCTATGGTACCTTTTACAAGGGACATGTGGCCAGAGAGTTGCCAATTGGGTTTTGCAACAGTACAGTTTAGGAAAAGAGTATAGGCCCTGGGTATCTGGTTGGCTGGAACCCAGGCCACACTCAGTCAAAGTGCATCAACATTAGGCAAAAAGTGGGGGCAACCATGCAAACAGGGGACGTCTGGGAGTCTAGGAAGGGTGAAACACGATGGACTCAAACTCTGGAGAGCTGGGGGACCTAGTTGACACCGGTGGTCCACTCAACTCGGGCAGGAGATGGGTGTAGTGGTGACTTCAGGTTCCGGAGGCCTCAGAGTATTTGCTTTTGGAGTTCCTGCAGGATGCACAGGGAAGCAGTTCCACTGTTCACAGGAGGTCTTGGTCTTTATTGAAGGCATGCAGTCCTTCCAAGGTTCAGGAGTTATCAGCTGCAGGACGAGTCGGCTTTGGTGCAGTTTACAATGAGGGATGGAGACATGCCATCGGGGTTGGTAACCATGTCAGCTGCCTCTTTTCTCCTCTCTGCTTTTGTGGCTCTTCGGTGTTCTCTCTCTTCTTAGGTCATTAGGATCTGCTTCTCTGGTGCCAGGGGCTTCCCTAAATACTGAATTATGGGGCGTAAGAGCAGTGTAGCGTAGTAGCCAATTGCCTACTGTTACCAGGGGTCACTATATCTCATATATGACCACTTCCTGTGGAAAGTGGGCATAAACCTGTCACAAAATTCCTAAGTATGCTATTGCAAAGATGGCTACTTCTGAAAAATATTGTCCACCTCACAGTAGCCCACCTGGAGGCGGCACGTCTGCCTGACTAGCTAATTTTGCCAAGGGAGCTCTGGACAGGGGGGTGGTTTCCTCTCCTATGAGGGGAGGCAGATTTGCATTTTAAAGGCGGCAGCTTCTTTGAAGCTCACCGGTCCACAGAGGCTAATCAGCAGGTCATCCTATGGGAGGGGGTGTTACACCCTCTTCCCGGACAGGGCTTTTGTTCTGGATCTGCTGAGAGCAGAGGCTCTCACCCAAGGAGGTCAGAACAGCGTCTCGGGGGGCAGGCTGATAGAATCCAGTCAGCAAGTTCACAAGAGGCAAGTAGGTTATCAAGTGGTACCTCTAATGTGCCCTCTGGGTGCATGTCTTGGTAAATCCAATTACATCAGTGAGGGTTTACCAATACGAGATGTTTGATACCAAACATCTCGAATTTTCAAAGAAACCATCATGAAGCTGGGCAACTTGTGTTCACAAGTGCTTTTTTTAAAAATGGCTTCCCGTTTCACATGCACTGGCAGTAATAGGACTGACCAGCACAAGGGCATATCTGCTCATGCAGGTATGCCCTCACTTGTAGTATTCAACAACCTGTCTTAGAGCTGTCAGCCCAGTTGTATAGCTGACTTACAAATATTACAACAGTTTTAGGGACATGGCACACAGGGATGTGTGACATGTCGTGTTTTCACTTTTGTCTGCACCAAGTCATACAGCCTGCAACGGCAGTCTTGCAAGTGCTTGACGAGGGGTCCCATAGGGTGGCACAATTCTTGCTGCAACCCTTAGGAGCCCTGTTGAGTACCTCAGGCCCAAGGTCCTAGGGTACTATTTATTAGGATTTTAGAGAGGGTGCTAATGATTTTGCCAATTGGGGTATCCATTGACAGTTTTGGGAAAGAGCTCTTCTTCCAACATCACCTAGACTCTGCTACTAACCAACCCAAAAAACTGTTCAAAATTATTAAAAAACAGTCGTACTGAAAAAATTATACCCCTTCACTGACAACAAATTAGTGCCCAACTGCAAAAGCTTTTCCTCCTTTTTTACTCCGAAAACCATGCAAATCTCTAGCCAGATCCAGATCGCTATCAAACTACTCCCTCATGTACCCACCCCACTCCCCCCACCACTTGATCCTCAATCTTGCCTAAAACATCTCCCCATTCCACCCAGAAATAACACCACTTGGTCAAGCTTCAAATCCCTCGATGAGAACGGCCTCCTTAATCCTTCATCTTCTTTGAAATTCTCCAACCACTTCTAACGATCCTCTTCCCTCCAAACTCCTGAAGGAGATCATCCACCTCATATTCCCCCTATGCACTAGTATAATTAATGCTTCACTCACCCTAGGCTTCATCCCTGACTGCCTTAAGATTGGCCAGGTCACCCCAATCCTAAAGAAACCAAACTTCTACCAATCTGACCCCAACAATTACCGCCCCATCTCCAACATCCCTACCATAGCCAAACTCTTAGAAATAAATGTGCAATCACATCGAGCAATTCCAACTCCTCGACCATTGCCAATCTGGCTTCCATTTGGGTCATAGCACCGAAACAGTCATGGTCCACATTGTTGACGATGCCCTATGCTCTCTTGACTAGAACAAATGTTACCGCCTGATCCCTGTGGCCTGACCCAGTGGCCTTTGATACCATCAACCATACCATCCATCTAAATCTTCTAGAACACAGGATGGGCCTCTCCAGCACGGTATTGAACTGGTTCTCCTCCTTTCTTCTCAACAGTTACCAGCACCTTCTAATCAATCACACTCTTTCTGATCCTTCCCCATTGTCACTGGGCATTCCACAAAGCTCTATTCTCTCACCCAAGACCGTTTAACTTACATATGGAGCCCGTAAGTGTACTCCTCAAATTCACCCTGTCTTCTTCCACAAGGATGCCGACGACACCCAACTCTTCATGAAAATCACCTTCCTTGATGACATCAACACCCTCAACAACACCCTGACAAAGACGGACAGTAGCTGACTCTCAACCACCTCAACTCAATGTCGTTAAGACTGAATTCTTACTGATCACACCGCCCACCTCCACTCGCTAACTTCAAAGAATGGCTCCCTCTTCTTAGTGCCCTGGACTGCACACCACACATTATTGACTCTGCCAAATCCCTAGGTATAAACCTGGAAAAAGACCTTTCCAAGCAAAAATACCTCTGTACCATCACTAGAGGAGCTAACCATTAGTTTTGCAGTGTGAATCTTTCTGGATTCACTATGCTGTGCATTATTCCGCCCTCTAGTGGTTGGGTCCGGAATTGTAGTATTTCTTTTTTTTTTTTTTTTTTTGGGTGGTTGTTGGTGGGCGTCTGCGGCGTAGTACCATTTGGTGTCCTTCTGTGACGTCTACAGGCTTCCTCCGGAAGCTCCCACCTTTCGTAGCCATCTTTGGATTCTTTATTTTCCGCCGTTGGGTCTTGATCGTTACGTAGAAGCTTCCAAGATTGGAGAGAAGAATGGAAGAAAATAAAGAAGAAACACCGTGAGGAAGTTCTTTCGACTGCCCGGAGCAACAGGAGGTCAACGAGGAGTCGAACATAGAGGTCTTCGACGACGATCGGAGAATGCGCATGCAGGGGGTTCCCTGGACGCAGTAATGGACAAAACACTGTTCAAATTTTGTCAGAACTGTCACTACAAGTACGCACAGAAGGACCAGTACCCAGTCTGTAACCTGTGCTTGCGGCTGGATCATCAGAGCGCCGACTGCAACTCCTGCTCGGTCTTCACCCCGAAGACTTTAAGAGAAAGACAGTGAGGTGCCAATCACAACATACAGGACCAAGGACCTACCACCTTCGTTGCGAGACCTGGGCCCCTCCAGTGAAGAGGAAGATAATGTCGCCGAAGGACCAGAGGACGATGAGGAAAGAAATATTTTGGTTTGGAGGTCAAAAAGAAGACTTCGAAAGAGGTAAGGGAGTCGGCGACCCTGAAAAAACCTGAAGAGTCTCGAAAAACAGGAACAAAACTAACAAGGGGAGCCCCTTCGCCGAACATTTCAACGACCGCGACGGCATCCAAACAAAAACACACCATAGCATCCTTGGATAAGGACCCACGAAGGGCGAAGACGTTGAAAGACGCTCAACAAAAGGATGCTTTGGCGTTGAAAAAAGAGACACAAGCAACCTGCCAACCGAAAGGCAGAAGATCTTGACACCGAAACATACGTGGCCTAGATAGAAAGGAAGAGAAAAAGGCTTGAAGCCAAAATGGCAAATATACTACAATGAAAGAGAGGCTTCAACGATTCCGCCAAAAACAAAGTATACAGCAGGGTAGATAGTCGTTGAGAACATAATTCCACTGACAACCCCCGAGACAGTCGAGGAAGGAGAAGAACATGAACAGGAATCATTCTTCTAGGACGATGTCGAAGAAGATGAGCAAACGTATGCAGAATCGGCGATCTTGGAGACTCAAGATCTGCGATGGCAAGATCTCGACGTCGGATCACCTGAGGAGGCTGTGGAGACATATCCTTCCAGGCCTTCACCTCCACATGACATTGGCATGTATTATCAAGTGGTAAGAAGGCAGCAGACATGTATGTGGTGCCTCTGGAGGAAAAACCAGTCATGTTTATTAGAGACAGTAATGCCTACGCAATCGAGAAACCAATTTCTCCCAATGCTACCAAGTGTACTAGACCAGAGAAAAGAGGCATTCAATGAGCCAGCTTCATGCAAAGCTATAACTCCAAGAGCTGAAAAGAAGTACAAGCACTCTTCCAAAGACCCCTTATACGTCAAGGGATCGGTGCCGGCTGACCCCATTATTACATCAACGGCAAGTAAAAGAGCTAATGTCCCAGCTACAGTAGGTCCACCTCCAGACAAAGAAAGCAAAAGGATGGACCTGGTAGGAAGGAAAGTGGAGAGGAGTGCAGCGAATCAATGGCGCATAGCCAATTTAAATTCACTGGTGAACCGACACACCTACCAACATTGGGAAGAAGTAGGAGAGCTGTTGAAACACCTTACTGAACATTTCCAAAAGCGAGCTACCCACCTGGTAGAGGAAGGGAAGAACATTGCAAATACATTCTTAAAATCTGCCTTAGATGCTGCCAAAACATCCTGCAGACAAATGATGATTGGAATCACAGAAAGGAGAAACAAATGGCTTAAAATTTCTGGATTCAAACCTGAAGTTTAGAGCAACATCATCAACTCACCATTCAATGGGAAGCAATTGTTTGGGAGTGTGGTGGATGAGAAACTCAATCAACTGAAAAAAGGCAATGAAACTGCGAGGTCCATGGGGGCTCTCGAGTTCAGGGGCCTACGAAGAGGAACACCATCAAAAAGACCAGCAGGGAAAGGTACGCAACAACCAACTACATCTCATCAGGGTTACCACCAAACCTACCAAACTGGAAACCAGGGTACCAGAAGGGACAACAGCAAAGCTGGCTGTACCAAGGCAGAGCATTCTTTTGTGGGCGCTTCCGAGGCAGAGGACAGTCACAAAGGGGAGGACAACAAACCTCAACAAAGTGACTTCAAGCACAAGACAGTACACTCAGCAACACTGGGGGTACACACAGATACAAATTTACAGTTCCTCCAACATACCACCCCAGTAGGAGGCAGACTACAATTTTACCATCAAAAATGGAGCGAATTAACCACAGACTAAGTGGATTTTAAACATAAATAGTACGGATACTGCATAGAGCTAACCAAACAACCTTCAGACAAAGCACCAAAGAAAGAGACATTCCAAAGAAGAACTATCTCACCTAGTCAAGGAGGTGCAAGAATTGAAGGAAAAACATGCAATATAACATGTACCGCACAGAGAGAAGAACAAAGGAGTATATTCAACATACTTCCTAATTCCAAAAATAGACAAAACACTAAGGCCAATATTTGACATAAAGTTTTTAAACAAATTCATAAAGACACAAAAATTCAAAATGACTACCCTACAAGAAGTGCTACCTCAGGTGCAAATAGGAGATTACATGGCAACGTTAGACTTAAAGGATGCGTACCTGCACATCCCAATGAACAAAAGACAAGCAATTCTATTAAGATTTGTCGTGGACAACAAACACTACCAATTCAAAGTTCTAGCTTTCGGCCTAAAATCAATACCAAGGGTGTTCACAAGTGCCTGGCAGCAGTAGCAGTTCATCTTAGAAGGCAAGGAATTCACGTTTACCCGTACTTAGATGAGTGGTTAGTAAGGGCAAACTCATACAACCTATGCAAACAACATATACAACAAGTGGTAGAGACAATAGTTCAGCTGGGTTTCGTCATACACGGGGGAAAATCATATATGGAACCGCAACGCAAGAAGGTGTTCTTGGGCACTGTGTTAAGGAAAGCATTCCCCCGCGAGAAAAGAATATCAGCCCTATTGAAGGAGACTCTTCTGTACCAGAAGGGGCATCATCTGATAGTGAGGATGGTGGGGAAATTATTAGGAATGATGGCATCTTGCATTCATTTAGTTCCCAATATTCGTCTTCACATAAGACCATTTCAAGAATGGCTCCAAACACTATGGCCACAAGCTACGGGGAGTTGGGAGGATCTAGTAGTTGTCACAAACAGAGATGGCATGGTGGAACAAAGCAAGCATAGCACATGGAAGGGTTTTTACATCTCCAACTCCAACAATGACCATAACAACAGATGCGTCCCTAGTGGGATGGGGAGCACACATGGACAATCTCAACGTAAGGGGGATTGTGGACACCACAGGATGCGGTGAAACTCATCAATATCTTGGAACTAAAAACTGTGTTCTTAGTGCTAAAAGCCTTGCAGAAGCAGCTATACGGGAAAAGGGTGTGGGTACAAACGGACAACACTACAACTATGTTTTTACATAAACAAACAAGGAGGGGCTCATTCTGTCGCACTTTCAAAGCTAGCACAACAGATTTGGAGATGGGCAATTCCAAGGAAAAAAGACATCTTAGCGATACACCTGCCAGGGAAGGACATTCTAGAAGTGGACAGACTGAGCAGGGAAACAGCATCCCACGAGTGGGAACTGAACCAAACAGAAGTGCAAACAATTTCCAAAAAATGGAGAACGCAACAAATAGACCTATTTGAAACACCCCAGAATGCAAAATGCCAAATCTTCGCATCCAGGCGACCCTGCAAGCAGTCCCTAGGGAATGCGCTATGGATAGACTGGGCAGGGAAATTTGCATATGCCTTTCTCCCAATACCATTGCTGAACAGGGTAATCAGCAAATGCAGAACCAGCGAAATGACAATGATTCTCATAGCTCCACAATGGGCTAGACAAACATGGTTCTCAGCACTAATGGAAATCTCAGAAGGAACAATACACAAACTTCCAAGAAGACAGGATTTGCTAACCATGCACAATGGGAAAGTGCTTCACCCGGAACCAGAGTCTAGGCCTAGCGGCATGGCTCCTGAGGATTTAGAATTCACACATCTACTAGAAAGCACAATGGCTGTTCTAAGAGAAGCTTGGAAACCAACAACAAGAAAATGTTATACAGAAAAATGGAAGAGGTACACCCAATGGTGTCTTCAAAGGTGTCTTTCAGGAAAGATTACAAAGGAAAGAACCGTGCTAAAATATCTCACACATTTACTACAAAGTAAATTAAGATTTTCATCATTGAAAGTACATTTAGCTGCAATAGTAGCATATACAAGAGGGGGAGAGGGGAAAGCTTCTTCACCTCACATGTGGTCAAAAGGTTCTTAGAGGGTGCAAGGAGGATTGCACCACCAAAAATGGTACAAGCACCGGCTTGGAATCTGAACATAGTTCTAGCACAAATGATGAGAGCACCTTTTGAACCATTACACAAAGCAACGCTATAAATGCTTACAATAAAGATGGCATTTTTAGTGGCAATAACATCCTTACGTAGAGTTAGTGAACTGCAGGCACTAACATTACTGGAACCCTACTTCCAGATATATAGTAATAGAGTTGTCAGGAGGACAGATCCACAGTTCATGCCAAAGGAGGTGTCAAAATTCCACATAAACCAAAGTATACAAATACCAAGTTTCTATCAAAACCCTAAAGACAAAGCAGAAATAGCTCTGCACACACTTGACGCAAGAGCGGTCATGTATTACATGGAAAAGACTAGAGAATACAGAAAGACAAAATAGCTATTTGTATCCTTTGCAAAAAAAATTCTGGAAAGACCAGTAACCAAGAGTACAATCGCAAGATGGCTAGCACAAGCCATACAATTGTGCCACACAAAATCAGGACAGCCTTTACAAGGGGTACCACGAGCACATTCAACAAGAAATAAAGGAGCAACTATTGCCTTTCTCGCTGACACTTCCATCCAGGACATTTGCATGGCAGCAACAAGGTCTTCGGTACACACATTCACCAAACATTACTGTGTGGACATTCAAGTGAACATGGAGGCACAAGTAGGACAAAAGGTCTTACAGCATCTATTTACAAACCAAAGTTCATCTTCTACCCAGCCACCACAAGACTAGCAAACCGCTACAAAGTCTATGGACAGCATAGTGAATCCAGAAAAATTGACGCATCGAAACGAATAGTTTCTTACCTGTCGGCGTAATTTTGCAGCTTGAAGAACTTTCTGGATTCACTAGCAACCCCACCCTTTTCCGCCAAGGAAGAGAACTATAAGGAGGAAGGATGAAAAGAGGAATAGCAAATAAAGAGAAAGAAAAAAAAATCAAAAGATGGCTACCAAGGGTGGGCCCTTCCAGAGGAAGTCGACGTCACAGAAGGACAACAAGTGGTACTATGTCGCAAACGCCCACCAACAACTAAAAACAAAACAGAAAAAGAAGAAATACTACAATTCCGGACCCAACCACTAGATGGTGGAATAATGTACAGCATAGTGAATCCAGAAAGTTCTTCAAGCTGCAAAACTACACCGACAGGTAAAAAACTATTTGTTGCATAGTCTTAGGAACCTTAAACCTTTCCTCCCCATGGCAGACCTTTCAACTGCTGTACATGCACTTGTGCTATCGAAATTGGATTACGGTAGCACTTACCCTGGTGGACCTCCCGAAAACCTCACTTGCACCTCTGAAGGCTGCAGCTAGGTTCACCACGGGTCTAAAGAAACATGCTATAACCCCCGACCTTCAATCTCTGAAATGGCTACCTTACAAAGCCAGAATTCCTCTCAAAATTGCCTGTATGACCCACAAAGCATTACACCACAATACCCCCTACCTGGCCCAGAAACTGACCCTATCGAGTGGTAACAGACCCTTCGTAAGCAGTAGCTCTATACTTCTTAAACCTCCAAAATAAAAAAAATAAAAAGAAAACCTATCGCCAATCCTTCTCCGGAATTGCCCCTAGAATTTGGAACTCTCTCCCTACTGAAATCAGATGCAACCCTTCCATATCCACCTTCAAGAAAGAAGCAAAACTCTTTTGATCCAAGAAGCACCTCTCATACTGAGAACTCTCCCCATTTCCCACAGATCACTCCCTCCCTCCTTCTCACCCGCTACCTCTTCCTCGCCTTAATGTGCTCTATGCCTGGACTTTGTTATATTATATGCTTCTACTTCTTTGTTACCTTTAGTCCATGTGTATTTATCTCTCTCTCTCTATTTCTCTCTCTCTATATATATATATATATTTTACACTATGCTGAGCTGTTACTTCCTTGAATAAACGGAATGAGAAAACCTGCCTTTGTGTGGCTTCTCCAAGGGGGCAACTCTTTCGTGTGTGATGTAATTACGGCTGGTCCGGCCGTGGAGAAGCCCCGCTGCAGCAAAGCAGTCCAGTGGTGTTATCGAAAGAAGGCACTGCGTTTGGAAAGGAGGGCGTTTTGGAAGGTTTACAATAACAGTGCAGTGGAAGTGGAACAGTTTGCATACCCACTGGGGTTTCAACATTGTCTTCACCTGCAACGCCTTGAGCAAACTCAAGAGAGGAATACTTGGGTGCACTACTGAGACCATAAAGCTCTGCGAGGAGCCAACGCCCACAGGGGCGGGAGTCAGGTTGAAATAAAAGTGCACAACGCTGCCTCGCGTTGTTTTGACATTCCATGCCTATGAAGAAGTGCTAGCAAGCACGAAACGCGTCGGCGATTTGGGAATAATCTTCATGCAGGGTGTTACACTATGCTGAGCTGTTACTTCCTTGAATAAACGGAATGAGAAAACCTGCCTTTGTGTGGCTTCTCCAAGGGGGCAACTCTTTCGTGTGTGATGTAATTACGGCTGGTCCGGCCGTGGAGAAGCCCCGCTGCAGCAAAGCAGTCCAGTGGTGTTATCGAAAGAAGGCACTGCGTTTGGAAAGGAGGGCGTTTTGGAAGGTTTACAATAACAGTGCAGTGGAAGTGGAACAGTTTGCATACCCACTGGGGTTTCAACATTGTCTTCACCTGCAACGCCTTGAGCAAACTCACGAGAGGAATACTTGGGTGCACTACTGAGACCATAAAGCTCTGCGAGGAGCCAACGCCCACAGGGGCGGGAGTCAGGTTGAAATAAAAGTGCACAACGCTGCCTCGCGTTGTTTTGATATTCCATGCCTATGAAGAAGTGCTAGCAAGCACGAAACGCGTCGGCGATTTGGGAATAATCTTCATGCAGGGTGTTACACTATGCTGAGCTGTTACTTCCTTGAATAAACGGAATGAGAAAACCTGCCTTTGTGTGGCTTCTCCAAGGGGGCAACTCTTTCGTGTGTGATATATTATATATATTATATCCCTTTCTTTGTAGACTACTGTAAGGCTCTCTGTTACCCGGATACGGTCTTGCTCACTCTATATAAAACTCCACAAAAATAAATAAATAGCTTGGCACTGAAATAATGTATGCTTATTGTTGTCCAACTCAATGGTACTCATTGTATTGACCTTGAAAAGGTGCTCATACTTTAACGGGACTCAACCCTGTGACCATGAGGTAAAACACAGATCCCTACAGTGGATGCATTAGTCCATTGAGCCACCAGACCCGGCTGGTTTACTTGGTTTCATTCATTTCTCTCTATTTATCATGAGGCTGATTAATAGCCTTCTTTGACATCTAATGTTTTTACTTTTTGCAGCATTCCTCTGAGTTTGTTGTTCCCCAAGCTTCTTCACGGTTTGTGGAGTGCTTCTAGTTCTTCTCATCCGTTGTGATGGTTTCCAGTGCTCTATGAATGCTGGGGACTCTCGGGTCCTCCTAAAGATGTTCGAGCATCCAACACTCACAGCATAGAAGGAAACTACGGAGATCTGGAACCCGTTAGACTGTGTTTCTATCAAAGGTTGTATTGACAAGATAGAAATTTGTTGGTGGTGGTGGTGGCAATGATACCTCCAGAATCCAGTCTTCTACCAATTTGAAAGGTCATACTGACCACCTGGCTTAAAAATATTTGGAACTTGGAGAATAAGATACATAATGAGCTCCCAGCAGAAGGCTGGTTTGCCACTGTTTTTTTCCCATCTGGATGTTCTCTGCAGTCTTCCGGTATGCTTAATTGTAAGTGATTTTGCATCCGCCACCACTGTTATTGTGGCTCTCACCTAGATTCCTGCTTTGTGCTGTGCCTGTCATGCCAAGATAGGTCATGTGGCAATTCCAGGTTGCATTAAATGGGGCTGCTGCGCGAGTCCTTGCTTTGGCTCCCAGTTACCAAGAGAGTGCAGTTAAAAGTATTATACATAGTCCACGGAGCCATCTATAGGAATTTCCTAGTTTTCTAAAAGATAAACATGTCCTCTGTTTTGTGATGGATTCCTTGCATTCTGTCAGTCATTGCAGCATGTGATTCCCTCATTCTGCAGGCAGGAGAAAGAGGCTGGCTCTTCTGTTTCAGGCCCTTGAATGTGGAGCACCATTCAGCTGTCTCTTCATGAGGTATTGCTTTCCTCAAGAAATGTAAAACCTGGCTGTTTCTGGCCATTCTTTAGCTGTGTAGTTCTTTTAACAGCTTTTTACTTGGGGCAAAAAAACTATAGTGATAATCTTGCGTGCATTTGCTCTAGGAAGCCTTCACTGCAACATGACCATGAAGAACAGAAGAGACATGTTTAATGCCCCACTTTCTGCTCGGGGTTGGTGATCAATCATCCGTGACATGATTAGTGAAAAGTAGTTCTTTTGTTACTGTCCTTCAGTGCAGCAGCATAACTAAAGGCATAAAAGTCTAGTAGATAATTAACAAGGACTCAATTCTGAGTTGGAAGTAAATCCTGATTAGCTAGTAACAATAGGTAACCACTTGATTTGGGATCACACCTCCCGGCCACTAGCCACGGACCTGTGAAGCCCTGTGTGGCTCGGAGCACTTACCCTCCACTGTAGCGGGACCCTGCCAGCTGTCTCCCCCCGCCGCCGCAGCCCCTGACATCGCGCTGCGGCAGCCGTGCGGGGGAGACTACAATCCCCAGCCTGATTTGCGGCAGGAAGCCGCGGGATACCACTTCCGCGCCAGGAGGCGCTACAAAGTCCCCCAGCAGTCCCAGGGGAGCGGGCGGCCACTAGCCACGGACCTGTGAAGCCCTGTGTGGCTCGGAGCACTTACCCTCCACTGTAGCGGGACCCTGCCAGCTGTCTCCCCCCGCCGCCGCAGCCCCTGACATCGCGCTGCGGCAGCCGTGCGGGGGAGACTACAATCCCCAGCCTGATTTGCGGCAGGAAGCCGCGGGATACCACTTCCGCGCCAGGAGGCGCTACAAAGTCCCCCAGCAGTCCCAGGGGAGCGGGCGGCCACTAGCCACGGACCTGTGAAGCCCTGTGTGGCTCGGAGCACTTACCCTCCACTGTAGCGGGACCCTGCCAGCTGTCTCCCCCCGCCGCCGCAGCCCCTGACATCGCGCTGCGGCAGCCGTGCGGGGGAGACTACAATCCCCAGCCTGATTTGCGGCAGGAAGCTGCGGGATACCACTTCCGCGGCAGGAGGCGCTACAAAGTCCCCCAACAGTCCCGCGTCGCGGGAGCGCGCGGGAGCGCCGGGCTAAGCCCGGGCAAAGGGCGGGCCCTCTGTGGCCCTCAGAGGCACGAGGAGGACGGGACGGGCCACGTTTCCTGGCCCCATAGCAATAGAAGGTACAGTTATAGATACCATGTACATGACTATTCGCGGACATTCCTGGTTTTTCTTTTTTTTCAGTGTCATATAAGGGGGCATACCAAACTCCCATAGCATTACCAGAGAATGGAACATCTTTTCCAGAGTTATGCATCACCCACCAATACCTGCGAAATTGATATTGATGACGGTTCCCAATTGTTATCTCCGTCACACACCCCAGCTAGCTTGCCAATCTTGTCCTACTGGGAGGAATTAAATGCTCTGTGTGGGACTAAGTTCATCCCAATAACATCCCCCCCCGTAAAAGGCCTTACTACTAACGCTCCCTCTGATAGAACTTGTGAACCTCCCCTACCACCCAATGAGGATAACATTCAGGCCACTGTGGTGTTGCCGGCCCAAAGTATGAAAAGGAAACTTGACGGGACAAATGATTGCGAGCTCCAACCTAAAAATCAAAAACTTTGTATCGATCCCCCAACGCCTGCCACAAACTCCATCATACCCAGGGGGGTTGCCGAACGCTTGGATGATCCTCTATTGCAATTAATGCCTCAGCTTGAACAATTGTTAAAATCTGCAATGGCACCCCTGCTAGAACGAATTACTTCTTTAGGGGATAGGCTGACAAGTATAGAGATGGCTATTAAGATTAACTCTTCATCTGTTATAAATTTGGCAATACCCAATTGTACCACTTCACCTACTGTACCTGCAGGCCCTATGCTGACGGACATAACAAAATCTGCTTCCGTTGATAGACAACTTCCCAGCATGCTACCCCTAATTGATACTAGAACTGGCCGTAAACCCTTGAACAACTCAAAAATAAATGTCCGGACTACTAAACAGCCCCCTAAGTGCCAACCTCCACTGGTCACTAAAATTGTCCCCAAACCCTTATTAACAAACTACCCAGCCGCTAGAGCAGAGCCAAACAGAGCAGCACATATAGATCTGCCCCCGGAAGCCGCCCCCTTTGTGCTAGTTCTCTCTGGGGTACCAGCTCCCTCACGCAGGAAACCCGAGAGATACCAGGACCTATTACACAAGGTCACCTTCTGGCTAGATAAAAATAGACCACTGCCACCCAATAAGGATGGAGGTATACTGAGTGCCAGAAGGGTGGGCTGGTTAGGCTCTCTACCTAAGGACATTCCCGGGGACCTAATCCTTGTTAAATTTAGGAATAGGAACACTGTCCCCTATTTACGATCCTGCCAGGCCCACGAAGGTGACGGCCCCATCTCCATTTGGGATTTGTATGATTTTTATCCATGTACCTCATACTGCTCCCCTCGAAGATCTACAGTATAAACACTGTAATGCTTGAGTAATGAAGTTTACTCTTCAAACTAGTATTCTGATAACTTGCACGAAGAGCTAGTAGCTGAGTGATAATTTTACTAACATATATTTCCTGGGTAGCATTCTTGAATTGACTTTTATTAATTGTATTTACGTGTACTTAAACGTCTTTCACTGTCATTTATTTGTTTTTAAACAAGACTCTTGAAAATTCTAACTGTATGTATACATTTGTATATATTAGATATGTGTTTTGTCTATGTATTTTATATGCTTGTCTTTTATGAAGGAAAACTTCGAAATAAAGACGTTAAAACTGGAACTGGAACTGGATCACACCTCCCTTACCTTCTAAATATTTCGCTAGTGTAAACCTAGTAACATCTGCAGATGGAGAACAGGTCGAAAATGGGGGATTTTTTTCGGAATCTTGTGCACTAATACCAATTCCTATTGTACGTCCCCATTTCTTCAAGGACCACTCAGGGTACAACTTGAAATATCACATTGGAACCTGTTCAGAAATCTTACTCTACTCAGAATGGATCCCTAAATAATGAATCAGTCTGACACTGTTGTTTTCTTCTCTCTTACAGCCTTCAAAACTTGCACCCCCTATAAAGGTTGTTCAAGAAACCATTACCAGTAGTACAAAAGAGCAAAAGTTGGAGCCTGTCAACATAGCTCCAGAAACAGTGGGGCCAGAAGAGACCCAAGCAAACACAGAAATAAAGCAGATCTTGACCCATGTCAGACAGAACTTTGGAAAAATACATGTGGCACCTGAATTCACTGGTGAAGACCTTGTACCCGTAGAAGCGCCTGATCTATCAGACCTGTCAGACATTGGTTCAGATGAGGAGGAGGAAGAGGCAGAGAAAGATGACGAGGTGGAAGCGAGCCAGAAAAATGAATCTGAAAAGAGCCAGGATGCAGATAGCACTGATGCCAAACAAATGCCTCCGGCAAAAGCCCAAAACCCCAAAGCTGTCATTAGGGCTCTGGATGACAAGATTGCGAAATACAAAAAGTTCCTTGACAAGGCCAAAGCAAAACGGTTTTCTGCCATAAGGTATTGTAATGTTTGTGACAAAAAAAATTCAGTTAACTTTCTTTTGTTTATTATATAGGGCGATTGCTTGAACTAACAGAATATAAATCTAATGTTCATTTTGACTCTGGCTATTCGGGTGGGAACCGAGCAAACTATGTTGACCTTTTGGTTATTATCTGCTATCAAGTTCTGTGGGTGGTGAGTCACTCTGTTCATCCTGATAAGGATGAAGTCTGTTTACAACTATAAATTGTGGTGTACACACACGCGCACACACACATATGTGTGCATTTCTTGCTTGGGATCAGCATAGTTCCCAAGAAGCCATAGCAACTGTATTTAATTTTTCTTTCATGCAATAGAATAGTTACCTCATTTACATACCCATCCTCTAAATAGGAGTTCCCGCTCCACTTAAGCATGTTTTAATGAAACCTCTAGAAGATAGCCCAGAATTGAACCTACTACCCTGGTTAATTTCATGCCTACTCTCTTTTAATGGAGCACTTAGTCAATGGCAAACTTTACCAACATTTTGTAGGATAAAAATCAAATAGGCTTTGCTCTCTGGCATGAAGTTTGAAACTGCCTGTAGGAAGCTTGCTCTGTATATTGTATATCCAGTAGGTGGTTATACCGTGAACAGAGTCCAGGGGTTCCCCAAAAGTGTACATGACTCAATGTAAAACCCTAACTGGCAGATGCATCAACGTAGCCTTTTGCTATTCCTAAATAGCGATTTTTAAGGAATCGCTATTTAGGAATAGCAAAAGCCTATGCATGTAGGAATCGCTATTAAAATAGCGATTCCTTAACATTCCTTAATTGCTACTCGCAAATTGCTAGTCGCAATTAAGGAATGCTGTCCCATTCATTCCTAAGGGCCTACAGGCCCATAGGAATGTATTGGAGATTGCATGAGCAATTAGCGAGTACCAGTAGGTACTCGCAAATTGCTCATGCAATTTCAAGGGTGTCAAAATGGCACCCTTTTGCACCCCTGAAATTGATCTATGCACATATGTTGCACACACACATGCCCTCAGGGCATGTGTGTGTGCAACATGAAACTTTGAAAAATGCACAAAAGTGCTTTTTTCAAAGTTTTAGCAAATTACCATGAAGTTCAACTTAATGGTAATTTGCTCCCCCTATTAGCGAATTCGCTATTTGTTTTACTTTCATGAATTGCATTTAAGGAATCTCAATTTGGGATTCCTTAAATGCAATCGCAATTTAAGGAATCTCAATTTAGAGATTCCTTAAATTGCGATTTTTGCATTTGGGATGATGCATCCCAAATGCAAAAATACCGGGAGCAAAGGGGCAGATTCTGAGAATCTGCCCATTTGCTCCCGGTACTTACTTTGATGCATCTGCCAGTAAGTGCTCTTTTAGTGGTAGTGTGGGAGAGCAGCCTTAGGCCTAACACAGAGGAGTGCAAGCCATTTATTTGCACAACATTAATGGACACACGACTCACACGTAGATCCATAACAATTTTAGAAAAATATACTATGTATGTTATTATAACACCAAGATTGTCACATTAAGGTAAGTATGTTTTTAAATAATATACTTTTCACTTTGAAAAATCAAAGCTTCGAAACTTTCCAGAACTGTTCAAGGTTATCCTATGGGGAAATCAGTATCGCGGTTAAAATTGTAAGTAATACAATTAGTCTTTGGGATCAAAGGTCACCAAGGGTCAGGTGAGTATCAAAACTGCACCACCAGCAGCACAGGGGCGGCTGGGTGCAGAGGGCAAAGTTGCAGTTCGGCCCAATGGTTTTCAAAGCAGACTGGCTTTGTCTGGAGCCACAATGCTTGCAGGTGAGTAATCGGTTGCAGGGGCAAGCTTTAGGGGTTAGGACTAGCATGGGGAGGGACACAAAGCCACACCAAACATACACCACCAGCGTCACAGTGGCAGATGGGTGCAAAAAACAGAATCAGGGGTGTCTTCTTTTGGGAAACTGGCTGCAGGCGTGGCACCGGAGGTTGCAGGAGGGAGACCAATGACAGCAGAGGTAAGTTGAGATGTAGTGGGTCGTAGGGGCACAGTTGGTTCAGCTCACCCAGGCCCAGGAGCTACGAGTGGTGCCTTTCAGCGTCAGAGTCTTTTACCGGAGCCGGTCGTGGTCAGGGGGTAACCTTGGATTCACATAGCAGGCGAGGTCAGCCAATGTTAGACACAAGGTCAGGGTTGCTGGAGAGACTTATGTGCTCAGGTGAACCACTCAGACCGTGGTCGTCTGGTGCAGTGAGCAGGAGATGCGGATCTGCCTCGATCCAGGGTCCTTGGAGTTAGTTTCTTCTTGGACAGGTCTGCTGTCCACGGGAGGCGTCTTTTCGAAGGCAGCAGCCTCCCATGGTTTTCAGAGCTCGCTGGCAGCAAGAAGGATCTAAGTTGTGCAGAAGCTGGAGACAGGCCACTAGGGCTGGAGAAAATGCAGTAGTTGTCTTCAGTCTTCTCTTCAGGGATGTCTTCTTTCTTAGGTCATCGCAGATCTAGTTTCTAGGTCTGGGGGAGCCTCTTAAATATTAAATTTAGGGGGCAGGCGTTTTAGGGGAGTAGTAGGTAGGGCTAATGGGCACCTTACCTGGGGTGACTACACCCACTACTATATGACCCTCCTGTGGGCATAGACCTAGCCCTGATCGGAGGAGTCCCCTCATCTTCAAAGAGACTGAAAAGTGTGCTTAGCCTTGCCTCCTCCACCTGATGGTGAGCACACCTTCTAGTTTTATAAGTTTTCCCACCCAAAGTGGCAGTGTAAAGCAGGGGCTGCCTCCTGCTGCTAGCAACAGAGGCTGGGGGTCAAATTACAAAGGTGGCAGGTCTTTGAAGCTTCCCCTTTGAGCACTGGCCCATCCTGGGGGGACGAGGTGTGACACATCTGCCCAGGATGTGCAATGTGCATTGCTTCTGGTCCCAGAGAGCAGAGACACTCCACCAGGGGTCCAGAAACATGTTTGTGTGTGGCAGGCTACCTAAAGCCAGTCAGTGCCCACACCAGGGTTTGTAGGTTTTCAGGGGGCACCCCTTAGGTGCCTTCTGGGTACATTATTCAATAAACCCCACACTGTGTCGGTTTATTGAAATTTGGTACCAAACATTCCTGGGTTCAGTGAAGCCATCATGGAGCTGTGGAACTCGAGTTTGTCAAGTTCCCAGTCTATGTACTCTTTATGACTACCCTGGCACTTACAATATTAAGGAATAGATTCTGATACTGTCGGGGCATACCGGCCCATCCAGCTATGCCCACACCTGGGATATAGTGCACCCTGGATAAGGGCTGGTAATGCCTGCTAGAGGTGTGACTTCTCTATATCACAGGCGGTTCTAGCTGGCATGGCACACAAGCAGTGTGCCATGTAAACTTGGTCAATTTTGTTCACCCTAGAGGGACATGCCAGCTGCAGGGGCAGTGGCATGGTCCTAGGGAAGGGTTCCCCAGGGGCCCTCTGCAGCCTCCAGGCCTTAGGTACCCAAGATACCACTTACGAGGGACTTACAGGGAGCAGAAGTACCAACTGTGGAGATATTGTTTAGGGAAAGAATACTGGTGCTGGGAACCTGGACAGCAGGTACCCAGTACTCTACCATCAAAGTTGCATCAAAAGCCGGGCAAAAAGGAAGGAGGGGGAAATGTAACAGAACCCCATGTTCGAGGCATATGAGCTGCAGAATTAACACTTAGATCGCCATCTGGTGTTGGGCTCAAATGCGTGCACCTTGTTGTTGTCTTGGAAGAAGTCTTTTGTAGTCCCGAGATAGGTGAATCCTCCCTTGGACGATAGTGCGCATATGATCGACTCCATCCTTAGATTGTTTTTTTCCACCATCGGGTTCAGATGTAACTTCAACGCTCTGGTTCGGTACCCTTTCCAACGTGCAAACCATAGTAAACTCGACAGTATTGTGTTCGAGGCATGTGGGCTGCTAAATTCATATCTATAGCATAGATCGCCGCCTAGTGTTGGGTCTGGATGATTGCACATTGTTGTCCTGGAAGAGTCTTCGAAGTATCACGAGATAGGTGGCTCCTCCCCTGGACTACAGTGCGTATGGGCATCGACTCCATTCCCAGATTGTTTTTTTCCGCCATTGGGTTCGGATGTACTTTCGTTCTCTCCAGTTCGGAATCGACAATAAACTTTTTCGAGGCCAAACGGCCTTTTTCGTATCGTCGGTATTGTTTGCGTTCGGTGCCCGGTTCTGTTCAGACTCGCTTCCCAAGTTGGACATCCAGGGAGTCGCGTGACTCTTTGGTGCTCGAGGCCCAGTCGACGCAGCAAGACCCTCGACAACGCGACATGGAACGGAGCCCGTTCAAGAAGTGTCCCGTGTGCGGGTCGAAGTAGCCACACATCGACGTCCACCCGGTGTGCAACAAGTGCCTGTCGCCGGACCACGATGAAGCCAACTGTATGGCTTGTTCACGGTTTCGTTCAAAGAAGACGATTCGGCTTTGGCGCGCGGCGCGCATGGAGGCCCGGCAGTCGGCCCCGGCACCGGTGGACATCTTCGACAGCGAGGAAGCAGACGAACACGAAGTTCAGCTGCAGATTTCACCTCCAGCGGAGGAAATCGACTACGACTATCAAGTGGATGTCAAAGGCCTAGACGTAGAAGAAGTCGTCGACGAGGTAGGAGACAACAATGAGGCCTATGGGGCCATGGAAGATAGCTCAGAGGAAGAGCTATGCCCCGTTCGAACACTTACAAAGGCTCAGGTCGAGGGATCGCCAATCGGCCTTACCCAAGACCTTCTACCAGGATCCACGGCCCCGCCTCCCGGCCAGCTACAGACACTTCGGCGGAGCCGCCATTGTCCAAAACGAAACCGAAAGTGAAACCTTCGGTGTCAACACTACCGAAAGTGGTTCAAACGCCATCGAAACCGAAAAAGTCTGCTCCCCCGTCGACACCCTCGTCTTCCGAGGTGTCGGGACACCCCAGGCCGAAGAAAGCTGTCGATCCGGCGAAGTCGGGGAAAAGCGTCCAGCCAAAGCTGACCAAGGGTGTCGAGCAGAAGTCCAAGAAGGGCGTCGAGCCACAGTCGAGCAAGGGCGTCGAGCCGAAGTCCAAGACGGGCGTCGAGCCGGAGCCAGGCAAAGGCGTCAAGCCGAAGTCCAAGAAGGGCGTCGAGCCGAAGACCAGCAAGGGCGTCGAGCCGGAGACTGGGGCCCCAAAAACGGTTACCCAGCCCGCCGACACGATGAAGCCTCGGCCGGAACAGCCCAAGTCATCAACGCTCGAGGCTTCACACGTTGGTGGACCAAGATCGTCTGTCGTGTCGACGAAGCCGTCCGCTTCCTTCACGAAGCAGGTCTCGGACTCCCTGAAACGTATCAGGGACAAGGCTTCGGCGGAAGACCCCAAGGCGCCTTCCGCACCGAAGCAGTCGGTCCCCACCTCCAAGTCATCGATGCCAATCCTCTTCACGTTGCCGCCGAAGGTGGCACCGAAGGCTTTCTCACCACGGTTGGTGCCCGAAGCGAACTTGCAAGGTACTGCGGGGTCGAAGCCTACTCTCCCGGCTGGGGGCTTGAAGCATCGACCACCATTGGTGGAAGATCAGTCGGAGCGTTTCATCGATTCCGACACCGGGAAGCTTACGCTTTACAAACGGAAAATTACTGCGACGACGCCTTTGGAGTCATACACCATTCCTCTAAAGCGCAAAAAGCCTGCTTCGGATTCACCGGTCTTGGTCGAACCACTGGCTCCTCGGACTCAAAGAGTTGCCACACCCTCACCAACTTATTCGGATGCCAAGGATGCTGGGGATCAGGACGAGGAATACAACTTCCCGGCCCACACAGATCCTGATGAACAACAGGACTCATGGGTGGACGCGGGAGACCAAGGGGATCAGCAACCCGCCCTTGACCCTCAGGTCTACAATGTCAAGACCTCTCCCACTGAGGATTCTGCGGCATTCAATGCCTTGATCGAGAGGGCGGCAAAAAACCACGACGTTGAACTACATGCTGACCCTGTGGAGGTGGACTTCCTCTTTGACACTTTTTCAACAGCTGAAAAGACTGTGAAAACTCTCCCTATGCTAAAGGGGGTCCTGAAACATGCTGCGGACATCTTCAAGGAACCCACACGGTCAAGGGTAGTCAACCCTAGAATTGAAAAAAAATACCGACCGGCACCTGGCGATCCAACCTACATCAAGGGCCAGTTGCCATTGGACTCCCTGGTCATTTCTAATGCCCGCAAAAGGGCAAATTCGCAGACCACTGGTGAAGCTCCTCCCCCGGACAAAGAATCCAAAGTGCTGGAGGCATCGGGAAAAAGAGTAGCAGCTCAGGCGGCCAATATCTGGCGTATCTCTAACACGCAGGCACTCTTGGCTCGGTACGACAGGGCACACTACGACACACTAGAAACCCTGTTGCAACATCTCCCAGACCAATATAAGGAGGCTGCGGAGATGCTTATCCAGGAAGGGAAGCTCACCTCCAACGCTTCAATTAAGTGTGCACTAGGCGTTGCGGACACTGCAGCCAGGGCAATTAACACCAGTGTGAAGTTAAGACGTCAGGCATGGCTCAGAATCTCCGGGTTTAAGCCTGAGATCCAAACTACCATCCTCAACCAGCCGGTGAACCCTGACAGATTATTTGGCCCTGAGGTGGATACCACCTTGGAAAAAATAAAGAAGGATACCGAGACTGCGAAGTCCATGGGAGCTCTCCAGTCCCAACAGTTTCGGGGGAGCACTTTTCGTCGCTCAGGCAATAGGGGTGTTTCCAGAGGCCAGATGTCCCAGCAAACACAATTCAATAAAGGTGGGGCGCAATCCTCTTACCCCAAGCAGAGTAGAGGAGGTTATCGAGGCAACAACGCCAAGGGCAGAGGCAGGGGCAACAACAACTCCCGTTCCTCCGCCTCCAACAAACAGTGACGCCCTGTCACTGCCCCCCGACCATTCCACACCTGTCGGGGGGAGACTCCAGCAGTTCCTACCAGTCTGGAAATCCATCACCACAGACAGGTGGGTCAGGAAACTTATCCAGTTCGGTTATTGTTTGGAGCTCACATCCACTCCACCCAACATACCACCAAAACACGGTCCTATGTCCACAGAGCATTTGCACTTATTGCAGCAGGAGGTTCTTGTCATGCTGCAAAAGGGCGCTATAGAGCTCGTGCCAGTGGAGGAAGAAGGCACAGGAGTGTACTCCCTGTACTTCTTAATTCCGAAGAAGGACGGGTCCCTCAGGCCTATTCTGGACCTCCGGCCCCTAAACCAATACATTCTCTCAGAACACTTCCACATGCTAACGCTGCAGCAAGTTCTTCCGTTACTCACTCAGGGGGACTTCCTCGCAACCTTGGACCTCAAGGATGCTTACTTCCACATTCCACTCCATCCATCACACAAAAAATACCTCAGATTCACCATTCAAAATCGGCATTATCAATTCAAGGTCGTTCCTTTCGGAGTGACCACGGCCCCCAGAGTGTTCACCAAATGTCTGGCGACAGTGGCGGCGCACCTCAGGAGACAAAACGTACATGTCTACCCTTATCTGGACGACTGGCGGGTTCAGGCAAAGTCGGTCCAGCAGTGCGCCGCCGACATGTCCCACACCATTCACCTTCTTCACGGTCTGGGCTTCTCACTAAACTATCCAAAGTCGCACCTTCAGCCGGCCCATGTGCGGCAATATCTGGGTGCGACGATCAATACTCTGGCAGCCACGGCTCAGCCAACTTCAGCGCGGATCAACAACATCCAAGCGCTAATCCAACAGTTCAGACCGCAACACTCGCTTCCTGCGAGAGTGTTCATGCAGTTGATAGGCATGATGGCCTCCTGCATTTTCATAGTCCCGCACGCGGGGTTACATATGCGTCCGCTCCAGGAATGCTTGGCGCATCAGTGGACTCAGGCTCAGGGGCAGTTGAAAGACCTAGTGTTGGTGACCGGTCGGGCATACAACTCTCTGCATTGGTGGAATCCACACTACCTTTGCAAGGGCCGACCGTTCCAGGAGCCTGTGCCACAGATTATCCTGACAACGGACGCGTCTCTCCAGGGATGGGGAGCTCATGTACTCCACTACACAGTGCGGGGACTATGGACAATGCAGCAAAGGAAGATGCACATCAACTACCTAGAACTGATGGCAATCTTCATGGCACTAAAAGCATTCAAAGTACATCTGTGCAACAAGGTCGTGTTGATCCGGACGGACAACATGACTGCCATGTACTACATCCAGAAGCAGGGAGGTACACACTCTCCACAGTTGTCTCATCTGGCTCAGAGCATGTGGAAGTGGGCCATTCAGAGGAACATCTTCCTCATGGCGGAACACCTCCCGGGCACAGACAATCAGATGGCGGACCTGCTCAGCAGGTACAGCCACCAAATGCACGAGTGGGAGATACATCCATCAGTACTCCATCCGTACTTCCAGCAGTGGGGTCATCCAGAGATAGACCTGTTCGCCACAAGGGAAAACGCAAAATGCAAAACGCAAAATGCCAAAGCTTTGCCGCCAGGTTCCCTCACCCACAGTCGCAAGGCAATGCGATATGGATGAACTGGTCAGGCAGATTTGCGTACGCTTTTCCCCCAGCACCTCTCATACCGCTGGTGGCAAGAAAGCTAATACAACACTCGATGACACTCATCCTGGTTGCTCCAGCGTGGGCACGCCAGGCATGGTACACCTAGAACTCTCCGTGGTACCGCATCAACGGCTGCACCTCACGCCCAGTCTTTTGACGCAGAACCATGGCGACATTCAGCATCCAGATCCGCAAAAGCTCAATCTGGCGATCTGGCTCCTGAGGTCTTAGAGTTTGGCTACCTTGACTTGCCTCCAGAATGCATGGATATCTTTCGGGAGGCGAGGAAGCCCACCACTAGAGCCTGCTATGCAGCGAAATGGAAGCGGTTTGTCATTTACTGTACTGAACGCCACATCAACCCACTTGATGCGTCCATTCCCAACATCATATGTTATTTGTTGCATCTTTACAAATGCAATTTTGCATATGCTTCCATTCGGATACACTTATCCGCCATAGCGGCTTATCTCCAAAACAGGCAGCATCTCTCCGTTTTCAGGGTGCCTGCCATTAAAGCCTTCCTAGAGGGGCTGAAGCGGGTCATCCCTCCCAGGACCCCACCAGCTCCTGTATGGAACCTCAATATGGTCCTCACCAGGTTGATGGGCCCACCTTTTGAGCCTCTACATTCATGTGAGATTCGGTTCTTAACTTGGAAAGTGGCTTTTCTCATTGCTATTACGTCTCTACGACGTGTTAGTGAGCTGCAGGCGCTCACTGTACAAGAGCCTTTCATACAGATTCACTCAAACAGGGTGGTGCTGCGCACTAACCCTAAATTCCTTCCTAAAGTGGTTTCGCAGTTTCATGTCAACCAGACCATTGAACTGCCCGCGTTCTTTCAAAACCCAGAAACAGTGGCCGAAAGAATGCTCCACACTCTTGATGTCAAGCGAGCTTTGATGTGCTACATAGATAGGACCAAAGACTTTAGGAAAACACAACAACTCTTTGTTGCCTTTTCAGCCCAGCACAAAGGCAACCCCATTTCCAAAGCAGGTATAGCCAGGTGGATCGTTAAGTGCATTCAGATTTGCTATCACAAGGCTAAGCGCACTTTGACGGTCCCTCCCAGAGCCCACTCCACCCGCAAGTTGGGGGCCTCTATGGCTTTCCTTGGTAATATCCCTTTGGAAGATATTTGTAGAGCAGCCACATGGTCTACACCACACACATTTACTAAACATTACTGTGTAGATGTGCACTCCAAGCAGCAGGCAGCTGTAGGGCAGGCTGTTCTTAAAACACTTTTTCAAACTTCTGCAGCTGGCACAGGCGGCCGCCGTTAAGGGAGGGACTGCTATGTATTCTATGCTATAGATATGAATTCAGCAGCCCACATGCCTTGAACTGAATATGCTACTTAACAGTAGGCATCTGTTCTTGGCATGTAGGGCTGCTGACATTCATATCGCCCGCCCTCCTCCCTGGCGCCTCTAGCGGCTGCAGACTTTTTTACACTTACTCTTAGCATGGCCATTACACTGTTACACTCCATCTTTGCCACAATGGCTAAAAACAATCTGGGGATGGAGTCGATGCCCATGCGCACTGTAGTCCAGGGGAGGAGCCACCTATCTCGTGATACTTCGAAGATATCAGGACAACAATGTGCAATCATCCGGACCCAACACTAGGCGGCGATCTATGCTATAGATATGAATGTCAGCAGCCCTACATGCCAAGAACAGATGCATACTGGTAAGTAGCATATTCATTTCGTTCGCATGCTCTTCGACGCGCTTCTCAAATACTCTATTCCAGTCGTCAAACCGGGCCGTTGGGCCTATCGACGCCATTCGGGCCTACGGGTAATGGAAAGGACTCAATTTAAAAAATGCCCCCAGTGTGGAGCTAAATTCCCACACAGCAACCAACACAAGGTCTGTATCCTCTGTCTCTCGTCTGAGCACGAGGAGAAAAATTGCCAGGCCTGTGCCTCCTTTCGATCCAAAAAGGCTGTCCGTGATCGCCGGGCCCGACGACACTTTATTGCGCAACAAGCTGCTCCGGTGCCGGAAGACCTCTTCGACCAAGGCCCCGATGCCCTGGAGGAGGATTCAGAGGATCTGGAAATCGTTCCCGAGGCAGATGACTCCAACTCAGACGACCACATAACTCCCGGTCAACGAATGAGTACAACTGCCCCTGCCCGCACCCTACCCCAGAAAAAGAAGGCTCCGGTCAAGACTTCGCCTGCAGGCCCCAGTCACGACCGAAACAAAGCTTCAGAAACCCTGGGCCCGGCTCCGAAGACAAAGGAACGGCCTTCCAGCAGCTCTGTACCGAGCAAGCCACATACCAGTGCCCCGCAGACACTGTCTGCACTGAAGACGGGAGCTCATCCTACTCTCACAGTCCCCAAAAAGACCTTCGCACCGAACACCTCGGCACCGAAGGAACAAAGGGGCTCGGATCCGAAACCAAAGTATTCGGAACCGAAAAAGATTCCAAGCCGAAGGATCCAAAAACCCCTTAGAAGGCTCCAGAGCAGAAATCTAAACCCCGAACGGACCCCAAAAACTCAGCGTCACAAGAGACTACCGAAGAGGAAGAACTTTTTCGACCAGATCCCATCGATCCGAAAAAAGAAAAAAACCTCCAAGTTTACCCCAAAACAGGACACGTGGTCAATGTTCCACACAAGAAAAGGAAATTGGACACCCCACACACTCCTGAGGTACCTGTAAAAAAAAAAAAGACTGTGCCACTTCACCCTAAAGACCCTCTTCTCCTGTTCTTCCTACTAAGCCTTTCTCTCTTCCACATCCTCCCATACTTCCACCATACTCCCCACCACCACAAAATGATGATGATTTAGGGGGTGGGGAGGAATCAATGACCCTTTCCATGACCCTGATAATGACACAGATATACCACAGGACACATGGTTGATTATTATGATTATGATGACCCAGTGGATCCTCCAGACCATCCTGATGCATACCCAACAAAGCCATCTCCCCCAGATGATAATATTGGCTTTAGTCAGCTTACCGACGGGGCTGCCCAGTACCATGGTGTTCAAATGCATTCGGACCCCACAGAGGAAGACCTAGTTGACACCTTTGCACAGTCACAAAAGACTGTACAAACTTTACCAAATGTTAAAAAATGCGTCATTAAACACGCCCCAGACATATTTAAAGACCCTGTAAGGGCTAGAATTCTCAACCCTAGAATTGAGAAAAAATATAAACCCGCTCCCAATGATCCCACCTACATCAAGGGTCGACTCCCTTTAGATTCTCTAGTGGTGACCAATGCTAGAAAACGTGCCAACTCTCAGACCTTAGGGGATGCTCCACCTCTGGACAAAGAGTCCAAATTATTAGATGCTTTGGGCAAACGAGCTGCGGCCCAAGCAGCCAATCATTGGAGGATAGCCAGGTACGATAGGGCTCATTACGACCAACTAGAAACCCTATTGCAGCATTTACCTGGTCAATATAAGACCAAGGCCAATGATTTAATTCAGGAGGGCAAAATAATAACTAATGCATCAATCAAGTGTGCCCTCGATGCAGCAGACATGCATCTAGATCCATTAACACTGGTGTGTTACTAAGAAGACATGCCTGGTTGCGCATTTCTGGCTTTAAACAAGAGGTACAGGCCTCAATCAGCCGTTCAATCAAGAACAATTTTTTGGCCCAGCTGTGGATACAACTTTGGAAAAAATAAAAAAGGACATGGAGACTGCTAAATCCATGGGAGCATTACAGTCTTCATCCGCACAAGGTTCCTTTCAACGTTCCTTCTATAGAGATGCGTCCAAAAACATCAGTGCAGACACAGCTTCTTCCTCCTACTAAAACCCCACACACACATCCCAAACAAAGGATATTTTAGAGGCGGATACAGAGGAAATAACAACAAAGGAAGAGGCCGAGGTAACAACACTCGGCCCTCTCCCATTAAATAAACAGTGACTTCCTTCCACTCCTTCCAAACCATTCCAATCCGGTCGGAGGGAGACTCTCACAATTCCTACCTCTCTGGAATTCCATCACTACAGATAAGTGGGCAAGACAAATGATCTAGTATGGTTACTGCCTGGAACTTACTGCAACTCCACCCAACATACCACCCAAGCAGCTTCCAATGTCCACGGAACATCTAACACTTCTCAAACAGGACGTTCTCTTGCGGATTCAAAAGCATGCAATAGAACCAGTCCCCATACAACATCAAGGAATAGGAGTTTACTCCCTGTACTTCCTAATCCCCAAAAAAACGGAACCCTAAGGCCAGTACTGGACCTAAGACCTCTCAATCTCTACGTACAGTCAGATCATTTTCATATGATCACTCTTCAACAGGTCCTTCCACTACTTCAACAAGGCGACTTCCTTGCCACACTATATCTCTAGGGTGCCTACTTCCATTTTCCCATACACTCTGCTCACAGGAAATAGCTGCGGTTCACCGTGGACTGCCAACACTATCAGTTCAAAGTCCTTCCATTCGGAGTGACCACAGCACCCAGAGTGTTTACCAAGTGCCTTGCAGTAGTAGCCGGACAGAGGTCCAATTTTTACTTTAAAGAGCAGATGCAATCACAGGATACCTTCAACAATTCCATAGAGAGGGGCACAAGCCTGTACCCAAACATGTACAAATTGTCACAGAGAAGAAGGTGGCCAGAGAGTAGACCAGAGTTTTTAGGCAAAAGCTGTTGTTTTCTGTCAATATTACAATAGCAGAAATTCCATTAACACCATTACTGGTTCACCATAATAATTTTTACATTTCACAGTATATGGTGTTGTAAATTGTTGACGGCGTTTCGATCCCAATTAAAGAGTCATAGGGATCATCATCGGGACTAAGTATTGCCTAAATAATGCAAGCCATGATAGCCGCGATGGGCGGTCTGGACACAGTGGATGACGGCCAGGTTGAATAGGGCGAATCTAATTCAGAGTAGGAACAATGAGGGATATGTTCGGTTTTGTAATAGGTGTCCGAGTTGGGATAAATCTCCCCGTGTTCGTCAGACTCGATCGGGACGCGCCGGCAGATGGCTCGGTCGCTTGTGAAAGGAACCAGTCAATGGGCTGCACTCGCTTTCCTGACACATCGGCCAGGAAAGCGAGTGCAGCCCATTGACTTGTTCCTTTCACAAGCGACCGAGCCATCTGCCGGCGCGTCCCGATCGAGTCTGACGAACACGGGGAGATTTATCCCAACTCGGACACCTATTACAAAACTGAACATATCCCTCGTTGTTCCTACTCTGAATTAGATTCGCCCTATTCAACCTGGCCGTCATCCACTGTGTCCAGACCGCCCATTGCGGCTATCATGGCTTGCATTATTTAGGCAATACTTAGTCCTGATGATGATCCCTACGACTCTTTAATTGGGATCGAAACGCCGTCGACAATTTACAACACCATATACTGTGAAATGTAAAAATTATTATGGTGAACCAGTAATGGTGTTAATGGAATTTCTGCTATTGTAATATTGGCAGAAAACAACAGCTTTTGCCTAAAAACTCTGGTCTACTCTCTGGCCACCTTCTTCTCTGTGACAATTTGTACATGTTTGGGTACAGGCTTGTGCCCCTCTCTATGGAATTGTTGAAGGTATCCTGTGATTGCATCTGCTCTTTAAAGTAAAAATTGGACCTCTGTCCGGCTGGACAAGTCAAGACTTAATATACCTTCCATTGTGTCTATATTTATTATGCGCTTTAAACCGTTTTGTGCATGGGACCGTTGTTGTTGTCATTAATATGTTCCCCGAGGTCCTGTGCTGACTCGATTGGGTGCCCTTGTTGTTTTGTATAATTGCAGTAGTAGCTGCACACTTGAGAAGACAACAAATACATGTATTTCCATACCTCGACGACTGGCTGATAAAAGCCAATTCGTACAACCAGTGTGTTTTCACCACACTTACCAAACCATCCAGCTGCAACACAACTTGGGGTTCACAGTAAACTACACCAAGTCACACCTTCAACCCTCCTACATATATCAGTATCTAGGAGCCACAATAGCCACTTCCAAAGCTCTAGCATACCCCAATCCAGTCAGGATAGCCAATATGCAAACCCTCATCGCCAAGTTTCAGCCCCAACAGTCTCCCAGCACGAGTGTTTATGCAGCTCATAGGAATGATGTTCTCTTGCATTTCCATTGTATCCCACGCAAGACTTCAGATGCGCCCTTTACAAGAATGCTTAGCACGTCAGTGGAACCAGGCTCAAGGGTCAGCATACAGATCTGGTGTTGGTAGACACAAAACCTTTCCAGAGGGCGACCATTCCTAGAGCCAGTTCCGCAGATAGTGCTAACAGCAGACGCATCACTCACCGGCTGGGGAGGCCATCTCCTAAACCACACAATTCAGGGCAGGTGGACCACTCAACAAAAACTGATCCACATCAATTACCTAGAATTACTGGCAATTTTTCTAGCGCTAAAATCTTTCCAGGCACACCTCCTCAACAACACTGTCCTAGTCCGCACGGGCAAGATGACAGCAATGTATTACATACAGAAACAAGGAGGAACACATTCTTTGCAGCTGTCTCACCTAGCGCAAAATATATGGAGATGGGCCATTCCACAAAACATATATCTGCTAGCAGAACATCTTCCAGGGGTGAACAATCAGATAGCGGATCTGTTAAGTCGTCAGATTCAACAAATACACTAATGGAAACTTCATCCACAGGTTCTTCAAACTTTCTTCCAGATGTGGGGCCAACCAGACATAGATCTGTTCGCCACACATGCAAACGGAAAATGCCCAACCTTCGCCGCGAGGTTGCCACACCCGCTGTCCAAGGGCAATGCGATCTGGATTAACTGGTCAGGCAGATTTGTGTAAGCTTTTCCGCCACTCCCACTCATTCCACTAGTAGTACGCAAGCTCAAAACAACAGTCTCTCGAAATAATACTAGTTGCTCCCACATGGGCTTGCATCCATGGTTCACAACATAACTCAAACTCTTGGTAGTTCCACTCCAAAAATTACGTCTCTCTCCAAAGCTGCTAACGCAGAACCATGGAGAGATAAGACACCCAGATCTAGCACAACTGAATCAAGCGATCTGGGTCCTGAAATCCTAGAGTTCGGTTACCTCATCCTCCCACCGGACTGTATGAACATTATTAAGGAAGCCAGCCGCCCCAATACTAGAGCTTGCTATGCAGCGAAATGGAAAAGATTTGTCATTTACTGCAATAACACAATTGACCCATTAAATGCTTTAATTTTGAACATTATTTGCTATTTGCTACATCTACAAACATGCAATCTGGCTTGCTCATCAATAAGATTACATCTAGCTTTCCACCTACCTACAAAACAGACAACATTTGTCATTGTTTAGGGTACCTGCTATCAAAGCCTTTATGGAAGGCCTTAAAGGGATAATTCCACCCAGATTGCCACCCTCGCCAGTGTGGAACCTAAACATAGACTCATGGGCCCCCCATTTGAGCCTTTACACAAATGCAAACTACAGTTCCTTACATGGAAAGTAGCTTTCCTTGTTGCAGTCACTTCTCTCAGGAGAGTAAGTGAGATCCAGGCTTTAACCATACAAGAACCATTCTTACAAATACATCGTAACAAGGTGGTCCTTAGGACAAATCCCAAATTCCTTCCCAAAGTAATCTCTGCTTTCCACTTTAATCAATCAGTAGAGTTGCCAGTATTTTTCCAAAACCCTGATTCTGTAGCAGAAAGAGCTCTTCACACGCTTGATGTCAAAAGAGCATTACTTTATTACATAGACAGGACTAAAGCCTTTAGAAAAACAGTTTTGTAGCTTTGTTGTTTGTAGCTTTCTCTCCACATCATACAGCAATCCTATTTCCAAAGCTGGAATTGCCCGGCGGATAGTAAAATGTATTCAAATATACTATCAAAAACCAAAACGTACGTTAACAATTACCCCTAGAGCGCATTCAACACGTAAACTAGAGGCTTCCATGGCATTCTTAGGGAATATTCCCCTAGAAGACATTTGTAAGGCAGCAGCATGGTCTACTACACACACCTTCACCAAACACTATTGTGTAGATGTGCAGGCAAAGCAACAAGCTTCTGTAGGCCAGGCTGTTCTTAAAACACTTTTTCAAACCACTGCAACAGATACAGGCGTCCACCGCTAGGGGAGACACTGCTGTACAGACTATGCACAAAGTGGGAATTCTGCAGCTCATTTGCCTCAAATGGAAAATGCTACCTACCAGTAGGCATCTGTTGTTGGCCTGTAGAGCTGCAGAGATTCACACGGCCACCCATCCTCCCCGGAACCTGTATCTGTTCCAGTGTTATCTTAATTAGATACATTCTCATGGGCATCTTTCTGTTTCTTACAAACTCCATCATTTCCCTTCATGGTGAAAAACAATCTAAGGATGGAGTTGATGCCCATGCGCACTATCGTCCAAGGGAGGAGTCATCTATCTTGTGACTACAAAAGACTTCTTCCAAGACAACAACAAGGTGCAAGCATCCGAGCCCAAACACCGGATGGCGATCTATGCACAAAGTGTGAATCTCTGCAGCTCTACATGCCAAGAACAGATGCTTACTGGTAAGTAGCATTTTCGTTTCTCACATAAGCTTCCCCCTACTCACCCCTAGCCCCCTCCCTTACCCAGCCAACAGGCCAGGAAGCCCTGCCACCATCAGGAAAAGCCTACCTAGTGTCAGGTAAGGATAAGTAGGGGAAATGGCTGGGTTCTTGCAGGGCCAACTCCTCCTTGCATCCTTCTGTCCAGGGGTCAGTCCCTTTGGTGAGCTGGCCTACCTCCACAGTTTCAGGACCTAACTTCCAATGCTCCTTTCCTAACACTTTAGTGTTTTCACCCAATCTTTTTAGTTTGGGACCAGAGGTGTCCACCTCTGCAAATTCCATCTTAGCCAATCTTAGCCAGGGCAACACCCAGCTTACCTAAAGAGGTTACACACAGCTTGAGTAACCCCACTATGATCAACAGGGTCAGGGGGCCTAACTTGCTATTTAGCATGGAGTCAGACCACCGTGCCAAGGACTGTGCAGCCATAAAGGGCAACACCAAGCAGAGCCCACTGACCGCTGTCAGTGCCCAGAACCACACCTTCAGCTCCTCACTGGGTGGTAAAGGGGTTAATATACAGGCTTCTCTGGGTTCAGGTTGCCTGTCTGCTATTTTAGAGTGAGGGTAGGGGGGCGGGGTCACCACTTCTGGTGACCCCCCCTACCCTCCATTTTCTCACACCGCCTTGCTTAAATTGCAAAAGTGATTATCACCTGGCCGAGATGAGCATCAGCCCTCGTTGTTAATTTGTTGGTTGCTTTTGATGCTCTAGACTGCAGTGTTGTACTGAAGCAGCGCCCAGGCTTCCTGTATATTCCATTCTTGCCTTTTCGTATGCAACAAAAGAAATTGAATGAAGTTGCATTGTATTTTCCTTTCTTATTATCTTCCATGTTTGTGACCTCTGCATGCTAAGAACTTGATGCAGCATGAGAATGGAGCATCTGAAGAGGAACTCCGCAAAGCTCCTGGGCAGTTTCCAGCTGCCTTTAGAATGGCAGCGAAAGAATACAAACGAATTAATTTGCCATGAACATGTACCTCTCGCTGGTTTGTAAGATCCTGTTCGACTATTTCTGTATGCATTTGAAAGGTTCAATTGCAGACATGTTTTATAATATGAATAAATGAAAAAGGCTGAGCAGACAAACGAGTCGGGAGCTATTTAAGAAAAATTGTCTGTCCACAAATTGAGGAACGCAAGGCTTTCCCTACCTGTAGGGATCAATATACTCTTACAAAACACTAACATTTGATTGTAACATAGGGTACTTGTGAGTATTATGCTAAACAGTAAATAGAAGGGCTTTTGAAATAAGGGTGTAGTGGTCCATCCATTCTGTATAAGAAGAGGGTACCTGCAAGACCTGCAAATCATTTTGGTTGAAGAAGATGCGTGATTAATGAGCTTATCCCCTCAAGTTGTCCCGCCACAGTGCTGAAGATACACCAGATCTCTAAGGACCCGAAGACCTTCAAGAGGAGGCACAGGTCCACGCGTCAGCCGCTGATGACGTCACCTTCTCCCCGGAGAACAGCTCCTGTTCTGAAATGGAGATGCAGAATTTCACTCCAGGTCAACCTGTTAGTACTGCCTGTGCCCCCTTTTCCTCCACCCGACCCAGTAGACACCTCAAAGGGTTGCCTACCTGCCCCAGACCAGCCAAAGACTATTGTTGGACCACCACTGCCTTCAGGCCATGGTCAGCACTGATCGGACTTGTCCAGCCTGGCGCCGAAAATACAGCACAGGCCACATGCTCCTGAACAGACTCTTTATCCATCAAGAGTCAAGCCGACCTTCGGAGCTGAAACCTTCAGCGTCAAAACTCGGCATAAAAAATTCCAGTTTCGGACCCGATACCCTACCCATCAAAAATGAAGCATCGAAGGCTTCAACATCGGAGCCTAAACCATTCACCTTTGGCAGACATGCACACAGTTCTGAACCTGTGGAACCTCTGTAATGAACATGACAGCACTTTCAGTACAAAGTGCCTCCCTTCAGGATTACAACAACTCCAAGGGTTTTAACCAAAGGCCTCCCAGTATTAACTGCATACCTGTCCAGGCAAAACATACATGTTTTCCCATATTTATATGAATGGCTCATCAAAAGTGCAGCTCATCAAAAGTGCTTCCAATACACTCCGGCAACCACAAACCTACTCTATCAACTAGGACTTGACATCAATGCAGTAATATCCCACCTCCAATCCCTTCAACTACAACCCTGCCTCGGCTCATAGCAATATCGCAGTTAAACAGGTAAGTAGACTCCCAGGGGTGGGGGTGGCTTACCCCAGTACCGCCAGGCTTCAATCCTTCCAGGTGCTCATTCCCCAGTTCCAGCCTCATAAGATGGTAACAGTGAGGACAGTCATGTGTCTTTGATGGCTTCATGCGTAGAAATAGTACCTTATGCCTGACTCAACATGCATCTGCTGCAAGCGTGGTTGGCGTACCAATGGATGAAAGTGGAGCGTCAATGGGAAGATCTAGCATTGGTCAGCCATCGAGCTTGCTACTGCCTGCAGTGGTGGAACATCAACAATCTCCTAAAAGGACGGCCTTTCCTAGAACCTGTTCTGCAGAGATTTATAACAACTGACACCTCCCTCACAGTTTGGGGAGGGCATTTCCAAGATTTAAATTTCAAAGGACACTGAACACTCAAACACATCTCCATGTCAATCATTGGCAAGGTAGTGCTGATCAAAACAGACATCATGACAACATTTATTATCCGCAAAAGCGGTGGGGGGAGGGGTACCAGGTCTCCTCAGCCCTCTCATCTAGCCCTGACCATTTGGAGTTTGTCTCTCCAATATTACATTCACCTGTTAATGGATTGCCTCCAAGGAGTTGACAACGATTTTGCAGATCTCCTCAGCAGGAGGCATCAGCAAGTCCATGAGTGGGATGCGCAAACCTCACCTCCAGGTTCCCACAGTCAAGGGGCAATGCACTATAGATGAGTTGGTCCTGGATAGTTGCTTATGCTTTTCCCCCTCCCTTACTGCTTCCGTTTGTGGTTCTCAAACTTCCGCAGACATCTCTTACCCTTATCTTAGTGCCTCCCACATGGGTGCAACAACCATGGTTCACTGAACTCATATAACTCTCAGTAGTTCCACATGAGGTACTACCGTACAGGCAGGACCTTCTCACTCACAGCCATGGAGAAATCAGAAACCCAGACCCCAGGTCCCTCAACCTTGCGATCTGGCTCCTGAAGTCCTAGAATTTGGTTATTTAAATCTACCACAACCTTGTATGGACCTTGAGGGGGCGTAGCTAGCCAACCATGATGGCGGTCGGCTTCTGAGAAGCTCCGCCTGCGCCCGGGGATTAAATGCTGTTTCTGGACTTCGGTAGGAGTCCAGACCTGTCACCAGGCATTAGAGGCAATGTGGCGGCTCTTCGAGAGCATCCGACGACCCGACATACTGGGCTGGGACCTGAGCTGCGGGGTGTGAGAGACGCGGCCTGCTGAGGCCTCCTGATGCTGATAGCCGGGGGCTAGAGTGGCGGAGGAAGTGTGTGCCGACCCGGCATGCCCGGCCGGAAGTGCCCGTGAGAATTGCCGGAGTGGGGCCCTTCTGCTGGGATTATGATCTGTGGCTGCCTCTAAGCCTGTGCGGGACCACTTCTGAGGGTTCGCAGAGGTGACGCGGCGGCTCCGGAGCGGACTACGAAGTGGCCACGACGGAGTGGGGACCTGGCGCTTGTTCCTGGCATGGAGGCTGCGGCACCTCGAGGGTGTTTGAGGCCCCTGAGACTCTGCCGGACCCGCCCGGACGGTGGTGGTGAACGCTAGAGAGGGGGTGCGAGATATCGTGCCCTTGTGTGCGATCTTTCCTCCCCCCACACTCGAATTACTGGCGGCGGCAGACGTTCCGTCGCCGTGCTGTTGACTCAGCCTTGATTTGAAGAGCAGTGTCTCAAAGAAGCACGCAGGCCCACTACTCATGCCTGTTATGCTGCGAGGTGGAAAATATTAATTCACTATTTCATTCCAAACACATTGGTCCTATAGGAGCCATTGTTCAAGACATATTCTATTACTTATTACATTAAGTTTAGCTTTTACAGCTATAAGGCTTCACCTAGCTTCAGTTCCCAATTCAGGATTCCAATCATTAAAGCCTTCTTGAAAGTTCTTAAAGGAGTTAATCCTCCTAGGTTGCCACCAGCTCCCACTTGGAGTCTCAATATTGTATAAACAAGATTAATGGGCCCTATATTCGAGCCCTCCCACTCCTGCCCCCTTCAGTTTTTATCCTGGAAGGTAACATTCCTAGTTGCTATCACTTCACGTAGACGTGTCTGTGAGCTTCAGGCATTAACTTTAGAAGGATCCTTCTTCCAACTACATAGAGATAGGGTGGTACTGTGTACCAAACCTACATTTCTTACAAAGGTGGTGTCTCAATTCCACCTTAAGCGAATTCCCAGTATTTTTTCCCCAACCTGACTCAGTTACGAAAAGGGCTCTACACACCTTATATGTAAAATGAGCCCTCATGTATTATATTGATAGAATGAAATCATTTAGGAAAACACAACAACTCTGTGTTGCCTTTTCAAAACCACACAAAGGAAGGGCCATTTCTAAATCCGGCATTGCACAGTGGATTCTCGAATGTATACAAGCAAGCTATGCTAAAGCTAAAAGAACTTTACCTGTCCCTCCTAGAGCGCACTCTAATCGTAAAAAAGTTGCTTCAAAGGATTTCCTAGGTAATATACCATCACTGACCTATGTAAAGCAGCTACATGGTCTACACCACATACATTTGTGCTGGCCCCTCAACAAGCCAATGTAGGCCAAGCAGTTCTGCGTACATTGTTTCAAACAACTGCAACTCCCACGGGTTAGCCACTGCTTATGGAGAAGGACTGCTTTACAGCCTGTGCTAAGTGTGTGTATCTACAACAACACATACCTCAAACTGAAATTTTTATTTGCCCAGTAAGCATCTGTTTGTGGCATGTAGTGCTGTAGATTCACATGTGCCCACCCTACTCCTTGGACACCTGTGTTTGTTGCAGTTACTTTGATCAAATATCACAAATCCTTTTGCATGGGCATCTCACTAGACTACGCTATACTTCACATTCCATCCTCACCGCCTTGCAGGAAAACAATCTAACATTGGAGTCGATGACCATGCGCATTAACAGCAAGAGGAGAAATCGCTCTACCTCGCGATTCGAAAGTTTTTCTTCAAAGAAAAACAACTTGCACACATCCCATCCCATTACTAGATGGCATGATTGGGAATCTACAACACTACATATCTGAAAGAAACAGGTTAGTATTAGATTCCTCACCTTAGAATATCCCCAGGCGTCAGATTGGATCCGGAAAGTTTTCGTCAGCAGTACCCCTGTGCGTCGTTAGGCGTCGTCTGCGGCTCCGCGTCCGTCGTGGGTGTCATGATCGCCGGAATGACATTGTCAGAGTACTTAGACGCCGCCCTCGCGCTTTGACGTCAGTTCTTCTTTTTTCCGCGTCAGTAAGCACAGATCCAGGAAGAGCAGTACTTCTAGTCATTTTCTGACTAACTTTTTTTTATCTGTTTTGGATCTCTTTTCGAGTCGACTTCAACTCCTGGTGCCGTAGGGATGCCTGACTTCAAGCCGTGTGACGCCTGTCACCGCCTGATGTCGGTGACCGACCCTCACCGTCGGTGTCTCTACTGCCTTGGGGCTGACCACCACGACAAGTCGTGCCCCGACTGCTGACCTCGAAAGCTAGGCGGGAGCGGTCCCGTATACTTCTTGAGATCCAGCATTCAGCTCCACGCCGGTCCAGGTCCCGGTTGAGTAGGAAGCCGAGGGACCGGTCTCTGAGCCTCAGTCGTCGACGCTTATCAGGCCATCACTTCTCGTCGGGCTCCAAGTCCTCCGGTAAGTCGAGGCACTCTAAAAAGAAGTCGAAGAGGCGGCATCGATCTTCCGACTCCCTTCGCCCCTTGCGCAACGCGGCTGAGGGTCCGGCGTCACCGCGGGCATTGCATTCGACCCCATAGCCCCCGGTCCCTGGGCGGCATGCGACGCCGGAGAAGATACGTGATTTCCTCGTGGCCATGAGGACTCACTTCCTTCCCTCGAGGCCTGTTGGTGCGCCTTCGGGCCGTGCGGACCCAACTAGGGGCCCTGGCGGGCCAGCGGCTTCCGCCCCGGTGCCGTCGGGTGCTTCGGCTCCGGCGCCGTCGTCGACTTCTGTCCCGACGCCACAGGGCCCCGAGGGATCTAGGCCTGGATCCCGGTCGACGCCAGTTGACCTCACGACTCCTCCGCTGGCCCCAACCCCGATGGTGTTGTTCCTGGCGCCGTCTTCAGATGAAGCCGTCCCCAGTTTCAGTCCGGGTCCGGCGTCGGAACGGTGCCGTCTCCTGCGTCGATGAGTGAGGCCTTCACCTACGACCCGGTTCCGTTATTCCTGCCTCTTTATCAGGAAACGGATGAGCGGGAGGACTGGGAGGGGTCTGAGGACCCTCTGGCGCAACAGTGCCAGTTGAGCCAGGACTGGGCAGATGAGCTGGGGGAGGCCAGTGGTTTGGATACATCGCCTGACACTGGATTCATCTCTCCTCCCTCTGTGGCTACGGAGGAGGGTGCTACCTATGGTGTGGTGTTGCGCAGGGCGGCCAAGGCCTTGGCTCTTGAGCTTCCTGTCGCGGCCGTGAGGACTGACCTCCTCACCGAGGTGCTTCAGCCGCGAGTAAGCTCTTCGGAGCCTCTGCTGCCGTTTAATGAGGCCCTCACTGACGTTCTGGTGGGCACTTGGTCCAAGCCCTCCACAGTGTCCCCTGTGGATCGGAACGTGGCCCGATGCCACCGCCCGGCTCCGGGCGACCCCAGCTTTCTGTCTGTGCACCCCACCCCCGAGAGCCTGATGATCCAGGCCTCTACGTTCCAGACCGCGTTCACGACTGCTCCCCCGGATTGGGAATCCAATAGGTTTGACCAGTTTGGGAAGAAACTGTTCTCATTGAGTTTGGGGTTGTGGTCTATCAATACCGCTTGCCTTTTGGGCCGTTACACCCACTCCTTGTGGGACACAGTTGCAGAAGTGCTGCCCCAGTGTCCGGAGGAGGCCCAGGCATGGCTCGCCCTTGCTGAGGGGCGGGATGCAGCACGTTATTCGATTAGGTGTGGACTCGATACCACGGACTCGCTGGGCAGGGCGATTTCCACGACAGTGGCGGTTCGCTGCCACGCCTGGCTGAGGTCTGCCAATTTTTCAAGGTATGTCCAGGTCATGCTCATGAACCTGCCCTTCGATGGCCGTGGCCTTTTTGGTGACAAAGCAGACTGTGCACTTGAGCGTTTCAAGGACTCCAGGTCTACAGCCAAGTCCTTGGGCCTGTCGGGCCTGCTCCAGCAGACTTCTTGACCCTTTCGCGGTCAAGGAAGGGGTGCTCCCACATGTCCAGCCACATGCCGCAGAACCAACCTCAACACGGACGTGGTAACCGCCGTGGTGGTCCCGGGGGACAACTGCAAGGTCAGTCTACATCCACTCCCGCAGCATCTGCCTCAAAGCCTTCCTAGTCCGACCTTTCAGGCCCATTCAACGCCAGTAGGGGGCAGGGTCCGCCATCATCTCCTCCACTAGCGTACCATCACTTTGGACAGGAGAGTGCTGCAAATCGTCCGAAGGGGCTACTCCCTCCCCTTCAAGTCGACCCCTCCAATCATGCCACCGCAGTACCACCGCGTGTCGGGGATCACTTGCAACTTCTGCAGGAGGAAGTTACGGCCCTCTTGGCCAAGGGGGCCATCGAGCGCGTTCCTGGGCCAGAAGTAGGACATGGTTGCTACTCCCACTACTTTCTGGTACCCAAGAAGGGCAAAGGAGGCCTACGCCCTATCTTGGACCTCCGGAGCGTCAACGGCTTCCTCCGGAAGGAGAAGTTCAAGTCCCCGTCCTGCTGGCCCATCGGTGCTACCTGCGGTTCACGGTAGGCCACGAGCACTTTCAGTTTACCGTGCTGCCCGTCGGCCTCACCAGTGCCTCGCGGGTGTTCACGAAAGTGATGGCGGCGGTCGCAGCTCATCTGCACAGATCGGGGGTTTCAGTCTTCCCCTATCTCGACGAATGGTTGTTGAAGGCGGGCTCGCCCCAGACAGTCGTCTCCCACCTCCAGACTATGGCCGACCTCCTGCACTCGCTGGGGTTCTCCATCAACGTGCCGAAGTCACACCTGTGCCCCTCTCAGAAGCTCGTTTTCATCGGAGCGGTTCTGGACTCGGCGCAGTTTCGGGTTTATCCTCCCGAACAGCGGGTTTCGGGATATTCAGGCTCTGGTTCCGATCTTTCAGCCTTTATCCTGAGTTTAGGTCAGGTTGACGCTGCGGCTCCTGGGGCTGTAGGCCTCCTGCATCCTACTGGTGCATCACGCCAGGTGGCGGATGCGGGCTCTGCAGTGGGACCTGAAGTTTCGGTGGGCGCTGCATCAGGGCAACCTGTCCGACCACGTCCTGACCTCGGAGGGCACTGCGAGTCAGTTGCAGTGGTGGCTCACGAACCGCGATTGGGTCAGCGGCAGATCCCTCTCCCTCCCCCAACCGGAGCACGTAGTAGTGACGGATGCGTCCCTCCTGGGATGGGGGGGCCACATGGGAGAGGCGGAGATCAGAGGTCTGGTCTCCGGCGGAGTTCCGGCTCCACATTAACCTGTTGGAGTTACGGGCGATTCGTCTAGCACTGAAGGCATTACTTCCCTCTGTACGGGGAAGTGTAGTGCAGGTGTTCACGAACACCACCACCGCCATGTGGTACTGCAATAAACAGGGCGGGGTGGGGTCGTGGACCCTTTGTCAGGAGGCTCTGCGCCTCTGGACGTGGCTGGAACACCAGGGCGTCACCCTGGTGGTTCAACACCTGGCAGGTTCCCTGAACGCCAGCGCGGACAAACTCAGCCGCCGGTGCATGATGGATCATGAATGGCGTCTGAACTTGGACGTGGCGCAAGGTCTCTTTCAGCAGTGGGGAGAGCCTTGGTTAGATCTGTTCGCCACCGAAGAGAACGTGCAATGTCATAAGTTCTGCGTGTTGGAATTTCCAAGGCGGCACTCGCTCGGAGACGCTTTTTGTCGCGAGTGGAGCTGCGGTTGTTTTCCGCCTTTCCGCCTATACCACTTCTACCGAGAGTGCTAAAGAAGATCAGGTGAGACCGGGCCCAAGTCATCCTTGTGGCTCCGGACTGGGCACGAAGATACTGGTATCCCGAGCTACTCAGCATGTCAGTCGATCCTCCGATTCGTCTGCCTCTTCAGGAGGTCCTTCTGTTGCAGCAGCAGGGGACGGTCCTCCACCCGAACCTGTCCAGTCTCCACCTACATGCGAGGAGATTGAGCGGCGACAGTTGAGTCCATTTGACTTGCCTCCTGAAGTCTCTGATGTGATTCTGGCAGCCAAGAATCCCTCCACAAAATCGGTATACGCCTGCAGGTGGAACACATTTGTGGCATGGTGCACAGCAAATGCTGTGGATCCACTTTCTGCCCTCCTTTTAGAGGTTCTCCTCTTCCTTCTTTCTCTTGCCCACCAGGGCACTGCTCTGGTCACTATTAAAGGCTATCTCTCAGCCATTTCAGCCTTCTTAAGGCTTCCTGATCAGCCTTCTCTTTTCAAGTCCCCTGTTGTAAATAGATTCTTGAAAGGCATAACACACATGTTTCCTCCTGTTCCCTTCGTGATGCCTCAGTGGGACTTGAACCTTGTACTGACTTATCTGATGTGCGCTCCCTTTGAGCCACTTCATAACTGTCCTCTTCGTCTTCTGACTCTTAAAACTGCATTCCTGGTTGCCATCACCTCTGCCAGGAGAGTGAGTGAGCTCCAGGCTCTGTCTTCTAAGCCTCCTTTCCTCACTGTCCATCCGGACAAGGTTGTTCTGAGGACTCGTCCTTCTTTCCTGCCCAAGGTGGTTACAGCCTTTCATATCGGGCAGTTCATCACCTTGCCCACCTTCTTTCCGCCTCCGCATCCCTCGAAAGAGGAAGAGAGGCTCCACTGTCTGGACCCAAAACGTGCGCTCTCCTTCTATCTAGACCGCACACGCCAGTCCCGGTGGACCACCAGCTCTTTGTTGGTTACGTGGGCGCTAAGAAGGGACGGGCGGTGCACAAGCGGACCATCTCTTGGTGGGTCGTTTTGGGCATCGAGGTCTGTTACTCCTTGGCGAAAAAGGAGCCTCCTGTGGGACTGCGCGCCCATTCCACTCGGGCCACGGCGGCTACTACTTGCCTGGGTCGGGGAATCCCCTTGCAGGACATCTGTCGGGCAGCTACGTGGGCCTCGCGGCACACGTTTGCTAAGCACTACAGCCTGGACAGCAAAGTCCGGAGAGATGGCTTTTTCGGCCGTTCCGTTCTCCAAGACTTTCTGATGTGATCTTGGTTCGCAGACCCACCACCGGGGATGTGATCTTGGTTAGCAGACCCACCACCGGGGTTGGTATTGCTGGGGTATCTATTCTAAGTTAAGGAATCTTAACACTAACCTGTTTCTTTCAGATGCACAAGTTACTACCTTTGTTAACGATATATCTGTAAGAAACAGTAGTTAGTGTTAGATTCCTTGCCGCCCCACCCATCCTCCCCATTCTGCAAACTGATATCTAGGGTTAAGGTATCTCCCTTTGAGGGCCCTAGTTTCATGGCACCAGTGTTGGTTTCTTGCATGGCTCTGCGTTCCTGACGCGGAAAGCTATGTACAGAACTGATGTCAGCTCGCGAGGGCGGCATCTAAGTACTCAGACGATGTCATCCCGACGCCGACGACAGACGCGGAGCCGCAGACGACGTCTACCGGCGCTCAGGGGTACTGCTGACGAATTCTTTCCGGATCTAGTCTGACGCCAGGGGATATTTTAAGGTAAGGAATCTAACACTAAATACTGTTTCTCACAGATCTATTGTTACCGAAGGTAAGTAACTTGTGCGCCATGAACAGATGCTTACTGGGTAATTTAATCAATCAATCCATTTTTATAGCGCACTACTTACCCGTGAGGGTCTCAAGGTGCTGAGGGGGGTGGGGTAGGGTGGTAGCAGCTACTGCTCGAACAGCCAGGTCTTGAGATGTCTCCTGAAGGTCAGTAGGTCCTGGGTCTGAGGCTGATGGGTTACATTTTCTTTCAATTCCATAGGTTTTAGCAATAAATGTGTCACCAGTGCATGTTAATAAAATCTCTTTTTAAAATATTGTTCTTATATGTATTCGCCAGTCATAGCGTTATGATGGAGGTTAGTTTTTTCAGGTCAGTCATGTTCGACTGATGCTCATAAAACATCTGCCAGTTTCAGTTTATGTTGGCCTAATTATATAGAATTTCTTGAGCATGTACTAATGTTTTCTTTTTTGTTTGCTGCAGGATTCCAAAAGGACTAAGTGAAAAGGTGTTTACAAAAATTGAACAGATGTCTAAGGGGTCAGAAGAGCTTCACACCCATGGTAATATAAAGTGCTAAATAAACAGTCAAATTAACTTATTATAATTACTTTGTTATTTGAAAGCGGATTGTTTGCTCTGGGCACCAAATTGCGCTATTTATTCATATTTACCATATAGCAGCACGTGTGTTCAAGAAAGAGAGAGAAAAAAAGTCAAAAAACATCAACACAGAGGCTGACACAGTGGGGTCAAAGTCTTAGTGGCAGCATTTTCCTCCAGTTATGCTTGCTGTTAATCAGCTGTGCACTAACCCAACTATCAACAAGCATTTACAATGCAATAGGTCTCGCAGCATTAAAGTTTGAGTTATTGGCATTGTGTATGACAATGCGTTGCATAAATTTTTTGCAAACTTTGAATTGGTGAGCAGTGAGTGTGTGTGCAAGAGTACGCTGTTGCTCACAGCTGTTATTCACACAGCTCTGATGATGCACCTGCGGAATCACCAAGAGAAATTAGAAAAGGCGTCTATTGACAGTCCTTACTTATAGCTAAAGCCCATGATTTTTCGGGGTGTGCTAAGTGTATGTCTCACACAGATCCTTGTATCCGCCTACCCTGATTCAGAGTTTCATGACCACACTATGTTTCAGCTCATGCCTAGTTTCATTCAAACTAGCATTGAGTTTTTTCACACATACCATTTGAAACTTGTTGGCACACATGAATACTCACTTCGACTATAAAAGCATCTCATTTCTTCTCTCAGCCCAGGGCAACAGACACATAATTAACTGGACATACAATTAGCTACCAACATCCATAAAAGAAAAAGCATTCGAGCGACAAGCTCTACTAGCCCCAGGCCAAACATAAAGGACAAACAGCATGGCAGCTCCCAAGAGATCGAAATCAGAAAAAAACTCCTGCCGACCTTTTTATGAGCTATGGAGCAGAACTATATAATGCACAGAAAACCGTAGACATCACTAAGCTACCACCAGAAATCGAGAGGCACGTGCCACATTCGAGCTACAAGGTAGTTTTTCCATGCACGCAAATATCTTACCGTTCATCAAATCCGAATAGTAGTCTGATATCACACACTTTAAATAGGAACTACAAACTACATGCAGAAGCAAACGATATTCTGGAAAACTCTCTGAAAAACAGACCATTTAAATTTCTTGGGGACTATGGTAATAATACGCCAAGATGATCGACTCAACTGATGACTTCATTTATGCAGACACTCTGTCGTTGCTCAAACTACACACTGTACCTCACGTTTTGGTAAATCGTCATGGAATGCAGGGCACACAGATTACGCACTGGTACAACAGTGCATATATGCACAAATTAATTGCGGTGTCAACTAGGCTGAAAAATTCATGAAGTCACACAATTTCCAAACGGCACAACAGCACCGCCTATACTTTATTATGTTGCTCCCAATGTTCAGACAATTTTTCATCTGTAATGGTGAAAAGTGAAATGGAAGATGCTCGTAAGAGGTCATATCTACAAGAATGTGTTTAATGAACCATGTCACCCCACAGCATTGATCGCGTGCAGGGTGGCGAAAGCGCGTCTCATCCCTGCGTTTCATGCACATTCTGTTACCTGCATAACCGGCGCCCCCAGGGTCCACGCCAGTGTCCAGCACAGCAATAACCATCCCGCGGCCATTGTACTCTGGGAATCGGGCAAGGAAGCACCCCCCTCGTCACTGGCTCTACTGTCTTCTCTGCTTCCTGTGCGCACGCAAAACGAAACCTATCGTGGGGCGGGACTTCCGTGTTGTGAAGCCCGCGCCCACGGAGTGCCTGGAGGAGTAGTGGTGACGCGGGGCTCCCATGCCCGGAGAGCCCCGCGGTCGGAGGCTGCACAAGTCCGGAGTGCCGGTGGGGAGGGGTGGGGAGGGGGGGAGGGGTTGGTGCCTGTATCTGTGCGTGGGGGGGGGAAATGTCTCTCCGTGCGCGTGTGTGTGTATGCTTGTGTATGTGACAGCCGTACAGGGAGAGACAAGAGCGAGCTGAGACGAGCATGCAGAATTGTCTCCTTTCTCTTTGCACGTGGTGAAGGCAAAGCACGGACCATAGTGTAGCAGCTAATTAATAGATGAAAGCCCGGCGTCTAAAAATGGAAGCGCTTGATCCTTTTTTAATAGAATATGCAGCTAGGCGGAGGGAATAAGATTATGATGAGCACGAGCAGTTTGGTGGATGAACGAAGGAGAAATAATACGATGAAAAGTCTCTCCGTGCATGTGTGTGCGCATGCGTGCAGGGGGAGGTGTGCCTGTATATGTTGGCGATTCCCAGGAGACAGCCGCGCGCGTGGCCTGCGCCGATCGCCTTTTGAGAGAAGCGCGCGGCCGGCACTGTCTCCTGGGAAGCAGAGTCAGTAACAATAGATCTCGGCGAGTACAGTGCTTACGCACTGTATCGCTACGAGACCTAAAAACGAGACCCTTCCCAAAATGTTATTTTTCTTTTCTACAATCCAAAATTAAACTAGTAATATTTCTCATGTTTTCACTGTGTACTGTGCCTCTCTGAGATTCCTGTTTTCTTCTCAGCGGTAGTGACGCTATTTTTTTCTACGGTTAGATATCTGTGATAATTATATAGGGGCATCGTTCTCAAATGCATTATGCATTCTTATAAAGCGGGCTTTAGCCGAAAGTGTCAGTGTTGTATACATATAAATGGGTGAACTTTAACGTCCTCATAATTACCTGGAACAATCAATCAAATAAGAGAACCAAATGACCTGTAGGCGAGAAGAACTAGTTCAGAAGGGCAAGGATGAAGTGAAGCATAAAATATAGAAGTGTGAAACCGGGGATTCAAGGACATTTAGGTGAGAAGAATAGATGGGACATCTTGTTAACTTGGACTTTCAGTAACTATCTTTGATTAGCATCATAGCACAATGCAGGATTAATGTCCTGGAATATAATTCCAGGGAAGGTTATGTCTTCACAAACATCTTTAATTGCAGTGTCTTCTAAATCAGCACAAGACTTGAGCTGTCGCAGGCCTGTGTGTAATTAGAAGTTTCTCTCCTTGCTTATAAATTATTATTGTGTCACTATTTCAAATCAATTTATTTTCTTCTGTGTTGAATAATATTACGTTCTATATGTAATATAATGTATTTCTTGATAAATTGTAGACTGTTTCAATACCATTAATAATACAATTTAGAAAACTGTTTCTTTCAAAATATGGTTATGGTGCAAATCTCAGTCATGTGCAGCAGAGCATTGTCCAACAGTTTCATGATACAAAAGGACACACAGCACATGCAAAATACTTAAAATAATCCTAATACCACACCATAGTAAAATAAGCAGCAACAGGGAATTCAATTTGAAATAAACCCTTTAAATGTAATCACTTAACAGAAAAGGAGGCTATTCCCACCTGAATTGTTTTGTGGGATGGATATCAGACTAAAGGGGTTAAGAGAGGCAATAAAGATGCAATCTTTGGTACTCTAGCAGTACATGTTAAGGTCAGCGTTTTTCGCAGTATCACAAGGAATGCTTAGCATATGGTCATTATTACAAGAAGCCGTTTAAAATCCCTGTACTTTCCATATCCAGGAATTACCATTACTTGGATTCCCTATATTTTCAGATGTAGGGAAATGACAGAGATTACAATTTTTGGAGACTACGATGAGAGAATTGGTGTTTCTGTGCCAAATTGCCAAATGTTTTTCACCTAGTTTCTAGCAATACAAAAAGATGATGGACGGAATGTCATTCACCCCAGATCTGGGTTAAATCCATTGTTTTTTGCTCACCATGCCCCCCTAGTTTCACCTCAGCTATATGCAAATCAGTTTTTAACCTGCTCCCCATGGGAATAGTCCAGCCTGAACTGCCAGGCCAAGTCCTCCCAGGACCGGAAAACAACCATCCTAGGACTGGGTTTAGTGTATCAACCTGATCAGCCAGGCTAGCTTGAATTCAATGACCGTGAGGGTGAGACCCACGTCTGGGCATACCCTTCCCACTTCAGGGCGACTAAAGCAACAGAAAAAGATGATGGCCGGAATGCTGAATAGTAACAAACTTTCACCCCAGTCACAGATCTGGATTAAATCAATTGTTTTTTTGCTCACCACGCCACCTAGTTTCTCACAAACATTGTGGTTGTTCTAAGCAGCTAAAATCTCTGTGGGAAAAATTAAAACATAATTTTGATCGCCTAGTAATGCCCGCTACCTGCCCATCTGAATTTACAGGCCACTCCTAATGGTGGCTTGTTGCATGGATTCTGCATATATACAGAACTACGCACAAGAAACCAGGACCTCAGTGTACCAACCACCCACCTTAGTGTCCGGAAACCTAATTCGACTAGCTATTGTCTCATTCGTTCTCCGTACTACAGCAAAGCTACCAATGTTTAGACATGCTAGAACATGTAACTCAGACTCTCTCAGTAATCGCAGGAGCAAGAACACTCTTTCGCCAACTCACTTATACTTGTCCACAACATAAATAATCAGAGACGCAGGATAGTTTAAAATGTTTATTTTAACTAACATGCTCTATAATGCAGTACAGGAGCCAATACTAGCAGCAAAATGCATAAACTCAGTATAGTGAGCATTGTTACAATTCCATAAAATATGAACGGGCGATCATTTTATAAAGCTAGTGAGGAAAAAAAGGCCCAATGTGCCTTGCCACCATCCCTGTGTTAGGGACTAGTTTATTATAACTATAGAAGATCTATGGGCTTTGTCAGGGGGACCCCATACCTCCAAGGTTAGATTGCAAGGGATTACATCTCCAGAAAAACACAGGTCTTCTCTTCTGAAAGATTTTCCTTCAAGTGCCTTAACCTGCTTACACGCAATATTAAAAGCACCCGATTTTCAGTAGTGCACCTGTGGCAGTATTTTGTCTAACATGCGTGGGACTGACCAACTCAGATTAACGGAGCACATTGTTTTTCAACCTTGAACATGCTGTGCAGACAGAGCCTCAGAGTACAGCAAGAAAAGTGAAAGGCAGACTATTGTCATGTGAACAAGTGCAAACACAGGATTTGTGAAAATAAATTAATGTAGAAACATGTGCAAAAAGCGTCAACAAGGCAGCCAAGCTTATACTAACTTATGCTAACGTAGCAATGTACGCAGTGAATCCATAACCTCACTATAGGCTTTTAAAGCTTTGATCTGATAGAGACGACAAGCTGCTGATTCCTTAACGTAGAATTATCCCCAGGCGTGAGACTGGATCCGGAAAACTTTTTGCCACAGCATCCCTGCGCGCCTTTGTCAGTTTTTTCTCTTTTCCGCGTGCAACGCGGATCCGGATTGTGTCCTGGCCTGTTTTCAGGCCTTCTTTTTCATACTTGGCTTTCGTGGAACAGTGTGCGAATGCCTTCGGGCTTCAAGACGTGTACCTCCTGTGCACGTCTCATATCGGCGACGGACCCTCACCCGATTTGCATGTGGTGCCTAGGTGAGCATCAGAACTCGGAGAGCTGCAACGCCTGCCAGCACCTTAAGCCTAAATCGCGACGGGAGCGCCGGATGAAGTAGCTGTCGGCACGCTTGTCTAGGTCAGCTCAACATCCGTCCCCTACCTTAGAGGCGAGAAGCCGCCGGTTTCGTCTGCAACATAGTCTCTCACCACGGCTCCAGGAGCGTAGCTCACCTGCTGGTGGGTCCTTCAGTTTGTCGCCGAGGCCCTGTCCTCCTTCCGCTGGGGGGCGCCCGCTCCCCCCAGGACATGCGCCCCTGCTCATCGCCTTCCTACCTGCCGTTTCCCGGCAAGGAGGCGACTAGGGCCCAAATGACAGCCTACGCTGCGGCTCTGCAGGCTTCTTTGGCCCTTCTTCCACCTCTTGGGACATCCGCGGAGCCCTTGCCTCGCGTTGGGACTTCCGCGGTGGCTCCTGCCCCGGCACCGAAGGTTTCAGCTTCAGGTAGAAGGAGGGTGGTGTCGTCGAGGGGTGGTCCTTTGGGGCTCCCCTCTACGGCGCCTGGCGTGCCTGCCTCACTGCAAATCCCTACGGGGCTCCCTGTGGCGTCGCAGGAGATCTCCGGGTTTCTGAGCAGGCGGCTGCCTCACCAGAGGTCGAGCCGGTGTAGTTTTGGCGCCGGGAGTCTTCCTCCCCGGCTCCGGTGGAGTCGCGGGTGGAGGCCGGGACCTGGGGCGCTTTCCCGAGTCCCTCTCGGTCCTCGAAGCGGGCGGCTGCCCTGTCTGAGGCAGAGCCTGCGCCTTTTTGGCTCCGCTCCTTCGCTGTTCCGGCGTCTACCCTGCCCCATTCTCCCAGAGAGCACGTGGTGCCAGAAGTCGACCCGGCGCCACGTGACGTTGATCAGGTGCCGATGGTGGACTCCACGGAGCCGCACCGGCGTCGGGTTCTTGATTTACCTCCTGAGGTCCCTTTTTCTTCAGAGGTCTGTCATCTATTGGTGTGTTCCTCTCCGGAGACTGGGTGCCGTATTGTTGACTTTTCACCGGCATCTTCCAGGTAGAGCTCCTCGCCGTCCCCACAGTCTGAATCCTCGAACCCTTCTTTCCGTGGCTCGCGGCTGGCTTTTCCACCGGCCTCTCCGCCTTCCCCTGAGGCCCCTCAGGTTCCCCGTTCATCAGTGGACCCTTCCCTATTCAGAGGCTGACCGCTCCTCCCTGGACATGGGGATGGAGGGCTCAGCCTGCAGCCATTGCCCACGGAGGAATTGCTTTCTCCTCCGCAATGCCCTACTGAGGCCAGTGTTGCCTTTGTTCGGACTATTTCCACAACTGCTGGTATTCTGAGGATGGGTGAACCTGTCACTCCTTTTCCTACAGATAACTTCTTGGAGGTTCTCCACCAGGGCTCCTGTGGACGGTAGTTGTTCCTTCTTTTGAGACGTCATTCCATAATTCTCTTATAGGGGCTTGGGGGCGCTCTGCCACGGGGGATCCGGTGCCTCAGGCGCTTCTGCATCGTCACCGTCCTGCTCCGCATGACCCTGTCTGTCTTTTCATTCCATTGTGGTAAATAAATAAATAATACCTCTCTTTTTGACTAGACATATATCATAACAGATAGCTCAATAAATAAGAGTCAAGATTCGAGGTAGTAGGAGTTTTGCAGGTTTAATACAGCATAAGGACAGGAACAGGACAACCTGCATAGGAATAGGATGGCAGGGCCCAGCAGCTGCTGGGGCTGGATCTGGGATGAGCGCGCTGACTTTTAATAACAATACATGAGCATATATACATAACGCAAACACATAGCATTACATTGCAGTAGGCGTAGCAGTGGGTGGAGCAGAAGGCGTGACGCGTAGCAGTCGCGAAAGATAAGGGCGAAAGTAGGTGTAACTGGGCGTATACATAGACATGTGATGCAAACGTAACAGAATATGTCATGAATGGGGCGGAAACCATGGAGGGGGCTACCTAAGGAGCCGGGACCTCTAACCTGATGGTGCGCGCAAACTAGCAATGACGTGTTACTAGGAGAAACTGGGGGCTATGAACTCTGTGCTAGGAGCAGAGACTGAAGTCTGGAGAGTCAGGGCGACATGTACCTAAACAGTATCTAGTATCTGATGTTTAGAGAACATGTTGATATAAACTAGAAGTCAGGAGAGGAAAGGCTAACTTGATTCTAAGACTGGACCATGCATTATTCTACATGTAGTGCGTGATGAAGAATATGGAATGACCATTAAATGCAGTATTTCTCTAACGTGGAGACGTGAAGGCTAGACAATGACGGAAACTATTGATGCAGTTCAGTAGCTTAGGAATGCAGAGAAGGAGGACTGAACTGATAACTGGAACTATAACATATTCTTGGCAGACTCAGAGACTGAGCCAGCTGAACCGGGTACTGCAAGGCAGGAAGTAAGTGAAGGGTCGAGGATACAGGTGGGGGCTGTATCGCTCCTCAGCGAGGCTTCAGGAGACAGGAGCTGAATCTGGTGTCCAGGCCCTTTTGAGGCCTAGAAACGGGGACTTTATAATAGAATAACGTGCACACTGAGAAACGTGGCAACGTAGCTTTACATAGGCCTGATATTCGTAGTATTCACGAGGACTAGAAACTGACATACTAGAGGTGGACACAACTATAATTGCGTCATTAATCGGACATGGGGAATGCATATGCATATTTAATCATGCACACATAACATATGATGGATGACACGTAGGGACACAGAACATGGCAAAATTTACTTTTCCACATTCCCTCCTTGTCACTACGTTTCCATCAGGAAACATCAATATTCATGATACCATCTATCATTTCATACAGTATCATTTGCTCGTCTCGAATTATCCTGGAACGGGATTTAGAACGGGGCTTGGGACTAGGAATACAAGAGGTAGCACAAATGCCGCAAATCGCAGGGCCACATTGTATACAGAGGCAGCAGCTGAATATGATCGCTACTGCAATACCTAGAAAGGACAATATTTTCCATCCCCATGCGGAAATTATATTCCAGAACCAACCGGACCATGTCCAGGTACCTGGATCTTGGTGTAACAGATGGGCAATTTTATGGAGTCTGGTTATAGCTGAATAAACAGACGGCGCGTTATTTGGAATGAAAATGCAGCAACTAGATCCGATGACTCTACAGGCCCCGCCCCTATCGGCCAGTATGACGTCAAGGACGAGACGATTCTGTAAAACGACAAATCTCATAGCAGATTGCTCTTCGGTTAAGTTACCTAGAGCAGAGGCAGTCTCATTTACTACAGCTTCGAGGGTTCTGGTTAACCTACGGATTAGCTTACTATTCTGGATAGGTCCTATAAAGAAAAAGAAACCTCTGTTGAAATCTGTATACTGTTCTAGAGCAGTTTCAGTATAATCGACAATTGGGGACTCCCTTCTATGTCTAACGTGTACTAGATGTGTGTTTCTATGATAATCAGGTGGGGCTAGGAAAACAGGTGGCAGTAGGAAGGCAATGTAACAGGTTCCCTCCCAATCGAGGGGCAGACGAACATATGCGGTTTGACCACAAATAAAATAAGAATGACGTGAAGCTTTAAAGATAGATTTCCCACTGTCACTATACTTGACAATAGTAGTACAATCACTATGTCCTACGTGTACGGAACCATTATTTCGGACACATAATTCGCCTTTGACTGGTAGTACTGAAATAGCAGGTAAGTCTGGAGTAGTATCAGACTGAACATTCAAGACCATGAAATTCGAAGAATAGTTACCTAAATTATACACTTCATTTTCTAGATCTAACCCGGTTCTGTGGGGAAGACCTTGTTTGTCTGGAAAACATGTACTGTTAAGAAAAGACATATCTGTTGAGGATGACGTTAACGTGGACCATGCTCCACACGAACCATTATGTGAGAATGGATAAGGAAAAAGTGGCAGAACTCCCTTCTGTGTCTGGAAAGGGGGGAGTCGACCACACACCCAACAATTAGTGGCATTGCTGGTCTGGTGTGAGTAATGTAACATGCGGATGAATGAGTTATTTCGCATGGCGAGGCGGTAAGAGAGTTCATGAGGAGGCAGATCACTAAACGTGTGCTCTACTGTAGCATTAGCAGACTTATTTACATGAAGAACTGGGAAATACAAGAAAAATGCATAACTGGTGCAGGAAATCATAATGCTGAGAAACAATATGAAACATAGAAAAACAATACATCGGATTGAGTTTTGACTAACTCTCTCACTATGGGGGTCTATTTTATACATGTCAGAAACAGTCTAACCGTTTCACCTAGGGGAGGACTTAGACAATCAAACTGGCTGACTTATTTTACTAGACCGGAGTTTTAGCTTGTACTCCTGTGGTGGAGTTTTCTCTAACAGGGGAGGGGTTGTAGCAATGTCTTTTGCGGGACAGTCCTTGAGAACAATATTTTGGCAATCCTTCAAATCCTGGGAAATGTTCTTTAAGACGGGTTTCAGTCCATTAAAAAGTTTAATATGAGAAAGGTGCACCCAGCCTTTGCGTCCTTCCAACTTCACGGCTGTACGGGTGGTGAGGAGGACCTGTCGGGGCTCTTTCCAACGAGGCTCCAGCGGACTTGATCTGTCAAAGTTGCGGACCATCACCATGGATCCTGGAACGATTTCATGCGGTGCCACCTCGGTATTGTCTGGAAATGCGGCGGCAACCTGTGAACGACATGAGTTGAGGGCAGACATCAAGGAAGCTAGGTAATCTGTCAGCATATTACTTGAAACATCGGTAATACTTCGGGGTCTAGGAGTACCCCACATATTAGGGGGGCGGCCGAAAACGACCTCGTACGGGGACAGACCTGATCTGGAATGTGCGACCATGCGCATATAAAATAAAGCGACTGGCAGAGCTACTAGCCAGTCCACACCTTTTTCTTTACACACTTTTGCAATACGGATTTTCAGAGTCTGGTTATGTCTCTCTACGAGACCGGCTGCTTCAGGATGGCGTACACAATGAAACTTCCACTGGTACCCTAACAACAGGGAAACATGCTTCATGAGTTCAGATGAGAATGGCTGGCCGTTGTCAGAATATACGACTCTAGGGAGTCCATAACGAGGGAAGAACTCACGAACCAACTGCTTGGCAGTGGTCGCGGCTGTGTAATCTGGAACTGGATATGCTTCTGTCCACCTGGACAAAGCGCATACAACTACAAGGACATACTTGAAACCTCGACATCGCTCCATCTGAATATAATCCATCTGGAGGACTTCAAAAGGGTGGTCAGGGGGCTGGAATCCACCTTGTTCCACCGGGACACTTTTACCTGGATTAAACTGACAACATATCATACAGGTACGGACTTTCTGCTTGGCTGCAGCTCGTAAATGCTTGTTGAACCAAATGTTCTGGATACTGTCTAACATGGCTTTTTCTCCTAAATGTGCTGGACTATGTGCGGTATTAATAATGACTTGAACCATAGAGTCGGGGAGAAACCATGTGGCTCTACCCTTCGTTAACCATCCTTGATCTGTCTGGACCCCTCCTTGTTCGGACCATTTCTTGATTTCTTCGGGAGTAGCATGTAACTGGATATCTATGACATCTTGTGTAGGGTCCTTAACTGTCATACATGTAATCGGATCTGGAGTATGTGTCTGTGTCGGATTAACTTGAATGTCTGGAGTCTGTGCTGTAAGCTTGGCTGTGCGATCTGCTAGATCGTTACCTTGGGAAATAATGTCAGTAACTTTCGTATGTGCTTTGCACTTCATGATAGCGATAGATGTCGGTAAATGTATGGCATCTAACAGAGCTTGAATAAGGAGACCATGCTGAATCTTGGTTCCATGAGAAGTCATGAAACCTCTCTCCTGCCAGAGCACTCCGAAGTCATGTACAACTCCAAATGCGTAACGTGAATCTGTGTAAACATTAACTTTCAAGTTCTTGGCGTGTATGCAGGCTTGTGTCAGAGCAACTAGCTCTGCTGCTTGAGCGGACAGGGTATCAATACGGTGTGTTTCAATAACTTCGGTGTCAGTAGTCACTGCATACGCGGCGACTAGTTCTCCTGTACTAGTTCTCAGGCATGAACCATCCACATAAAGTGTCAGGTCGGGGTCTGGTAACGGAGTATCTGTCAGATCTTGTCTTGGCTTTGTCGTAATGTTAACTACTTCCACGCAATCATGTGTGGCTGGATTTGAATTAACTGATGGTAACAGTGTAGCAGGATTCAGGATGTTGCAGCGTCTGATTTCTATGTGTGGCTGGAACAGTGTCAATTCATAACCTGTTAAACGTGCAATTGTCAAGTGCTGAGTTTGTGTTCGGTTTAAAAGAACTTCCACAGAATGTGGAACTTGTACTGTCAAGGTATGTCCTAAGACTATGGAATCACTTTGTCTGATAGCTAGGGCTGTGGCTGCAACTGACTTGAGGCACGCAGGCAGAGCCTGGGCTACAGGATCTAATGTGCTCGAAAAATAAGCACAGGGCTTGTATTGTCCTGCTTGATCTTGTGTGAGAACAGATAATGCTGTACCTTCACGTTCAGTGACGAAAAGTGTAAAAGGCTTACTGTAGTTCGGTGTCGCTAGAACTGGAGCTTGGCATAGGGCTTTCTTTAACTCATTGAAACTAAGTGTATGTTCAGATGTCCAAGGGAGGACAGTCGATACGGCTGCCTCCTGTGTCGTTAACTGTATCAGTGGTTTGGCTAGAAATGCATACTGGGGAATCCATTGTCTGCAGTAAGAAGTAAGGCCGATAAAAGCACGTACCTCCTTCTGGGTCTTGGGCTGAGGAAGACTCACTATCAACTGGATACGGTCTGGTGTCAACTGCCTACCCCTCTTGGACAGTAAGTGTCCTAAGTAGACCACTTGCTGGACACAGAATTGAAGCTTAGAAGGGGACACCTTGTGCCCCATCTCGGCTAGAAAATACAAGACTGTAAGGGATGCTTGCTCGCAAGCACGTTCAGAACGGGCTGTGATCAGTAGATCATCGACATACTGGAGCAGGGCAGTGTCAGTTGGCATGTGAATGTTGTCTAGTTGTCTCTTGAGTGCTTGACTGTAAATACTAGGACTTTCTGTGAAACCTTGAGGAGCTCGTGTAAACATATAGCTCCTTCCATTTAAACAAAATCCGAAAAGAAACTGGCTGTCTGGATGAATAGGAACACTGAAAAATGCGTTCTTGAGGTCTATGACAGTGAAGAACGTGGCTTCGGAATCAATGGCCGTTAATAGGGAAGAGATGTCTGGGACAACTGGGTACTGAGGAATAATACATTTATTAAGCTCTCGTAGGTCAATCACTAATCGATATACTGGGGGTGCATTTGGATCAGTACGTTTCATGACTGGAATGATCGGAGAATTACATACATTGGAGTCAGTTTCTACAACCACTCCTTGAGCAATAAGCTCGTCAATAATTTTGGATAAGGCTGCTACAGCCTCTGGTGGCAATCTGTACTGTCTGATTCGTGGTAACACTACACCTGGCTTGAGAGTCACACGATAGGGTGTGATTTGCATATAACCTACATCAGTTGGACCTTGCGCCCATAGATGCTGTGGAACATTAGACAGTCTTGAATCAAAATCTCGTAATACATAGTGACCCTTGAAGTCACGTAGGAACAATCGTATTCCCTCTGGGGAACAGCATATAACTGCACCTAACTCTTTCAGTGTCTTAATGCCTAATAGATTTTCTGGACATGACTTAGTAAGTAACAGATCAGTAGTGCGGGACAATGGACCTACTTCTAGAGTAACTGGCTTTGAAATCTCATTTACGATAGGTTTTCCTGAAAATCCAAGGGAAACATTTCTTGAGCCTGAGAGCGGAGCCCCTGGAACTTCGGCGTGACTAATTGTGGTCCTACTTGCCCCTGTATCGATCAAAAACTTTCTGTCTTTCCCTAATACTTGACTGTGAACATAGGGACCTTCTTGATCTACAGGTATCTCGATGAGAGGCAAGCCTACCTCCCTCTCTAGGCTGTTTCATGAATACTGCTGGTACTCTGGATACTCAGACTGTGCATACTGGTACATCTGCTGTGTAACGTGCTGTGTTGCAGCAATAGGCTGCGGTGCGGTAACTGTCTGTGGTGCATTCTGTGGCTGAGGAATCTGTGAAACTTGTTCTTGTCTAGGCGGACGTGGTCTTTCTTTAGTCTTACCAGTAGCTATGTTGTGTTTCAGAACTGCACACTCATTTATAAAATGACCTGGCTGTTTACAATAATTGCAATTCCCTTTAACGGGAGCTGCAGGATGACTGGCTTGATTCGGACCCCTCTTCTGACTGTCTTGAGGAACAGATTGTGCAACTAGTACTTTCATTTTCGTGTCTTTCATACGTTTTCTCTCGTGTTCTTGTTCTTCTCTGATTCTATTCTGGTGGTATTGAAGCATCTGCAACATCTGGGACGGGGTATTAGCTTGCCAGGTACTTTCGACTTTCAAAACTCGATTTTTAATTTGTGGGCTTGAATTCTCGACTAATTTAGTAACAAAAAGGTGAGGGTATGACTCACTACTTGTCTTGAGGCCACTGTTGATGCTAAAACATTTTTCAAATCTAGAATAAAAATCACTAATATCTTCGTCTTGCTTCTGTTTACAGGCTGAGATTGCATCCCAGTCTTCTTTTCTAGTTGTCAATAATCTGGGTAAAACTTGAATCAATAATTCTGGTAATTCTTTACATTTATCTCCGAGACCGGTACCTGGTACTCGTGCCTTATCTTCAGCTTCTAGAACTGCCCAATCGATCTTTTTCTCTCCCACCTCCCATTCTTTTTCCTTGAGCTTTTCATACACCCCTGCGGGCAGCAGAACCTTTAACATTTTAATTATATCTGGGTATGTGTATTCTCCCATACGGAGCATGTCTTTTAATTCTCTATGGAACCCTGCTGGATCTTTGTCATGACAGGGAATTAATTTCTTCATCTCGAGGAGTTCCATCTTTGTAATCGGAGTGTAAACAAACACTCGTTCTAGTTCGCCACCCGTTCCTCTAACTGGGTGGACTTCTCGTAACGGATTCTGTCTCTCTAAGTAAAATGGTTTACTTTCTGGGGGTGAGGCAGGAACAAAATGTGGGTTCAGAAACGTTCTATACTTGTGACGCTGTTCTAGAATGACACTAATTAAGTCGGTACCTAGACCTTTCCATCTATACTGGAGTAACTCGTTCAGGACATCATGTAACGGACCTGGATCAGAGTACTGACCCTCATACAAAGTAATGAGGTGCTGAATCATATACATACCCACCAGTCGTTGCTCGGCTGGGGGCATTTTCAGAAACATTTGTGCCACTATTTCGTCTGGAAAAGTGATAGAATCAGTAATCCATCGGACTGCTGATCGGGCTAGTTCTTGTTCATGCATGGTACTTAACTCACTGTAACCGATTCGTGATTTCAGAATGTGATCGGTAGCTTGGAATACTTGTTCTAGAGAACCTTGTTCTGGTGCTGGATGATGAAAAATAGACTTGTGTTCTAGGCGTAAATGGCGATCTGGAAATCTAGATTTTCCTACATACGCTATTCTGGCGGGATTCTCGTCCTCTACCTCTTCAGTATCAGAGTTACTTTCTTTCTCGCTTACTTGTGCTGCTTTACGTTGTTCGTGTATCTTTATTATTTCTCTACGGATTTTCTTGTACATACTCTCCATAGCACCGACGGTCTTGTGCTTACCCTCGGCTATATTATCACTCCACCTTGTCAGGATTTTCATTTCGGCCGGATCTTTAGACGGGTAATCTTGTTCTCTTATTAGACAATTGATCAGAAACTTTAATATCATGAGCTGGATCTCGGCTTTCCTTTGAGACATGGCCTCGCTAATACTTTCTGGATCATCCCCTGTACGGATGAAACGATATATTCTGTCTAGATCTTCTTTCATATTCGGTAAGGTGACTAGATACTCGGCCACCTTTCTTACGCGGAATGAATATAAAACCATATTATCCTCGCCTGGGACTGGATCATAGCCGCATTCGGCAAGGGATTTTCTTATTTCTGCTACAGTCTGATGTCTGGGCGTACGCTGTGACGCTTGTGCATGTAATTCGGCTGTCGTTAAACGCTTGTGTGGCGGCGGGGTTTGAGGAGTACCTCCCCCTGCGGCCCCTAAACTGGAGTCGTCTACTGAGGCTCTTCGTCCTGGCAGAGTGGGAAATGGAAATGTAGGCTGGACTTGTATGGCGGGCTGGACCGGGGGTACCGTAACAGGTACTCCGGTGTCTGGAGGAGCGGGAAGTGCCTGATTTACAGGGACTGGCGGAGCGCGAACAGGATTTGCATATTCTGGGACTGTGTCGTCCAAATAGGATGAAATAAAAATATCAGCTGCGGTCTGTTTGTGACGTAGCTTGGTCGGAACTAATGGTGGCGGGAAATTACTGGATGCCTCTGGGGTCGCTTTTGGCAAACCCTCGGCAAGGAGAGGATACATACCCCTAATATGGGCATGCCTCTGTCTGTCTGACTGTTCGGCTTTGACTTGTTCACCTATCTCGATTAGTTCTTTTTCTTGTGCTCGTTCTAAGGATTCTCTACTTAATTCTGACTTTCTGATTTCCTTTTCAGTTCTTTTATGAGCTTCTTTGCGCCATAACTCGATGGCATCTTTCTGTGACTGTCTGGCTTTCTTTTTCCATAATGCTTCTTCTACTCGCATGATGCATTCGGCATCCCATGTACCCGATACGGGCCATCTATACTTTTCTTCTAACTGTTTGGTATACTCTACCCATAAATCTAGATACAATATGGCGCTTATGCCATGCTTCTGATACATAAAGTGACCTGGACTGTCCCTCGGCGGAACAGGAACTGCTTCTTCTAACAAACCCTTTCTAGTTTTTAGCTGACGTAATCTCGAAAAGAGAGACATTGTAAACTTGAATCGGGACACAATACAATACACGAGGAACAATAACAATTGGGAGAACAATTCAGGCATACCACGACATTGGAGATACATTGAACAACATCATAACATAACAGTTCGGACAGAATATTACCTGGAATACTGAGAACAGAAACACAAGAATTTCTCGAGAACGGAACAGACTAGAGTTACTGGATGCACTGCTGAAACAGTACGGAACATACCGGTCCCATAAAGGGACGCATCAAGACCCGTATCCACCTAGGTGAACACTTCGTTTGTGAGTCTGTGTACCACCAACCCACGGACCAGAGTCAATTTAGATTGACCCTGTCTAGATACTACCCCAGTAATGGTACTCACCGGGCAGCAAGAACGGAAGGCCTCGGACTGGACTGGACTGCTACGACGACGGACGACGAACTTCGGACTTCAGTTACGGGTGGGCCTCCGGATACCTCGGACCTTGGACTCTTGGCTTGGGCTCTGGTCGGGACTCGCCGCGTTCCTCCACCGTCTCGTTTGGATGCTGGACCGCCTCCTCCGTCTCCTCCGTGGGCCTGAGGGATACTTGAAGCAGAAATATCTGCCGGTGCACAGAAGAGTTCCGTCACGACTGCAGAGGGTCAGGGGGTCGGCGTGGCTTCACCGACGCGTGGGGAAAGGGCAAGTCCCTGTTCGGGCGCCATTATGTGGTAAATAAATAAATAATACCTCTCTTTTTGACTAGACATATATCATAACAGATAGCTCAATAAATAAGAGTCAAGATTCGAGGTAGTAGGAGTTTTGCAGGTTTAATACAGCATAAGGACAGGAACAGGACAACCTGCATAGGAATAGGATGGCAGGGCCCAGCAGCTGCTGGGGCTGGATCTGGGATGAGCGCGCTGACTTTTAATAACAATACATGAGCATATATACATAACGCAAACACATAGCATTACATTGCAGTAGGCGTAGCAGTGGGTGGAGCAGAAGGCGTGACGCGTAGCAGTCGCGAAAGATAAGGGCGAAAGTAGGTGTAACTGGGCGTATACATAGACATGTGATGCAAACGTAACAGAATATGTCATGAATGGGGCGGAAACCATGGAGGGGGCTACCTAAGGAGCCGGGACCTCTAACCTGATGGTGCGCGCAAACTAGCAATGACGTGTTACTAGGAGAAACTGGGGGCTATGAACTCTGTGCTAGGAGCAGAGACTGAAGTCTGGAGAGTCAGGGCGACATGTACCTAAACAGTATCTAGTATCTGATGTTTAGAGAACATGTTGATATAAACTAGAAGTCAGGAGAGGAAAGGCTAACTTGATTCTAAGACTGGACCATGCATTATTCTACATGTAGTGCGTGATGAAGAATATGGAATGACCAATAAATGCAGTATTTCTCTAACGTGGAGACGTGAAGGCTAGACAATGACGGAAACTATTGATGCAGTTCAGTAGCTTAGGAATGCAGAGAAGGAGGACTGAACTGATAACTGGAACTATAACATATTCTTGGCAGACTCAGAGACTGAGCCAGCTGAACCGGGTACTGCAAGGCAGGAAGTAAGTGAAGGGTCGAGGATACAGGTGGGGGCTGTATCGCTCCTCAGCGAGGCTTCAGGAGACAGGAGCTGAATCTGGTGTCCAGGCCCTTTTGAGGCCTAGAAACGGGGACTTTATAATAGAATAACGTGCACACTGAGAAACGTGGCAACGTAGCTTTACATAGGCCTGATATTCGTAGTATTCACGAGGACTAGAAACTGACATACTAGAGGTGGACACAACTATAATTGCGTCATTAATCGGACATGGGGAATGCATATGCATATTTAATCATGCACACATAACATATGATGGATGACACGTAGGGACACAGAACATGGCAAAATTTACTTTTCCACACCATCCCTCTACTTAAGGCTCTCTTCTGCGAAATGCCTTTCCGTGCTTGCCTGTAGTGTTGTTTCCTCCGTCCTGGGAGGCCCGGTAGTTGGATTCATGGTGGCGTAATGTCTTCGCTTCTTCCAGCGCTGCCTTGCGGGCGCTTAATACTTTGTTCGCTTAATACTTTGTGTGTGTGTTGACCAGGTCTACTTCCAGCCTGTGAGACTCTGTGGAGTCTCTTCTTTCTCATGTCTCCCATGAGGGTGCCTATGCTGATCTGCGGGGCCATGTGTTTGATGGTAGGGAGTTTTCCGCGTTTATTCTTCAAATATTAGAGAGCGTCGGGTTGATTTGCCTTTTGACGGGGTCAATACTTCTTGCAGGACTCCGTCGTCCTCCTCCTCCTCAGTAGGTTGGTTTGTTGACCCTCCGGGTTGGAGGCGTTATCCCACTTTGCTCCTCGTAATTTAGTTTTTGGAGTGGCTCTTACACTCTCTGTGTGGGTTACTGTGCCCTTGGGGTCCTTGGTTGGCCCCTCTCTTTAGTTGGCTTCTGGTTCAGCCCCTTTTTGGCTGATTACTAAGCCTTCTGTGGTTTCTGCCGCAGGTTTATGATTTTGTTTTCTGATGCGGAATTATCTTCCCTAAGAGTGGTTCCCATGTTTTCTTTGGGATGTGTCCTACCCTATGTGGGGTACTTGTAGCTATTGTATAGCCCTGTCTTATGCTGGGAGGGTGTGGACTCACCCATGCGGGTTCCTTGTCTTTCCTGGTGTTGCTGTTTTACGCTGGTGCGTCCCTTGGTCCTTACTTTGGCGTGGCTTGGCCATTTATGGCTTTGTGCTGCAGGGTTTTTTGCCCTTTGTCTACCATTTGGTCTGGTCCTCTGTCTGGTGTTTCTGAGGGGATAATTCCCTGTGTTGACAGCCTGGTCCGTCCTACTTGTTTCTCCTCTTATCTTCTAGCTGATCGCACTTCTTCGTGGTTCGGTTCTGTCCGGAGCGGTCCCCTTTTAGGGGTCGTTCGAGATTTCTTCTGTCCTTGCCCTTGTTCCAAGCCCGACGTGCTCTGGGCGTTTAGTTCATGGCGCTTGTCAGCGGCTGGCTGCACCCGCCTGCTCTTCTGTTCAGTGGTCGGGGGCCTTGGCGTGGGCCCTGGCGCTCCTGCTTCTTGTTCTGCAGGAATCTGGTGAGATTACGTTCTTCTTTTCCCACCTGCCTTTCTTGCTGTAGCGCCTTTCTGCCTTGTCGACTTCAAGCTGTGATAGGCTCGGCTGCCTTCTTCACTGGGTGTATTTCCCGGTGGAGGGCTTCGCCTGCATTTCTACCTCTTCTCCTTGGAGTCTGTGGGTGGCTCTTCATCCTCGGTACTCCTCTGCGTTGCCTGTACCTCTGGGGCTTCTGGTGCAGATCCCTGGTTCCTTGTCTGGGCTTGGGGTGCACTGGCCTCCTTTCGCCTTGTCCTTGCTTCCTCTTGCTTGATTAGGGTTGGGCCGCCTCTTTTTGTCATCATCACGCACCACCTCTGGGGCCGGTGTTCTTCAGAGATGACGAGGTTCTCTTCTGCCTGGGGGGACTGGGCTATTCTCCCTTTCCCTGTGCCTCATCCCCTATTGGGGCCCTGTGTTCGTCCAAGCTGGAGAGGTCCTCTCGCAGACCCTCCTCCCCCTTGTGTATGGCTAGGGTATCTATTCTGCGTTAAGGAATCTGCGGCTAGTAGTCTCTATCAGATGTACGAGTTACTTACCTTTGGTAACCATGTATCTGGTAGAGACCATTCTAGGCGCAGATTCCCTCACAACCTGCCCTCCCTCCCCGTTCTGCGAGGACCCTTCTTGGTCTGCTGCACTCTCCTGCCTCCGGGTGGTGGTCTAATGCAAGTGCCTTTTTCTTACTCCCTCCCTAGGGAGATGCTCATCTGGTTGTTTGCTCCATTCCTTCCTTTCTGGTGCTTGCTTGACGTTTAATGGGTGCTTCTGCACCCCTGCACCCTCGTCTCTAGTGTGGGGGTTGCTTGTGCTCTTCTTCCTTTTGTTGCTTGCACTTCTGACGCCTTTACAGTCCTTGGGGTTGAGGTCCCTTGGCTGGATCTTGACCCTTAGCTCTTTTAGGAGATGTCTCTCCCTGCTGATATTGTCTGGGGGTGAATTGTCATTCCCCTTCCGTTCTAGCCTTGGTGCCCTTCTCTGTTCTGGGCTGTGGTTGCAGACTTCTTCGTTTGCTGTGCACTTTTTCACATGCTTTCTGCCCCCAAGGAGGCTTGTTTGCAGGCTTGCCTTGCAGTAGCTGTGCTCTGTTCTTTCCCTCCTTGACTTTTGGTCCCATAGTGCCTGGCACTATTCTGAATGGTGCTGTTCCTCACCATTCATTGCTTTCCTTTCTGGTTAGCTAATTTTTTCGCACACTGTTCCAGTATGCTCACAGTTTTTGTTGTGATGGCTCCGCATTGTGGCGCGGAAAAGTTCCCTGAAGAAAACTGACGTAGGCGTGCCGGGGTGGGACTGTATCCTCGCTGACGTCACAGACACGGACGACGTCAGGGCGGAGTCACATGGTGCCGTCACCCCGGCGCGCAGGGATGCTGTGGCAAAAAGTTTTCCGGATGCAGTCTCACGCCTGGGGATAATTCTACGTTAAGGAATCTGCGGCTAGAATCGTCTCTACCAGATGCATCCTTACCAAAGGTAAGTAACTTGTACATTAGATCCTGTTGTAGATAGTGACATTGTAACTGAAACACAGTAATTCACCAGAAAGACTCTGAAATACCTGGCAAACTATTTAAGCATTGCATTAATAAATAGTCTTGTATGCAATTGAGAAAATGACTAAGATATTTACAGCTACAGGCAAAGTATTACAATTTCTGATGGATACTTCTGCTTGCAGATTCCTCACGTGTTGAATATCCCCGTCCGCCAGAGTAGAAACAAAATGTTTTCATTGTTCTTCTCCTATTCTGAGGAGAGTGCTGGTTCCATCTCAGCACCAGAAGCCACCCCAGAGTGACATCACCAGAACCATTTAGCACCAGCCCAGCACACTGACATCTATTTCCCTTTTTTCTCACCTTAGCATGAGGATCTGAATATGCTGTATGTGGTTTTGTTTATGTTTTTCTGTCTTTTTTCACAAGGATTTTTCTCAAATTCTTCAATGCTGTGGGTAGAGATCATCCAAGAAGCCTCCTCATTGAAGGCACATAATCCACACATTCATTGGCCCTTTTCTGGGCCTTCCACTACCATGTGCGGTGCTAACTATGATGCCAGTTTCCAGTCCTTGGAGCAGTTCCAACTTATGTCCTCAGTCCTATGATGACACTGTTCATGTCGACTTCCATCCCCTCTTGTGTGCTATTGGGCTCCATGGATCCATTTGGAGCTCTGTATAGGTTCCCACTGACTGGTCTCACCTATTCACCATACCACAACAGGGTTCCCCTTAGGGATGCATCTGGCACCAATCGGATTCACTCTTGATGCCAAGCCTTTCACCAGTGACAATCTCTACAGTTGTGCTGGCCTGTCCTGGTCCCATCGTTGAATCCTGTCCCAGTTCCACTGTCGACGTTTGTTCCAGCACCCACAGCACTGACTTGGACACTGCCTTCAACACTAGCGGAAACATTAAAGAACCAAAGCAATCAATGCTTCAGAAGGGGTGCAGAAGAGGCCAGGCACAGAGGAGTTCCTGAGCCATTTAGCCACCAACAATTTTCATGAACCATGAAGGACATATTTAGATCGAACTCAGACTCTGCCCAGATGCTGGATCCAGTCATGCAGTAATGAGGCTGCAACTTTACTGCCCGCAGTCTTTGGAAACAGAGTACTGCTTGTGTTTTCAGAATGTCCGTGGGATCAATACAATCCAGATCTCAAGATGAAATACCTTTTAGGCCCTGCTCCTCCAGAAGTGACATCCTTCCATGCAGTTCTTAGGAAGTCAGGAGAAGTATTGGCTCACTATAGTAGCCAGGTCCACAACCTGCCACAGCAATATCAGACCTTCTATTGCTTTTCAGTGATGACCTGCTGGAGCAAATTAATGCTGCATGGGATAAGCCTACCTCAGTCCCGGCTTATAATTAGCTTATTGCCTGGAGAGTCAGTCCTGCTTTATGGGATCTAGCCTTACAAACCTCCTTCCCCTTACCACAAAGTCTGTTGGTTCAGGCAACATCTTGCATGAAGCAGAATCGGTATCTATTTCCTACAGCCTGACCCGACAGAGTCCAAAAGTTGGAGGTGGTTGATAAAAAGGTTCTCTCAGCTGGCAGCTTGGCTTTGATGTCATCGACGCAACCGGTCTTCTCACCAGATATATACATGCATTATGAGAGATGGCTATCATGGTGGTTCTGTGTCTCCCAGACTGCCTTAATGACCACTTTGATGAGATTGTGAAGGGCTGCGAAGGTGCCTTCCCTCAAAACATCTGGGCAGGCCAGGAAATGGTTAATTCTGTGGCCGGAGCCTTGGGGTCGTCCATGGACCTGAGGTGGCACATTGGGCTTGTTTCCACCAACGTTTTGGTGATGTACTGGCAAGCCTCAAAGATGTGCCATTCGACTGGTCTCACCGGTTTAGGGACGAGGATGTTGTGGTCTTAGAGAGTTCAATGTGAAAAGGGCTACTGCACACACTTGTTTTCCTACCCCAGGCCCTGGCCAGATTTTTTGTGGCTTTTCAAAAGTCTTTCAGTAGAGTAAGACCTTCCAGCCCGTCTAACAACACAACTAGTTACTGAACCAGTCCAGGGACAGAGGCAAAGAAAGTAGTCGTAAAATCCAGCAGCTTTCCTCATCCTCTCCCTCAGCACCTTGAAAGCCACTTTAGTTTCCCTTTGAAGGAGCACATGAAGCCAGATGGGGACAGGTATCCTCCTTTCTTCAAGCCTGGCAGGGCATTACATCAGACCAGTGAGTCCTACAACTGGAAGAAAATAGGTATGCTATACCATAACAGACTCCTCCCCAGACCCCACCTCCAAGTCTCTTCATTCAGAGGATCATCTTAGGCTCCTCCAGCAGGAGGTGGCAGCCCTGCTGCATTAGGGAGCTGCTGAATTGGTTCCAACTAAGGAAATTGGACAGGGGTGCTACTTCTAATACTTCTGGTTTAAAAAAAGAAGACAGAGGTGTTTGTTTGATCCTAGACCTCAGAATCCTGGACTTGTTCCTCGCCAGGAAAGTTCAAGATGCTGTTCCTCATGCAGGTTCTTCTGGCACTCAAAGAAGAAGACTAGACTGGATGTGTCCCTAGACTTCAGGAGGTGTACTTCCACATACCAATCCTGCAGCCTTACAGAAGGTACTTTAGTGTCATAGTAGGCTCCACTCCATACCAATTTGCTGTCTTCTTGTTTGTGACGGACATTGACACCTCAAACCTTCACCAAATTGATGGCGGTGGTACCTAGGTGACTGTCTGCTTAAGACCGGCTCATCACAGATGGTCTTGGATATCCTGCAGGCAGGAGTGTCCCTGCTGTTCGACTTGGGCTTTTCCATCAACGAGTTCAAGTCTCACCTAAAGCCCTATGTGCACCTTCTGTTCATAGGTACTCGACCCAACATTCCCGAGAGCCTTCCCTCCTCAAGGACATTCAGGATATGATTCTGATGTTTCTGAAGGGGTCTGTCGTTCCTTTTGTGACTGTTGTTCTCTTGGTAGGTCTGCTGGCTTCCTGCATCCTCCTGGTTACATACTCATGCTAGCACATGAGGGCTCTCCAGAAGTGTCTTCTTTGGCAGTAGTTCTACATGACTGTGTCGGATACCATCCTGATCTCCGTGGCAGAGCTGCGCTCTGGCCTTGTGATTGATAAGTGGCGTAGCACCTATGCTTGTGCCCTAGTCCATCAGTGATTACAGTAGCAACAAGCCTTGCATCCACCCTTGGCTTGGGTGCTCCTTTGGAAAAACTGGAGCTCATAGGCCTCAGCAGGTGTTTCATATCAACCTGATCGAACTGTTATGCATCTAGCACTCACACCAGTCCTCCTGTCCCTTTGTAGCTTGTCTGCCCAGATCTTGAAAGCCTGGTAATCTTTCTGGTGAATAATCTACCTGCTGATTCCTCACCCATCCAGGCAACCTCCCCATTCTAAAGGATGGTCCTAGGCCATTAAAAGTTCCAATTTAGTTCTTGCATTGAATTGCCACGTAATTGGTTGGCTGCTTTCTCGTCTCTGCCTCTAAAGGTATGTAAAAATTGGACGCTGAACTGACCTGTGTGTGTCAGAGGAGGAGCTATATGGCTCTCGTGACGTCACTCTAGTGTTGCTCCTGAGGTTAGGCCAGTATCCATTACAAGCATAGGAGAGCGACAAACAAGATAAATACTAGGTAGTCCTTTTTTTAGATGGCAAGCATTCCAAGAAAAAAGCTCAGATAGGCCAATATTATTCAAAATGACTGTGCCTTAACTATCTCTATTCTGTTAAACATTATCTTATGTAAGGGCTAACGATGCCACACCATCAAATGGCAAAGACATTTAACACTGCAGAACAAGGAATACTAATTGATTATTGGTCTGGGGCTGTAAATTGTGGCAAATCCTTCCATTCACTCTACAAACTTTAATGGTGTATACTGCTATTAGGGAGCCCCTGTTTGTGTCTGTTTAGAGCAGACTTGGAATGCCACAAAGACTCCTAGTGAAATGGTTTTTAGGACAGGAGTTGAAACGTAAGATTTAATTTTGTTCTGTTTGTATCCAATAAATGCTCAGTTCAATCCAACTCAGTGTTGAATTTTTAGGGCCTGATTTTGAGTTTGGTGGATGTGTACTCAGTCACACACCTGACTGATATCCCGTTGGCCTTACTTCCAATGCTTTAAGATATAATGCACTTGTAATAAGGTAGACATGATATCCGTCAGGTTTGTGATAGAATACCTGTCCGCAAAACTCTAAATGAGGTCTTTAATCTCTTGACTGCGGCACATGTCACATGCAGATATTTGATTGTAAATGTTGTTACCTGTCATCTGGTCCTTGACTTCTAATCCACCCAGAAATAAAGTAAGATAAATAAATGGCTTACTGCTTATTGAAAGATGATAATATGCCTTAGTCATTCCTTTCATATAGCACCCATTCTACCTAAGAAATTGGCTTTGTGCTGTTGTAAAGAACAATAATAAAGATTGGAATCTCTTTACAATGAAACCAAGATAAGATTTTAAGAAAGAAGGCCCAACAGATCTCCTCGTCAAAAATTAGTTGGGGGTAGCACTAATGTGTTGCAGACTTCAAGTGGGAAGATTTAGGGCAGGAAGAAAAAGCATAAACGGAATTAGAAGGGTAGATGAATGCTTATGTAAAGGGTCTCTGAATTGTGGACCGGAAATGGGAGGCAGGTAATAGGGGAAAAGAGTGGGAGGGAATATGGCCGTTAAGAAGAGGCGGGATTACAGGGATAGATATTGGTTAAGCAGATGTGTTTTTAACTTTATTGTAATTGTATGTTGTCTTCTTGCCATCTTAGTTCTTCAGGTAATGGGTTTCAAGAAAGTGGGCTTTATCTGAAAAGGGCTAGGTTGCAGCCAATTGGGATTTTAATACTTTGTCAGTCTTGGGACATCTTTAACATTTATGTTTTTGTTGCCTCTGGAAGATAGATGGGTTGTCGGTGACATACATGAGACAAGCACCCTTGTATGTTGTTTTACAGTACAGACGTAACCTGTGATGATCTTGCAGCACTTGTTCCGTGTTGCAATGCAAACCGCAGTGTCGGTGTCCTTTCGTTTGTTAGATTTCTTTTACTGTTTTTTATGTTCTTTTTTTTTTTTTCAGCGAAAGCACAGTTACAACAGGTTTGATTTTCATTCACAGTACATTGCCTTTGTGTTTCAGGGGACAGACCAAGAGGCAAGAAAAGAAAAATGCAGCAGGAGTGCGATGATGAAGACACAAAGCCACACAAGAAGCTTACATCAAAGGAGGTTCGATTAACCTTGATTCTGCACAAAACACATAACACTAAGCACGGCACTGCACTTTTGAGTGTAGCACTTAAATTGTCTGTTCTCTTCAGAACTTTAAAAACAATAGTTATGTTTTTCCTTGATTTCCCCAAATTCCCTGTTGTATTATTTAAGAGGACCTTCCATAAAATTAATGGGTCATGTTAGACCTGCCAAATCTAGGGTCTGCTCTGTGGCTTACCCTATATATTGTACTCGTGGTATCAAACTTCAAACTGTTTCATGTTAGGAGCTGGCGCAGTTGAGGAACAGTTCCTGCAGGAGCCTCTACTTTATGAATGTAGTGGGAGTGGTATGAGATAATATGGACATCAGTGAAATATGAATGACCACTAACAAACTAGTGAAAACTCTAACTGTATGGCATGGACTTGAAAGTTCCCATTCAGCTACCTAGTGGGGCTTCTGTTTGTTGATTAATGAAGCAACCACACTCCAAAGTGACCTAAAAGTAAAAACTGCTTTGCAGCATGGTTCACAGGTGGCATTGACTAGAGATTCTGAGGGAACATCCTCAACCAGTATTCCTGCTAGCTGGGTTGTACTGTGGATCACTTCGTAAATACTTGCTGAAAATCAGTGTACACAGTAGACGGACAAATGGATTAATCTGCCGTACATACTTTGCTTTGGCCAAAAATCTAATATACTACCCTTTGCATCATGACCGTGGGTGTCTCACTTGCTAGTCGAAACATTCCAAAGGACACATCTGATTCAACCTATCATGTGTACATACTAAGAACAACCAGTTGGTCTTTTTTCCTTGTGATTCTCTTTACGTTGACATTGTTTTTGTTTTTAATGTGTTTGCAGAGAAGGCGACTGGACAGGCAACAACAAACTAAGAAAGTTGGCGTTCGGTATTATGATACGCATAACGTGAAGAACAAGAACAGAAATAAGAAGAGAAAAGACCCAGAGGGACAGAGATCCAAACAAAGAAAGTTAAAATCATAATTGTAAATTAAATATTTTTCTGGAATAAAATTATTTTAAAAGCAATATGCTCTTGTTTTTTCACTAACGGCTTAAATAGAATGGTTCTTGGGAGATCCAAAATGAAGCTAACTATATGTTCGAGGCATGTGGGCTGCTGAATTCATATCTTAGCATAGATCACCGCCTAGTGTTGGTCCCGGATGTTTGCACCTTGTTGTCTTGGAAGAGTCTTCGAAGTATCACGAGATAGGTGACTCCTCCCCTGGACTACAGTGAGCATGGGCATCTTCTCCATCCTCAGATTGTTTTTCTCTGCCATTGGGTTCGGATGCACTTCGACAACTGCACTTCGACAACTCCAACTTCAGGATCGAAAGTTTCCTAATTTCTAAGGCCAAAAACCTCATAATTTCGACGGTATTGTTTCCGCTCGGTATCCCTCGACTCGACAACTCTTTCCATCCATAGACTCAAAGACTGTTCCACAGCCTAAAACGGGCCACCACACTAGAAAAGTCATCGATCCGAAAAACATCGGCCAACCAAAAAACGTTGTCGAGCCGAAAAAGACTGTCGACCAGAAAAAGGGCGTCCATCCAAGTAAAACGGTCTACCCAAACAAGGGCGTCGATCCAAAAAAGACCGTCGCCCAAAAAAGGTAATTGAGCCGAAAAAAGGAATCGACCCGAAAAAGGTCGTAGATCCGAACACTGCGCCTCCGACCCGAAAAAGGCTGTCATACCGAAAAAGGCAGTCGAACCGAAAAAGGTCGTCGATCCGAAAAAACACATCGAGCCGAAAAAGGCTGTCGATCCGAAAAAGACCGTCGAACATAAGAAGGTGGTCGAGTCTAACAAGGCCGTCGAGCCGAAAACAGCTGTCGAGCCGACAAGAGACGTCGAGCCGAATAAAGCTCAAGATAAAAATAAAAACAAGCAAGCAACCGATCCAAAAACATCGACGCCGAAGCCACGGACAGTGGAAGAAGAACTTTTTCATCCTGATCCAGTGAGCCCAGACCAAAATAGACTGCATATAGACCCTAATACAGGACATATAACAGTCTACGATAAGAACAAGAGAAGACTGGACACTGAGGCTCCTTCTCCTGTTCCCCCTAAGAAAAAGGACTTTGGGACATCCCTTTCTAGACCTTTTACATCTCCTTCTTTCACTCCTGACATGCCCTATGTTCCATATTCTCCTACACCTCCACATTATGATGAGGAAGAGGACATGGGTGAAGACCCTCATCAGGACTTTATAGACCCTGATGATCAGGGAAACCAAGATCTCACATGGGAAGATCAAAATGACCCATATGATACACAACCCATACCAGATCCCTCCACATATCCCACTAAGCCATCCCCTACTGATGACACGGTTGCTTTTAACCAGCTAGTTGACAGTGCAGCTCAGTATCATGGTGTAAGCATGCACACTGACCCTATAGAGGAGGATTTCCCATTTAATACCTTCCCAACATCATAGAAGAGTATACGCACACTCCCTATGCTAAAGGGAGTACTTAAGTACGCACCAGACATCTTTAAAGACCCAGCCAGAGCACGTGTCCTCAATCCAAAAATTATAAAGAAATATAAACCAGCCCCTACAGACCCCTCTTATATCAAGTCTCCGTTACCTCTAGACTCTATTGTTTCTAACGCCAGAAAAAAGGGCAAATTCTCAAACAACAGGTGATGCCCCCCTCCTGACAAAGAGTCAAAAATCTTAGAAGCCTCAGGAAAGAGAGTGACCTCTCAGGCAGCAAATACCTGGAGAATCGCCAATACACAAGCTCTTTTAGCACGCTATGACAGAGCACACTATGATGAACTGGAAGGATTATTACAACACCTACCAGAACCTTATAAGGCAAAAGCTAACAACCTAATTCAAGAAGGCAAATTCATCACTAACGCATCTATAAAATGCGCCCTTGATGCTGCCGATACAGCCGCTCGGTCTGTCAACACTAGTGTGTTGCTACGCCGGCATGCTTGGCTCCGCATCTCATGTTTTAAAAATGAAGTACAGTCTACCATACTTAATCAACCCATTAACCAGGATTTCTTGTTCGGTCCAGCAGTTGATACTGATAGAGCGCGCGGGTCACCCGACCAATAATTTCGCCACTTCCGGCTTCGGGCCCATATATTTCAAATCACCATATACATTGATCGGATGACCTCACGGTCTGCTATCAGATATTTGTGAGTTCCTTTCGTTATTCCTCAGAGTACCCGACTTACCATCCACCGATGCGGGTACCTATGACCACAATGGATCAGGGAGCTAGCTGTAAAAGGAAAGGCAGCAAAATACAAACCCAGCAAATAACATTCAATACTCTTTGTAAATTGACCACGGACAACTGGAAGTTTTAAAATCTTTATCTAATTTAGTAAAATTCAGAAATCATCAAATTCACAGTAATTAAGCAATCGACAATCAGAATAACAGAAAGTACATAGCTGAATAGCAAATAAGTCAGTGCAACCATTTATAAACTAATGGAACCAGGACACATTTAAAATGAAGGATCAGGAATTAGAACGTTTAAGATGAGTCACTAAAGATGGGATAGGCTTTGATTAGGACTAGTATTCTAGAATTATCTCAGAAATATGAGACAGAAGTTCGGGACATTTATATAACTATAAGAGAGTCTATGAAGAGAGACACGCTATGCTTTAAGGCAAAAGTTCTTTAGACAGTTTAAGTAGGGATGTTCTAGACCATATCAGGAAATGACAAACTGCAATGCAAAATATAATTTCTGACAGGTAGGGTAACATAGGAACACGTTATGAAACAAATGCAAATGACTTTATAATTCAATGGTTGCGGAAAAGCATGGAAAATTAACATATGCAAAGGTATGTCTTTATTAAAGCAAAAGACAGAAATTCAGAAAGGTGCAAGATTCAGAGTTTCAGAGTGATATTTACCTAGACTGGTGTGGAAACCAAACCCTGGCCACGGGTCAGTTAAGAACAGGAAACCCTCAAGGAAGGATACCCCTCAATGGACAGCAGGTGCAGAATGGACACCCAGGACAGGACAGGAAGACCAGATTAGGATCAGGACAGGACCCTCAGGACAGGACCCTCAGGACAGGACCGGCACCCGCAGTTCGGAAGCAACGCCTGCGCTCCACCCTCTCTGCAGCTATCGATCACGACCCCGATTGGGTCAGCGAATTCCCCAGCAAAGTGCTTCGCCAGCACTTAAGGTTCAGTAAAACCTTCAGAGTCTATGGTCAAATTTCGGACAGAGAGCTCCGCAGCGCTCTGTATCTTCAGTCACCTATTGAGTGCGTTGGGTCAGTGACAGGTCAGCTAAACCATACAAGTCGGACAATTTCCCTAGGTGAACCCAGGGTAGATATACTGTTTTGGGACGGTGTACCACCCCCCAATGTTGCAAAGTGTCAGAATCCCTCAATTTGGATTGGTCCTAAGGTAGGGTCTGGGTAACACACCAATCAGAATAGACTATTTGGAGGCCTACTTTGCATCTCTGGGTACCGCCTAGCGAGATTGGGGTTCCCATGAGAAAGCCGCACAGAATACAATGAAAAGAATACATTTCGATACAATAGAACATAATCATGATGCCTCGGCTGGGTGAAGGTGCCCTTTCCCAGGGTGGCTCTGGCATCAACCTTCTTTGGCCTGAGTTCAATGCTATGGCAGCTTCTAGCGATTCTGCGCAGAAATACCCTCCAAGATGGACTCCCCAGCCCAGCACCCCTCCGAGTCGAGGATACATGAAAAGTAAGCGAAAACAAATTAAAACATAGAAGAGATGGTATGAAAAACACATCATTGGTTTTGTACGTTAAACTTATCATTATAAAAATATACTATGCAGTTTAAATGTTAGCAACATATACACACTCACAAGAGCATCACCACGTTATTCACGAAAGCTGTGTATTACGCATGCGCACCCTTTCCCACCAAACTTATAACTACGTCAGGTCACGTGAGTGTGACTGACGCATGCGCAGAAGCCATTTACCAAGCGGCGGCCATGTTTAGGAACACGGATTAGTTGTATTAGAAATACACATACGCAAGCTTCCTCTACTTCGTTCGAATATAAAAATAAAAGATTAGTTAGACGTACAAATTTTATTAATTGATTACACAGGGGCGAGGTTCATGACTCGAGCAAGTCGCAATGCGAAGCTTGCTCTATCAATCCCCTCTTTGATGATATTTACTATCATCACAAATATAATGGAACCAGATGCCAACTTCTTCACACTTTATACAGCTCTATCTCTTCCAGCAAGCGATCCAGCTTCTCTTTTTCATTTTTGGTAGGGTGAGAATTTTTCACCTTTTTGTATATCTGATTATTCATTTCCTCTAATTCAAGCTCATCCACACTTCGTTTCACTCCTCTGGCATTCACTTGATGCTTTCTGGTGTGCTTACGGCATTTGCAACAGACAAATATGAAAAATAGGATAAGACCTATAATTCCAATTGGCATCAGTACCTTGAACAATAAGCTTTTACCTAAACTAGCAAACCAATGACCTACATTTGAGAGACCATCTACCAATCTCTTCCAGGCACTGTCAACCTCGAGTGGTTTGAGTTCTTTTTCCAAATTAGTAATGTTTTTCACATATCTTTTGAGCTGCACACTTTTGTCCGGAATATAAGTGCAACAATGTTGCGCCTTCAACATCCGGCAGACCCCGCCCTCTTTTGCTAATAAGGTGTCAAGAGCAAGTCTGTTCTGCAAAACCATTGATCTGATCGCAACCATTTCGGTATTGACCAGCAGAAATCCATGAGCTGTGTCAGTAGACAGCACATCCACTATAGTGGACAATTTGCAAATTCTGTGAGTGTTCAGAACCACTCCCACTCCAGGTATCAGTGCACTGAAAATACTACCCATTATTTCACCTACGCTTTCTCTTTTACTACGCACTAAGCCATTAGTATTTTCACTGCTTCCAGCAACTTCATTCACATGGTATATGTTCGGGAAGACAATGCCAAAGTAGCAGCTTCCATACCAGTGATCCGGCAATTTGAAATAAGCCTTGTCTCCACATATATAATAGATTCCAGGAAACACAGGCTCTGACCCATTTTTGAAACCCCATCCTCCAATTACCTTGTAATTATGTTCACATTCCCTGGAACCAATGAAAATGTTATTATAATAGCTAGTCTTCTCGCGGTGAAGACATAGCTTTCCCTTCCTTTCAAAATCCAGCAACAGAGCAGGTCCCGCCCCACCCTTTGAGTTGCCTTCCATGTCCTCAGCCCATTTTGGCGTTTTCTGTTTTTCGTCATCTGCCTTTCTTTTTATTTTTATTCTCCTCTTCTCTGCCATTTTCAGGAACATCTTTTCCTGCTCACGCAAAGAGCAGGTCAAGTTATCTCTGTGTGCGTCACCTATGTCTATATTACCTATAGTCAGGAAGTATTCGCCCATATAGCGAGTAACGTCACTTTTGGTATGTACAGGATTCAGGTTCCCACGTATAGGAAGTTCAGAAAAGATCACGTCATTGTTAGAGTAATAGTACTGTAACGGTCCTCTTTTGTAAAATAAGCTTGCTAAAATGCTACAGGATATTCAGTATGTCACGGGCAAGTGATGGTATGTCACGCCTTCAGCCACAGAGGTAGGTAGCTTCATGCAGACATAGCAATCCTCAATTTCCATAGTCTCTACATAGTGTATTAACAAGTTTGCGAAAACATTTAAATGTGTCTTGTTTCTAACTCCGTGGTAATGTAGTCCTTCCTCATCTGATGCTTCTAAGTCTCGTTTTGTCTGTCTGAGTGCTTTTTCACGTCTTTCTACACTTCGTGTTGTCAGTTCTTCAGTGTCGGTAATCTGAGTAGGGTCAATATTAGTATTTTTGCTCACCGCAAAAGGAATGAAAACTGTTAGTCCTATCCAAACTAATATCACTATAATTACACTACATACACATACCTTGCAGCATGTTTTGCAACAGCTGCGATTAGGTCTACCACTCACGTTTGAATCAGACATTTTGGCTCAGAAGAAGTTTCTCGACCCCTCTTTGTGTCTTTGCACCAGTAGCTTACTTTGTGCAAATTCACAGTGGCTCGTCTTCTTCTTCGGCAGAGTACCCAGCGACTGGTTCTCCGTCGCTTTCGTCAGTTATATCAAGATCCTCAAATTCTTCCAAAACGAGCGTCCATTCAGGAGACTTGTACTTTTTGTTTTGTCTTTTTATTCGATCGCTCCTTCTTTTGGAAGTGTCTTCTGGTTGTTCTGCTATGCGAGAACTTCTCCTTTCTTCTGCACGTTTTTCTTCTACCGTTTTTATCCTTAGCCTCAATTTCTTTATGAATCCAGGCTCAAGGTGCTTTCTTTTCTTAAGTCTTTTAGTTGGCACTGGGATTTCGTTTTCTTTTATTGCCCTTTTATTTTCATTTGCTTGTGGCAATTCTGCTTCCTTTTCTTCCCTTCCTATCTGACTAGTTCCAGGGCTCGTATCTATTTCTTCTGCCTGGTTACTAAACTGGCCTTGTTCAGGAGAGTTTTTCTTTTGCTTTTCAAATGTCTCTGTTTCTGTTTCCTGAACACGTTCTTCTAACCCTATCTGATCCTGTTCGAGCACTTCGATCCCTTGATTTTCTTCTGCTCGAACTATTACACTATGTCTAGTCTGTCCCTTTTCGACATCAGGAGTCAGTGGAGGTGTATCAATTATTTGCTCAGTCCCTGTCTGACCTTCTCCTTCCTCAGTTTTGACGTGAATCTCAATAGCCTGAGGTTCTTCGCCTGTGCCTTGCTTTTCTTCTCTATTCCACTCTCTACCTTCCAAAATTCGCTCTCTTGTTCTGATTGGGTCTTCGGTGAGGTCAATCAAGGGTATCCACTCATCTGGCCATATGCTCGGCAGCTCGTCATCAGCTACTTCTGGACCAACTTCTGGGCACCCCTCAGCAGGCGGGACACTTGGTAGCTCGTCATCAACTACTCCTGGACCAACGTCTGCGGACCCCTCAGTTTGACTGGTACTGGGCTGTACGTCGTCAGTTACTTCTGGTCTTGCTTCTGCAGGCCCCTCTGCTGGACAGCCTCCTTCTCCAGGCTCCTCGTCTGGTAGTACCTTCTGGGTGTGGCTGGCGTGGATCCAATGGGGAACACCTGCACACTTCACTGCTGTGGTCGTCACCAGGATTACTTGGCGCTTCTGTCCCCACCTTGGTTCCAGGCAGCTCGACCGAGTATGCTTCTTTATTTTGACCCAGTCCCCTGGAACCAGTTTGTGGAGAGGAGTCGTTGGATTGGTGACGGCGTCTTCTCCGATCTGGCGAGAGATATAACGTACTTGGTCACCTAATCTCTTGCAGTATTCAAGCACCAAATCATCAGTAATACTCAACAGTTTGCTTCCTGGTACCCACGCTTGTCTCATCACTCTTCCCATCAGGATTTCATGTGGGCTCAGGCCTGTCTTCCGGTCTGGAATACTTCGGAGTCCCTTCAGAACCAGAGGCGGGGCCTTTACCCAGGTCATGCCAGATGCATCACACAATTTCGCTAGTCTTGTTTTGATAGTCCCGTTTATTTGTTCCACTACTCCAGAAGCCTCTGGATGATATGCACAGTGGAGTTTTTGCGAGATCCCAAATGCCTTACAGAGTTGGTCGATCACATCATTCTGAAAATGTCGGCCTCTATCTGATTCAATAGTGACTGGAACCCCGAATCTAGGTATCAGTTCTTTCAGTAAACACTTTGCTACTGTCAGTGCGTCACTTTGGGGAGTAGGGTAAGCTTCCACCCACTTTGAAAATAGGCAGACAATGACAAGGACATAACGTTTCCCCTCACAACGTGGCATGGTGATGAAATCAACCTGTATTCTCACAAAGGGACCCCCTGACCTCCCAATTTTCCCTAGTTCCACCATTGTTCTCTTGCCTGGATTCATCTGTTGACATGACAGGCACCTCTGGCAGAGGGACTCTGCTACTTTCCTGAACTTTTTGCTGTACCAAGTCTGTTGGAATACCAGAATCATGGCGTCCCTACCAATGTGTGATCCCTCATGTATCAGTCTAGCCATTGTGCCAAGCAAGTGTCTGGGTAACACAGGCATACCATTTGGGCCCAAGATGACACCATCCTCACGTCTTGGTCTACACCCTTCTTCCTTCCACTTCTCTCTCTCTTGCCAGGGTGTCGCCTGCTGCCATTCTCTCACTTCATCCCATGTAGGCACTTCTTCAAACACTCGAAGTTGGCAGCTGTTTCCAGGCCCCCCCCGTTTTGGATTTATAATCAATCGATCCCTGGCGCATAATTGTGCCACTCGATCAGCGAAATCATTTCCCAATGATACAGGGTCAAAGTCCTTCTTATGGGCAACACACTTGACCACTGCCAATTCTTTTGGTAATTGAATTGCCTCTAAAAGGTCTTGAACAACTTTTCCATTTCGAATAGGGGTACCTGATGAAGTCAGGAACTCCCTTTGTAGCCATAATTGGCCAAAGTCATGCACAACTCCAAAACAGTACTGACTGTCAGTATACACTGTTAGGCGTACGTTTTTCCCCAATTTGCAAGCTTTTATCATAGCGATCAATTCGGCTACTTGTGCAGACTTTACTTCAAATAAATAACCTGCTTCTACAATTTTGGTTAAGGAGACTACCGCATAGGCAGCACTCAGGCCTCCTTGTTCATGTCTTAGGCATGAACCATCCACAAACAATTCCATGTCATGTTTAGGCAAAGGTGTTTCTTTAATGTCTGGGCGTGGTTTTGTGCAAAATTCTGTTAAATCAATGCAGTTATGCTCATCTTCCTCCCCATCTTCCATATCCATTGAGTTGGTAAGCAGAGTGGCGGGATTCAGAATGTTGCACCTGACAATTGTTATATTTGCAGCACCCACGAGAATCCTCTCGTATTTAGTCAGCCGACTAGGGGTGAGATACTGAGTTTTCGTTCTGGTTAGTAAAATCACCACTCCATGTGGAACATACACAGTTACAGGATGTCCCATGACAATGGATTCACTCTGCTCTAAACTCGTGCAAGTAGCAGCTACTGCTTTCAGACATCCTGGTAATCCAGCAGCCACTGGATCCAGGTTGACAGAGAAATATGCCACTGGCCTCCTGGTTGTGCCATGCTCTTGTGTTAGGACTGACAACACGCAATTATCGCGGGTGTCACAGAACAGGGCAAATTCCTTGGAATAGTCTGGCATTCCCAACGCAGGGGCTGTACACAGACAATCCCGCAATTTTGTGAAGGCTGTCAAGCTTTCATCATCCCATTGTACGATATCCGGTGTTCCTCTCTTGGTCATTTTTATCAAAGGCCTAGCTAGGACTGCAAATCCCAGAATCCATTGCCTGCAGTATCCTATCACCCCAAGGAACATCCTTATTTCTTTCTGAGTACGGGGTAACTGCATCTTTTGAATTATTCTCACTCTTTCTGACGTTACTTTCCTGATGCCTTTTTCTATCTGGTGCCCCAGATATTTTACTGATTTTGCACAGAACTGTAATTTTTCAGGGGCCACTTTATGTCCCTTTTCACTCAGGTGATTCAGTAGGGCAATGGTGTCAATCACACAGTCCTTATGACTTTTGGACGCCACCAAGAGGTCGTCAATGTATTGCACCAGGACAGAATTTCCAGGTAAGACCAAAGTTTCCAAGCATTTTTTCAAGATCTGATTAAAGATAGAGGGGCTCTCTGTGTACCCCTGGGGGACCCTATTCCAGACATACACGTGACTGTTGAAAGCAAATGAGAAAAGAAATTTGCTGTCTGGATGCAAGGGAATGGAAAAGAATGCATGACATAGGTCTATCACAGTGAACCACTCAGCATCCCAGGGAATCTGGTACAGAATCACTGCTGGGTTCGGGATAATAGGGCAGCAGGGAACCACTATTTTGTTTACCTTTCTTAGGTCCTGCACTACTCTGTACTTGCCACTAGGCTTTTTGATGCCCATAATCGGTGAGTTGCATGGGCTACTCATTACTTCCTGTATGATGTTTCCTTCTAGCAGTTTCTGTATTTCCAGGGCAACACCTGCTCTCACTTCTGCATTCATTCTGTAGGGTTTAGTATTAGGGTATACTGCGTTGTCCTTTATTGCTATCTGTATGGGGTCTACGTTTTTCATTAATCCTACATCTTTCCCGGTAAAGTCCCATACCTCTGGCTTCACTGTTTCTTGGAGTTCTTTGGGCAAATCCTGCATAGTCATTCGTTTAATTTCTGAGTCAGGTCTTTTTAACATTAATTTATAAATGCCATCTTCATCTGGGGTCTGAATTTCAACACCCTTTGGTGTGCAAAAGATGGTACAGTTCATTTTGCACAGCAAATCACGTCCCAGTAAGTTCACTGGACTGGTGTCACAAACGACAAATCTATGCATTTCTTTAAAGTTTCCAATTGAGATCTCCATGGGCTCGGTAACAGGAGTACTAATCAGTTGATTAGATACCCCCACTACTTGGATTGCTTCTCCCGAGAGGGGTAGGTTTGGAACGTCCACTGTTCTCACAGTAGAACGGGTAGCGCCAGTGTCCAACAGAAAAGTGACATCATTTCCGTCAACTTTTCCTTCAATGTATGGCCCTGACTGGTCTACCGACAAGGAGGCGCCAAGTACGCACTCCTCGTCCTCCCCTCTCAGGCCCCGTCAGTACTGGTCATCACAAAAGAAGGTATCATTTAGTAAATACTGCGAAGTTGCTGTATTTCTGTTCTCATTGCTCCCCCAGACTTCTACGTCCTCACCCTGTGTGGATTTTCCCTTAAATACTTGCTTTGGTGCTCTGGGCAACTGAATCGTTTTTACCTGTTGTTGGGTCTTTCTTGGTCTTTCATTCTGCGTCTGTGGAGTTAAATCAGGTGTTTGGGAGTTATCATCCTGCAAATAGGGACGCTCGTCTCGCCAGTGTCCGATTTCTCCGCACTGGTGGCAGGGAAATTTCTTCTTAGCCTCCTCCCTGCTCATTTTGGGCCGGGGCTTTCCTCCTCCCCCACCCCCAGGACCTGGATTCTGAGTAGTTTTGGCCATTTTATTCAATTGTTTTTCCTGCTGTTCTGCGAGCTTCACTTGAGCCCACATAACCTTCTCCTTGAGAGCCTTTTTCTTTTCTGCCATCTCGTCCTCACAGTACTTTGCGTACCGTAGGACCTCATCCATCTTTTTAGTATGCCAACAGATTTTGTTATCTTTTATCCACTGACAAATTTCGGGTCTTAAACCATTTACAAACCTGTAAATAAAATGTGTCATATCCTTCATCTCGATGTTATCTATACCACTGTATGTTTTGAACACCTGCAACAGCCTTTCATAAAAGGAGTGCACTGTCTCGTCTCTTTCCTGCGTGGTTCTATCTATCTTGGTCCAATCAGTTTCCTTTGCTGGCACTTTTAGTTTCAGATGCTGAATTACTTGTTCATATTTTCTCATCACTTCTTTCGATGGTTCCCCTGTTTTGTCATCTCTCGGGTATTCCTCACTAGGCCAAGCTATGGCTATTTTACACTCGGTCCACAGATCTACCGGGACCACTATGTCGAAAAACCCATCCAGGTCTTTCCACAGGCATTTTTGCACCTTTACGAACCTTTCCACCTGCCTGTACCAGTCGACTGGCTTTTCGCGCAATTTCGGGAAATCGTTAGTAAAGGACACAATATCCTGTCTGGACCATGGAACGTGCACATACTTTCCACCTGGTACTTCGCGCATAGGGCATAACTGTTCTGGCTTGTCAGCTTCTCTTAGAGCGAATTCGGGAGTTGCCTGCCTAGACCTGGCCTCATCCTTTTTCTTGACCCATCGGGCTTTCCACCTTTCCACATCTCCCCATTTTTGCAATACGGTCAATAGTTCCTTGACCTGTGCTTTCTTCCCTGAAACATTCAAGTTTTCCAAATCCTTGTCTGAGAAATCTGCCCTATATGGTTTCTGCAGCGGTTTCGATCTTGAAATATCTATTCCCATGCTAGCAGCAGTGTCGGTCAGTTTTTCATGAAGTACTCGGGTATTTCGGGTGAGACTCTTGCAGATAAACAGCATCTCGTCTTCGGAGTAGGTATTTAATCTGTCTAATCCTACGTTTCCTGCCATCAATTCCTCTATTTCTATTCTCAGCTTGTAGAGATCTAAAGGTTTCGTTGGGGACGCTTGTTTTTCAAATTCTTGACTCCATCTTTCGATTTCTTCAGGAGTCACCAATGTGACACTCTTCGTACCTGAGGTCGAGTCCATCTGAATTTCCCTCGCATTAAAAGTATTATGTCCTTTCGGTATCCTTTTTCCAGTTTTTCTAATGGGCAGATCTAGCAGTGAGACCTCCGACTCACACTCACTTGTCTGGTCATCTATGATTAAGGGTTCTGGTCTGGTCGGTGCAATGACAGGAGTAATTACTGGAGTTTTTGGACTTCCTTGACGGTCCCCGTACAACGGAACAACGGGTCCGATAGTTACTGGGATCGTCAAGGCTTCAGGACTTGCATTTAACTGTGACATTTTCCGTATTATTTCAGCTCTCTGATTTCCTAGCGCTTCTCGTTCCTTTTCTTCTAATAACCTGTCCAAAGTGTTTCCATGTAACACCTGCGGGGTTAGAATGGGAGCATAACTCGGGGCAGTGGGATGTGTCTCACTTGGTCCTCCGCCATAATTAGGTTTCTGAAACAAACTTCCTGTGCCTAGAATTCTCTGCTCTTCCTCATCCCGGGGCTGCAATAGTGGCATTCCTGAACTTAAGGACCTTACCTCACCTCCGTAGGGGGGACGAGAACATAAATCTCCTTCCCGTGAATATCCCGTTTCCCCACCCACGGGTCTCCTGGGGTAAATACTTCTGGTTTCTACGGGTCCTAGATTTTCAGTATAAGGAGGAATCAGATAATCCCCTCCTACACTTGCGGACCTGACCTCTTCCCTTTGTAGGGGTCTCCGGGGAATATCTCCTGCACTCGAAGGTCGGTGTCCCTCATTATAAGGAGGCGGACTTCTCATGCATATGTCATCTAACAATTCGTCATCTGATTCTCCAAGGGGCCCCCAGTGCTTGGACTTCTCCGTCCTTTCCCCCCCCCCCCAGGAGGATCTTCTGCTGGCATCATGGGAAACAGACCCTCAACAATCATGCTCTGTCTCCATTGTTTCATCTTTTTGTCTCGGGTTTCTTGTTTCAGTTTTGGGTAATACTTTGTCAGCCCTTTGTCCATTCGGGGCTTTTCTCTTTGGAAAGCCTCAATCTCCCATTCCTCTAATGCCTCATACTGCGTTAGTCTCGGTCTGGGATGTAATTCATTCATTCGGGTTCTTAAATTGAACAAGATCCTACCATTAAAGGTACCTTCTAACGGAAAGGCCATTATTCCGTCATCTTGTGTGTATTTCGCCCAATTTTCTAACCACACACATGTATTGTACCCTCTGTCAAACATCATGAAAGAGGTGGGAGTATTTGGTGGAGGAATAACAATGCCCTCTCTAGTTTGAATCGGCTTGTCCTTTTTGAAGTAATTCTTTACCTTATTTACAAGGGACATTTTTCGCTTATTTCCGTACAAAATGCCGTATCTATTAGCCTTCCACTGATCCCTTTCCAACCCTAGGTTTCTTGGATCGGGTCTAGTCTCTGGAGTATACGAGTGCCACATACGATTTCTACGCTTAACTTTGTTTACAAAATTACCTCCAATCAGAATGTGTCTTGCAACTCCGTGCAACCAATGGGGTGCACGAGTTCAAATATTTTCGGCCAATGGGTGCGCGGCCTTTTCGCGAGACCGTTCTCACGCTCCGGCGCTCACCCCTCCTTCACAATTCCAGCCCCGCTACCCGCCCGCTGTTTCTACCAATCCCACCGCGGCACGGAGTGACGTCAGAGACGCTTCGCGACTGACTCCCTCCCTTCACAAGGTAACGGAAACTTTCTTTCTAAAGTGCTTAGTACTTGGTTATTTTACGACGAATACACATTCGCCACAGTGCTCAAGTGTCTAGACAGGAAAGAGTTGTTTTACTGCAAGTAAACTACTTCCATTTACTTTTCACACACTACGGGTAGATCTCTTCCGCCTACCCTTCACTCTAGCATCAGTGAACCTGTTACTTCCCTAGACCCATCCACTCTTTCCGGGATATATCCGAGTCTAAGGTTTCCCAGCGGACCCCTTTGCTTTCACCCAAGCTCCGATGAACCTGCTACTCTTCCGATGTGACCCTTATTAGGTTACGCCACTATGGGAATTTTGCCAATGAACCTCGTTACTAACATTTATTCACACATGTATTCAGGAAAAGCCCTAGTTAGTGCTTCTGGTTCTACCTAACCTGCACCTAACTTTCCTTGAGCCTGCGACCTCAAGGCAATGGATTCTATTCACCACTTGCCATTCAATTTCCCCGGGGAGTTCCGACAACACTTAACAAAACGTTTTACATACGCATGGATTAATACATATAACAATATAAGAACAAGAATAACAATTTTCAAACAATTCATATATTTCAAAAGCAGCGCATTCTCAAGAGAGTGATCAAGTCCCCCGAAATGGCCGCCCTTATAGCAGCAATAATGTTTAGCAGCTACCGACTTGACTAGCCTAACTAGTCCTACCTAACTTTTAACTATTCCCTAACCATAACTCTGCTACCAGAAAATACTGATAGAGCGCGCGGGTCACCCGACCAATAATTTCGCCACTTCCGGCTTCGGGCCCATATATTTCAAATCACCATATACATTGATCGGATGACCTCACGGTCTGCTATCAGATATTTGTGAGTTCCTTTCGTTATTCCTCAGAGTACCCGACTTACCATCCACCGATGCGGGTACCTATGACCACAATGGATCAGGGAGCTAGCTGTAAAAGGAAAGGCAGCAAAATACAAACCCAGCAAATAACATTCAATACTCTTTGTAAATTGACCACGGACAACTGGAAGTTTTAAAATCTTTATCTAATTTAGTAAAATTCAGAAATCATCAAATTCACAGTAATTAAGCAATCGACAATCAGAATAACAGAAAGTACATAGCTGAATAGCAAATAAGTCAGTGCAACCATTTATAAACTAATGGAACCAGGACACATTTAAAATGAAGGATCAGGAATTAGAACGTTTAAGATGAGTCACTAAAGATGGGATAGGCTTTGATTAGGACTAGTATTCTAGAATTATCTCAGAAATATGAGACAGAAGTTCGGGACATTTATATAACTATAAGAGAGTCTATGAAGAGAGACACGCTATGCTTTAAGGCAAAAGTTCTTTAGACAGTTTAAGTAGGGATGTTCTAGACCATATCAGGAAATGACAAACTGCAATGCAAAATATAATTTCTGACAGGTAGGGTAACATAGGAACACGTTATGAAACAAATGCAAATGACTTTATAATTCAATGGTTGCGGAAAAGCATGGAAAATTAACGTATGCAAAGGTATGTCTTTATTAAAGCAAAAGACAGAAATTCAGAAAGGTGCAAGATTCAGAGTTTCAGAGTGATATTTACCTAGACTGGTGTGGAAACCAAACCCTGGCCACGGGTCAGTTAAGAACAGGAAACCCTCAAGGAAGGATACCCCTCAATGGACAGCAGGTGCAGAATGGACACCCAGGACAGGACAGGAAGACCAGATTAGGATCAGGACAGGACCCTCAGGACAGGACCCTCAGGACAGGACCCTCAGGACAGGACCGGCACCCGCAGTTCGGAAGCAACGCCTGCGCTCCACCCTCTCTGCAGCTATCGATCACGACCCCGATTGGGTCAGCGAATTCCCCAGCAAAGTGCTTCGCCAGCACTTAAGGTTCAGTAAAACCTTCAGAGTCTATGGTCAGCGCTCTGTATCTTCAGTCACCTATTGAGTGCGTTGGGTCAGTGACAGGTCAGCTAAACCAGACAAGTCGGACAATTTCCCTAGGTGAACCCAGGGTAGATATACTGTTTTGGGACGGTGTACCACCCCCCAATGTTGCAAAGTGTCAGAATCCCTCAATTTGGATTGGTCCTAAGGTAGGGTCTGGGTAACACACCAATCAGAATAGACTATTTGGAGGCCTACTTTGCATCTCTGGGTACCGCCTAGCGAGATTGGGGTTCCCATGAGAAAGCCGCACAGAATACAATGAAAAGAATACATTTCGGTACAATAGAACATAATCATGATGCCTCGGCTGGGTGAAGGTGCCCTTTCCCAGGGTGGCTCTGGCATCAACCTTCTTTGGCCTGAGTTCAATGCTATGGCAGCTTCTTGCGATTCTGCGCAGAAATACCCTCCAAGATGGACTCCCCAGCCCAGCACCCCTCCGAGTCGAGGATACATGAAAAGTAAGCGAAAACAAATTAAAACATAGAAGAGATGGTATGAAAAACACATCATTGGTTTTGTACTTTAAACTTATCATTATAAAAATATACTATGCAGTTTAAATGTTAGCAACATATACACACTCACAAGAGCATCACCACGTTATTCACGAAAGCTGTGTATTACGCATGCGCACCCTTTCCCACCAAACTTATAACTACGTCAGGTCACGTGAGTGTGACTGACGCATGCGCAGAAGCCATTTACCAAGCGGCGGCCATGTTTAGGAACACGGATTAGTTGTATTAGAAATACACATACGCAAGCTTCCTCTACTTCGTTCGAATATAAAAATAAAAGATTAGTAAGACGTACAAATTTTATTAATTGATTACACAGGGGCGAGGTTCATAACTCGAGCAAGTCGCAATGCGAAGCTTGCTCTATCAATACCATCTTAGAAAAGATGAAGAAAGATACTGACACCGCAAAGTCCATGGGTGCACTTCAATTTCAACAGTCTAGGGGCTCCTTTCGCCGCTCCTCCTTTCGAGGCTCAGGCAGAGGCAACACATCACAGACCTCTTCATCATTTAAAACAAATACCCAAGCCACCTTTAATAAAGGCTCCAACAGAGGAAGCTATAGAGGAAATAATAACAAAGGCAGAGGACGTGGTAATAATAACACCAGAGCCTCCGCCACCAACAAACTGACTTGTACACACTCCCTCCAGCCCACTTAACATCAGTCGGAGGCAGAATAACACAATTCCTACCAGTCTGGAATGCCATTACCACAGACAGGTGGGTGAGACAAATTATCCAGTATGGTTACTGCCTGGAACTCACTTCTACTCCACCCAACATACCACCCAAACACCGTCCAATGTCAAAAGAACACATCACGCTGTTACAACAAGAGGTTCTGTCCATGCTAGAAAAGGGAGCCATAGAGCCAGTCCCTTTTCAACACCAGGGCACAGGGGTATACTCTCTATACTTCCTTATTCCCAAAAAAGACGGGTCCCTCAGACCAATATTGGACCTCTGAACCAATATATACTTTCAGAGCATTTCCATATGATCACTCTACAACAAGTACTCCTGCTACTCCAGCAAGGCGACTTCCTCGCTACATTAGACCTCAAGGATGCATACTTTCACATACCTATACATCCAGCTCACAGGAAATACCTCAGGTTCACAATAGAGGGTCACCGCTACCAATTCAAAGTTCTTCCCTTTGGGATAACTACAGCACCAAGGGTTTTTACAAAATGCCTAGTAGTAGTAGCAGCACACCTCAGACTGCAACACATCCATGTGTTCCCCTACCTGGGCGATTGGCTCATAAAAGCCAACTCATACGTACAGTGTACAAACCATACGTCTCAGACAATCCAGCTTCTGCACAGTCTAGGATTTTCCATAAATTACCCAAAATCACATCTGCAGCCCTCCCACATACAACAATATCTGGTAGCAACAATAGATACTTCCGTGGCGAAGGCATATCCAAATCCAGCCAGGATATCCAACATACAGTCTCTCATTCAAAAATTTCTGCCACAACACTCCCTGCCAGCTCGAGTGTTCCTGCAGCTTATAGGCATGATGACCTCCTGCATATTCATTGTCCCTCATGCCCGACTTCAAATGCGTCCATTGCAGGAATGCCTAGCACAACAGTGGAACCAAGCTCAAGGACAACTAAAACACCTAGTGTTGGTAGACAGTCGCACTTACAACTCTCTGCAGTGGTGGAACCCACAAAACCTTTCCAAGGGGCGACTGTTCCAAGAGCCAGTTCCACAAGTAGTGTTAACTGCGGACGCATCACTGACAGGTTGGGGAGCCCACCTCCTTCAATACACAGTCCAAGGTCTCAGGACAGTCAAACAGAAGACATTGCATATAAATCACTTGCTAGCAGTATTTCTAGCAATGAAAGCCTTCCAGAAATACGGACAACATGACCGCCATGTACTACATTCAAAAACAGGGAGGGACACACACTCCACAGCTGTCTCACCTAGCACAGAGCATATGGAAGTGGGCAATTCCAAAAAACATCTTTCTCCTGGCAGAACACCTTCCAGGAATAGACAATCGGATCGCAGATCTACTAAGCCGACACAGCCAACAAATACACGAATGGGAGATTCACCCTCAAGTTCTCCAACCATTCTTCCAAAAATGGGGACAACCAGAGATAGATCTGTGTGCCACAAAAGAAAACTCAAAATGCCAATCCTTTGCCGCCAGGTTCCCACACCCGCTGTCACAGGGCAATGCGATATGGATGAACTGGTCAGGCAGATTTGCGTACGCTTTTCCGCCAACCCCACTGATTCCGTTAGTGGCACGCAAACTAAAACAACAGTCGTGCACAATGATCCTGGTTGCTCCCACATGGGCAAGACAGCCATGGTACACAACACTCCTAGAACTAGCAGTAGTCCCGCACCAAAGACTACGCCTGTCGCCACAATTGCTAACACAGAACCATGGCGAAATCAGGCACCCAGATGCCAATCAGATGAACCTAGCGATCTGGCTCCTGAGGTCTTAGAGTTCGGATACCTTAACTTGCCTTCAGACTGCATGAACATTATCAAGGAAGCAAGGCGCCCCACTACTAGAGCATGCTACGCAGCTAAATGGAAAAGATTTGTAATCTATTGCAATAACAACCAAATCAATCCATTAGATGCCTCCATCCAAAACATAATCTGTTACTTGCTACATCTTCAAAGATGTACTCTAGCATACTCATCCATAAGGCTACACCTTGCTGCTATAGCAGCATATCTTCAAAACAGGCAACACGTGTCCCTGTTCAGCATACCACCTATCAAAGCTTTTATGGAAGGACTTGAAAGAATTATACCTCCAAAGCATCCACCTTCACCAGTCTGGAACTTAAACGTAGTACTAACCAGACTCATGGGGCCACCTTTCGAACCTCTCCACTCATGTGAACTACAATTCTTAACATGGAAAGTGGCATTTTTAATTGCCATTACCACCCTTCATGCAAATATACCAAAATAAAGTGGTGCTTCGTACTAACCCTAAATTCATGCCAAAAGTTATATCCACTTTCCACATCAATCAGTCCATAGAATTGCCAGTTTTCTTTCAAAACCCGCAGTCGGTAGCTGAAAGAGCCCTACACACACTAGATATCAAAAGAGCTCTGCTATATTACGTGGACAGAAGTAAATCATTCAGAAAAACAAAGCAACTTTTTGTTGCTTTTTCTCCACAACATAAGGGTAATCCCATTTCTAAGACCGGAATAGCCAGATGGATAGTTAAATGCATTCAAATTTGCTATCAAAAGGAAAAGCGCACTTTAACAGTTCCCCCAAAAGCCCACTCAATGCGCAAAATGGGGGCATCCATGGCTTTCCTAGGAAATATTCCCTTAGAAGACATATGTAGGGCAGCTACATGGTCTACCATACACACCTTCACTAAACACTACTGTGTTGACGTGCAAGCTAAGCAACAAGCTGCAGTAGGCCAGGCTGTTCTTAAAACTCTTTTTCAAACCATTGCAGCTGGTACAGGCGACCACCGCTAGAGGAGAAACTGCTATACAGTCTATGCTAAGATATGAATTCAGCAGTCCACATGCCTCAAACGTAAAATGCCACTTACCAGTATGCATCTGTTCTTGGCATGTAGGGCTGCTGACATTCATATGGCCCACCCTCCTGCCCGGTGCCTGTCACAGCTGCAGGGTTACCTTCTTAACATACACTTACATGGTCATCTCTTACTTTTCTATACTCCATCTTTGCCACAATGGCGAAAAACAATCTGAGGATGGAGAAGATGCCCATGTGCACTGTAGTCCAGGGGAGGAGTCACCTATCTTGTGATACTTCGAAGACTCTTCCAAGACAAGGTGCAAACATCCCGACCCAACACAAGGTGGCGATCTATGCTAAGATATAAATGTCAGCAGCCCTACATGCCAAGAACAGATGCATACTGGTAAGTAGCATTTTCCTTTGTGGTAGATACACTAAAGATTTGTCAGTTTTAGTGTATCCTGAGGATCTGAACTGGATCCTGGGTGAAGATGTGGCAAAATATGTCATTAGGTCTAACTTGGATGCTAGTGATTACTTGGCCCAGGCAATATGCACCACTGTGGTGCTCTGTTGCCATGCTTGGATGAGATATACAGGCTTCTCTGGGGATGTCCAGGCGTACCTTGGGGATATACCTTTTGACTGGTCTCGCCTATTTGATGAGAGGGCAGACTTAGCCGTGAAATGCTTTAAGGAGAACTGAGTTACAGCGTGTTTCTTGAGCCTTTCAATACCTTCCAGGCAGTTTCATCAGCAATCTTTACTGTTTTGAGGATACTCCTGAAGGTTTGCGTACAAGCACTGCCAAGTCGCATCATGTCCCGCAAGCCCCCACCCCTCCACTCCTGAAGCAGTCACCACCATCCATTCGGGATTGGGAAAGGAGCACAGGTAGACAATGTACAGGTCCCCTGGGGCAGCAATCATCCCAGTCCCCCAGCCATGTCACATCAGCCTCCAGGCTGCTTTAGTTTGCCCGTAGCGGCAAACTACAACCTTGTAAGAGGCCAGAACCAACAATTCCTCCAAAAGTGGCAAAAGATCATGACTGACAGATGGATCCTCTGGAATGGTCAGTGGAGCTGTGCCCTTCCATTCCTTTCCACCCGCCACATGTTCTACCCACATCAGAGCGTTTTTCAGACAAGCACTTGGTCTTTTTGTTGCAGGAGGTGCAGGCTTTCTTGACAGAAGGTTCCATAGAGAAGTTACTGATTTGGAAAGATGAACTGGTTGTTAGTCCTGCTATTTTCTAATGCTGAAGAATGACTGGGCTGTTCAGCCTATTTTAGATTTCCACCTTCTGAAGGCCTTCCTGAGGGTAGGCAGATTCATGATGCTCACACTGGGCATGGATGTGTCTGCCCTCAGACCAAGCAACTGGATAGTATCCCTGGACCTGCAGGATGTATATTTTCATATACCTGCCCTGCAGTCCCACAGGCTTTACCTGTGGTTCTAAGTAGGCCAGGATCATTTGCCTTTTGCATGCTCCCCTTCTACCTCAACAGTGCCTCTTGGGTATTCACAAAAGTGTCTGTGATGGTGTGACGGTGATGGTTGCAACACACCTTTGGAAGTTGCAGATCCCAGTTTTCTCCTACCTTAACGACTAGCTGTTGAAGGTGGGCTCTTCTCATCAGTCGTAAGCCACCTCCTGATGACAGTGAACCTTCTTACTTCACTACGGTTCCCAATCAATGTGCCAAAGTCACACACGATTTCGAAGAGGCTTCCTTTCGTCGGAGCCATCTTAGATACTTTGCATTTCAGAGCCTTCCCTCTGGCTCATTGAGTCCAGGGCGTTTTGGAAAGGAGGCCGCCTTGGTTCTGGTTCTCAGTGATAATGGCTTTGAGGCACTTGCCTCCTGCTTCCTGCTCATCGGTTATGCCTGATGGTATATGCAGGATCTACAGTAGAACATGAAGTTGAACCAGCACCAAGGTAATCTGTGGAATTCTATCCAGGTTTTGGAGCTCACTGCACAAGATCTGCAGTGGCAGCTGGTTGACCACAATGTGAACAGTGGCAGGCCCCCCTTCCTTTCTCACCCAGAGGTAGCTGACGGTGGTGACTAATGCATTGCTGCTGCATTGGGGAGGCCCTCTGTGAGAGGTGGAGATAAACAGACGCTGGTCTCTGGTGGAAACCCAACTCTACATCAACCTGTTACAGTTTCAGGCTGTTTGCAAGGCTCTGATGACCTTCCTACTGTCCATTAATACTGATTCCTGGATCCAAGCTAAATTGGTTATAACAAGTCTTTAGCTACACGAGTCTACAACAAGGCTGTGTCCATGCTATTTTTCTGGTTAAAATATGGCATATGCTATTTATTTATTTTAGGAGCTTATATCGCGTGCAGCTGCCCCCGACGTGGGTGTCGTGGCGCTTGGACGGGTGAAGGATGGGAGTACACTCAGTGGTTTAAGCGCTCATGAAGAGCCAAGTCTTAAGGTCACGACAGAAGAAAGGTTTAGAATTGGCCAGTCACAGCGGCAGAGGCAAGCTGTTCCAGGTTTTGGTGGAGAACACCGCAAAAGCTCTGCCGCCCATTCTAGCGTGGCGAATGCAGGGGGTGACGAGGAGGCAAGATAGTTGGATCTAAGAGCACAGCTAGACTGCATGTTTAAGCCGAGCTCTCAGGTAGGCCGGGCCCGTACTCTGTAGTGATCTAAAGACCAAAACCATTGATTTGAATTGGATGCGTTTGGTCACTGGAAGCCAGTGAAGCTTCTTCAGGTATGGGGAGATCGAGTGGCGATAAGGAATATTATATATCATCCTAGCAGCTGCATTCTGGACCGTCTGTAAACGTCTGATCAGGTACGCAGGAGCCCCTGCGTACAGACTGTTTGTGTAGTCCAGATGTGAGGTGATTAGTGCGTGAACAACAGTCCTGCGAGAGTCTCGTGGGAGAAAGGGAAACATTTTTCGGATCATGTGGAGTTTTCCAAAGCAGGCTGCAGAAACTTGGTTGATTTGATTTTTACATGAAAGTTTGTTACTGAACCTGAAATATAGCTTCCTGATTGATGTCACAGGTTCACGAGGGGGGTTCATTTCTGATGGCCACAAGAGGGGAGGAGGGGAGGGCTAGTTTACTATAGGTCTTGTATGTGTATTGTAAGAAAGTGCCCCTTTTTGACATGGTCACCTCCCACTTTTTGCCTGGTATCTGATGCAATTTTGACAGAAGTGCACTAAGTTCCTCATATCCAGTTCCCCAGTGCCAGATCTCTTTCCCTAAAACTGTATGATTGTTCCCCTGATTGGTAAAAGCTTTAGCACCCCTTGTAAATCTCTAGTCAATGGTACGTGCGCAGCCTGATTGTGGGAGGTAACCCATAGAACAGGATTACTCACACGCCCCGCCGCAACTCTCCTCTGAGTTGCGGCCGCTTCACAGCCTCCTCCGGGCACTACCAGTCTTCACACCAGCTCTCGTCTCCGTCCTGGCTCCCTGGTATTCCGGCGTCCAGCCTCTCGGGTCCCGCGTCTTCTCTCCGCTCTCCCGGGTCTTCAGGCGTTCGGGCGTTTGAAGTATCGGGTCCCGCGTCTTCTCGGCGTCTCCTCTCTCCTTCCGCGCCACCGACGACCTCCCCTTGACCTATGCTCCCTTTTATTGGTTCTCGGCCGCCGCTTCCTGTTGACGTCGGATCAACTTCCGGGTCACGCCGCCGGTCGCGTTCCTGTGTAAACATAGTAGAGCATGGTGAAAGTCCCATATGCCTTCTCTGCGTTGGTTCCTGTGTTCGGGGTTTTCCGTCAAGTACTTAACGGGTAAGCCCCGGGTCCTCCTCACACTGATTTACTAGAGTTGCCGCTAGCTGCTTTTTAATCTTTTAATCTTTTAAAAACACTTGCACTTTATTTCACCAATCTGCTGTGATCTTGGTTGCTGCTCCTAACTTTATGGTCCGCAGTTTCCTTCCCGAAGCCCCGGTCCGACACGGCTTGTGCCGTTTGTTCGGAGGGCTGACCCCGGAGCTTCTGCACCACTTCCGGCGGATGCCGGAGTTAGCGCTCCAGTCTCTGGCGCTCCCTACACTACAAAAGGCACAGAGCAGGGGCAATCGCAGTGGACGCGCGCAGCCTGATTTACTAGAGTTGCCGCTAGCTGCTTTTTAATCTTTTAATCTTTTAAAAACACTTGCACTTCATTTCACCAATCTGCTGTGATCTTGATTGCTGGTCCTACCTTTATTGTCCGCAGTTTCCTTCCCAAAGCCCCGGTCCGACACGGCTTGTGCCGTTTGTTCGGAGGGCTGGCCCGGGAGCTTCTGCACCACTTCCGGCGGATGCCGGAGTTAGCGCTCCAGTCTCCGGCGCCCCCTACACTACAAAGGGCACAGAGCAAGCGCAAGCGCAGTGGGCGCGCCAAAGGCAAGCCCGTCTGCGCCTGGACCGGGCCCAGGGCCATATCCCCTGGTCAACAACCTACAAACATTATGCAATCCTACTCTGGTAAGGAACTAATGCAATTACGTCAGGCCCCAGATAATAACTGTACTGTGGTAAGACTTGAGGATCTGGCCAGAAACCAGGAATTAACATGTCCCCACTGTGATTTTAATTTATCATCATTACATATCCAAAACACTACTGATACTTGCGGAATGGTTAATAAAAAAGCATGACCACAGTAACCGCACTTATCAACGCCCGCTCCTTGAGCAAACACAAGCAGGAAATAGCAGATTTTATAATAGACCGAAGCATTGACATACTGTTCATTACAGAAACATGGACTGATCAAACTTCTGAACCAGATTTGGTGGTAGCTACCCCGGAAGGTTATACTTCCCAGAGACAGGAGAGAATAAATAAAAAAGGGGGTGGATTGGCGATAATCTCACGTAATAATTTTTCTGTAAGAATTACTTATGTCCCATCCTCAACATGTGAAGCTGTTCATTTCTCTATCCTGCTAACTCTTTCACATAACTTTAAAGGAGTCCTTCTCTATAGACCCCCAGGAACTAGAACAGAATTTTTTGCCACCTTTACCGATCTGATGGAATCTTTAGTTATAGAGGACCCTTTTATCATCTTTGGGGACTTCATTTTCCATTTGGAAAATATTCACAATAATGAAACTATTTCATTATTAGCAGAAATTGAGCCCTTGGGTCTCACACAGCTGGTCACTATGCCTACTCATGAGGCTGGTCATGTGTTGGATGGTATATTCTCCAACTCAAAGAATGTTTTGGTAAAAGACATCTTGCCTCTAGCATGGACTGATCACCATGCTATTATATTTAATATACTATCTAACAATACCCCAGTAACCAAGGTGGCGGAACATAGCTCTGGGACATTCAAGGTATGGAAAGATATAAACAATGAACAACTAAAAACATTCCTTACTTCCACCTGCCCTGTCATTCCATCTGACCCAAATACAGCCATCCTTAGATACACTAATTGGCTGGATAACGCAATGAATGTGCTGGTGCCAAAGAAAACTATTTCTAAGAACCGGTCTTCCCCTTCGGCACCCTGGTTCACTGATTCGCTCTGGGAACAAAAACAAAGATGTAGGAATTATGAAAGACACTGGCGAAAATCCTACGCCACTGAATTAAAAGTACGCTATAAGGAAGAACTGGCCAAATATAAAATGATGATTGTGCAGGAAAAAAGAAAATTCTACACAACCCAAATTGAATTGGCCAAAAACTCAAGTAAACAACTATTTGAAGTAGATAACAAGTTAGCTGGGCAACCACCTGTGGTCACCCCGGTTCCATCACAATCCTTGTGCAACTCTTTAGCCGATTATTTCTATGAGAAAGTCAACACAATTTACTCGTAATTCTCGACTAATAAAAATCGCAATATACAGTTGTCTCTCACTAATCCCCCTACATCACTGCTTCGTTCAATTCGACACAGTTACTGAGCAACAAATTGCTGAGATAATGAGTACCATAAAATCAGGATCAGCCACAGGTCCTTGTCCACCGAAAGTGCTCGCTCCTGTTACGGATCTAATTGCCCCAGTACTAGCGCAAATCTGTAACTCCATGTTTACAGCTGGAATCTACCCTAATTCACTGAAAAATATTTTCCTTAAACCACTTTTTAAAAAAAAACACGTGAACCCAGAGGACATTAAGAACTATAGGCCTATAGCTAGCATACCTTTTCTGGCTAAGGTGGTAGAGAAGGCAATGAATTCACAACTTTCCGAAAATATATTGAGGATTACCAACTGTTGGACGATACTCAATTTGGATTCCGTAAATTACATGGTACTGAGACGGCTTTAATTAAAGCCTCTGAAGATATAAGAACTATCAGGGACCAGGGAGGCACAGCGGTGCTCATATTGCTAGATCTGTCAGCTGCATTTGACACGGTCGATCATTCCATCCTGATCGACCGCGTCTCGGCTATGGGCATCCAAGACCGGGCAAAAAAACTGCTCACCTCCTTTCTTTCCAACAGAACCCAGGCTGTGACCCTAGGTTCCTTTAAATCTGCCCAACTGACTCTACCCTGCGGAGTTCCCCAAGGCTCATCCCCAAGTCCGACACTTTTTAATATCTATGTGTCGGACCTAGCTAGAGTCATAAAAGCTCATGGGATGAGCCTTACGTCCTACGCGGATGATACCCAGTTGGTGCTTGCAGTAAATAATGACGGGGAGAAGATTGCTGCAAGCTTCCAAGAAGGCATGCTGGCCATCAGTAATTGGATGGGCAGTAATTGCCTAAAACTGAACTCTGAAAAAACGGAGGTCATTATTTTCGGAAAGCTGTCCCCTTCATGGTCCAGCTCTTGGTGGCCACCACTATTGGTACTCTGCCCAACCCGGTCACCAAGGTTAGGAACTTATGAATTATGTTTGATGATGGTCTGAATTTTGTCTCCCATGCCAATCAAGTGGCCTCGACAGCGTTTCATAAACTTAGATTGATTAAGAAAATTCTTCCATATCTCCCCGAAACGGCAGGAAAAACTTTGGTCAGCACGCTGGTAATGTCATCTTTGGATTATTGCAATGGGTTGTTTGCTAACGCACAAAGCAGGGTAATCCACAAACTGCAAACGGTTCAAAATGCAGCTCACAGAATGTTGTCAGGGACCCCTAAATTTAAATCGGTATCTTACGTGATCAAAAACTACCATTGGCTGGCAGTAAGGGATCGCATAAAATTTAAGGCGTTATGCATTGCCTTTAAAGCCTCACGTAAATTAGGCCCCCAGTTCCTGATCAACCAGTTATCCACATACTGCCCCAATAGACAACTTCGTTCTTCTACCGCATACCAGCTACATGTACCACGTACAAAGACTGTGTCCTGGGGAGACCGGCATTTTGTTGTGACAGCTGCAAGATTGTGGAACACTGCCGTTGCAGATTTGTTCCTGCCAGTCATTGCTACACTTCCGCAAAATGATAAAAACATGGTTGTTTAACCAATAAGCTGGCCTCTGATTCTGCTTAGTCCACAGCGCCGGTACGCCCAAGGGCATTTGTTGCGCTTTACAAATTTAAAAAATAAATAAATAAATACTCCTGGCACCTAGGGTAAGGAGACTAAAGAGGGTCCTTAAGGGATGCAGCATGTAATGTGCAACCCTAAGGGATCCCTCAGCACCAACATGCACACTGCCATTGCAGACTGCATGCCACAGTGCAGAGAAGACACGACATGGCACAACTCCTGTGTGCCATGTCTGCAGACTAGGTAAGTCACCCCTACAGCAGGCATTAGAGCCCTAAGGCAAGGTGCACTATATTACATGTGTGGACATATCTACATGGGCAGATATGCCCCTGTGATGTCTAAGTCGATTCCTAGTTATGCTTAGATATTTCAAGTGAACAGGGAAGCCATTTTGAGTACATGTGCTGGACACTGGAGCCAATGACTTCCCAGCTGCATGATGGTTTCACTGAAACTAGAGATGTTTGGTATCAAACATCTTGTATTAATAAGCCCAGATGGATTCCAGTGATGGATTTATTGATACATGCACGCAGAAGGTACCTTAGAATTTCCTCCTGAAAACCTACGACCTACCTGTGTGCAGGCTGACCGGTGCAGACCAGCTTGCCACCATAGAAGGGTTTCTGACCCCCTGGAGGTGAGAGACCACGCAATTTGCTGGTTATTTATTTTCACATATTTACTTAAATTCCGTCCTTGAACCTTTTTTACGATAACATGCTTTATCTTTTTTCATTTTTCTTTTCTTTCTTCTCACTCACAAGAATAGGTCACAGACACTTAAGAATTGAAAAACTGCATTAAAGTAGCCTTGCCTTTTCACTTCTGATACTATTGACATGTCACGTGACTTGAGAATGACAAATATAATCTTACACGAATAACACTACACACATGAGGAGGTTTGCATGCTTTGATCTTTCCCCAAGGTCTAGGAGCAAGCGGATGCACTTGCATGGACACTTTGACACTTTCAGGTGGCTTGCAGTATGTCTAGTATAATATACGAGTAGTCTACATTAGGAACATGTTACCGCCTTGAGAAAGTCGATGGCGAATACTCCGTTAGACTAAACACGTGTTGGTTGTTCTCTTCTTGACTACATGTGCCTTATGTCTATAATTGACAACCACGAAATGAATAAAGAGAAATTGAACCTTCCTACTTCAACACCAATGATTGACTTTGTGCGTGCTCAGGACTTTCTTCTTTTGTTCCTTAATAAAAAAAACATGCACATTTTTGGTGGCTGCTAATTGTTAACTTTCGTCTGCTAGCCATAGTGTCATGTCCGAATTTCCAGCTCCCAAAATAGGTCTCATAACCAACGTTGGGCCTTTCCAAAACCCTCCCGAGGCCATTTGGTGGGAGGATTTGTGAGGTGGAGGTGTTCAACTGATTGTAGATTTGAGTCCTCCCTTTCTGTCTCAAATGAAAGGGTCAGATTGGGACAGGTGAATTTACAGTGACCGAGCCAACGCCTCCATATTGCTGCCTGCTTTAGCAATGACACACAGCCACTCAATATGAACAATATTTCCTCTTTTTACTAGCGTCTGTTCAAGAAAGAAACTATTCTGCCTTTGCTGGCAGTGCACCTGCCAAATTCCAGAGGCTATTTTTGAAGTTTGCAAAGGCTCCACTGTGGTCTGTCTGTGTTTAAACTGAAAAAGGCCCTTGGACGCGGGGATTGCCAAAAGCAGATTAGGTAAAGATGAATGCCTATTAAAACGGAGACAAAACAATAGCGCAGCGTGTGGGATAGATTTACCTGTCCCAGTTCCACTCACGAGTTATCTGGCAAAAGTGGTTTTAATTACCAAAGTAAATCTCGAAGGAACACAAAAACAACTATATTAGTAGTTTTGGGTTGAGAACAAATAACGCAGATTTGCAGCCCCCGAGCATCCAAAGAATTTAGAGCAGTAGCTAATGCGAGCTGACATTTTATTCTTCAAACAATAACTGCTTGCTGGATGTTTGTATTGAATTAAAACAAAAAGTAATATTTTTCTTTGGGAGAACAGCTAGTTTTCCTGTTCTGCTGGAAATGTAAGTAATGATGCCTTCATAATTGGGCTAGCAGCAGGGGAAGAACAAACGCGTGTTTCTAAAATGGCTACTAAAAAATGCCTCTGGCAGAAGCATTTTTCAGAGGCAGAGGGAGAACGTCTTTCCAACTATTCCCATTAGTGGTATCTGTCAGATCATAAGAAAAAGGCAAAACTGATACATAAAGCACGATGCTAAAAGGCAAATGTAGACTACGGAAAAAAGACACTGGCCTTATAAGTGGCCCTATAATTCTGTAGCGGCAGGTAACCGGAGATACTAGCCCATCGGATTTATACATTTTTGTGGGAGTAGTACAACTCTGTAGTATTCCATCTACCCAGAGACATCACCTTCTGCAACCAGGCGAGGTGGAACAGCAGAGGACAAACATTTGGATTAACCTTGCCATATACTGATTTCCCCATGTTATGCTCCCAAAACTCACAATTACCGTTCTTTAATGGGAAATGACAGGAAACTTGTAATGAAAGCCAGTATCGGAGGTAATTTTTTTAAAGACGTATTGGGCACGCAGGAGCACAGCTGTTTTCAATAGTATCCTCTTCCAATGGTGTCAGTTTTCCCCCCCAAAAGTTTTATTGATATTTTATCACAAAAAAAAAAGAAAAGAGCTGTCCAAGCCCATTACAGTAAGACAGATTGTTATCTGGTGTTCATGCACACAGATACGACGGCAACCACATTGTGATTAGATAAGCAACGATATGATGAATACTTAGTGAACATATCTTTTAGTAACTTTTTATAAGAACCCATATGATTCTTGCCAACGAACGTCGACGTCTACTGGTCCCAGTATATCGGGAAAAACTACTGAGACATTGCAGGGAAGCATCTGATTTGTGCTTCAGTAATAATTTAGCCCAAGTTCTAGCAAGGGCTGGGAAGTTTGTTAACATTATTTTAACTGCACTGCATAATGCCCAGCACTAAGAGAAGACTCGCACAAACGAACGTTAATGAAAGTTAACTCTCAGTAACAAGCATTGTGACATTTTATTATTGTCTCCCATATTATATACTCCCCTTTTTGGACTAATCGGGTAATTGGGTATATTGCCATCAACTTGAAATGCTGCTTTTGGAATTGACATTACTATGAAGTTTGTATGTTACGGTTTTAATTAACTGCATAATAAATATATGAATATATGATTCAGCTAAGTTAAAAGGCAAGTGTATATGCATCGGTTACCAGTCTTCTACTAGTCGAGACTCAGATGAGCATTCATAAATCATCAAACTGCTTGGAGATAAAGACAAATGTATAACGAGGTTTGAGCGGTGTCAGATATAAAGAGAGAATAGATTAGCATAAGAAAGAGAGTTGGAAAAGGGAATCAAAGAGGAAGCCCAGGAAAGGGGAAAGAGCCAAGCTGTAGGTCATTAGGGCCACAATCAGAACATTGTCTGACCAGGATATCTCACACTGAGCGTAGAGCGAGGCATAAGGGTTGCTACTAAATCTCATTTATAAAGGAATCTAAGGTTCCCCATAAGCGCCTAGAGGAGAATCGGTTTCTACTTTGGTGACATTGGGCAATGTGTATGCTTCTAAGGTATATTACCCACGCACACCAAGTCTGAAAAGAAACATGTTTGCACTTTTTCCAGTCAAGTAGAATAACCTTAAGAGCAACCGTGTTCAGCAAGTCAAAGAGAATGAGATTGTTGTCTGTAAGCAAACGTGTCTTCCCAGCTGCAGTGCGAAAGTTGGAAAATCCAACAAGATTATTGTGTTGAATACTTTACTTAATTGGGCGCGATTTCATTCCAATACGGATGAGGTAAGGGCATGAAAAGAACATGTGTTCCAGGTCACCACTCGTTCTGCATGACCAACAGCTATTAGCATCCTTCCGTTTCAGTTTAAAGACTTTATTAGGGGTCCAGTAGAGTGAGTGCACTACAAAGAATTTAGTTTGTAGCAACGAGGGTCGAAGTTTACCATGAAGCAGGAGGGACCTGATGATACCACAGGCATCTTCCGAGGAGGGAATTACATCTGTATCACTGAAGTAAATGAACTATCTATTGCACAGGGTGAATTTAAAGTGGAGAGAACTTTCATGTACTATTTATAAATCTTGGAGGCTACATGTCCACCTGATTGGACAGGCTTGAGGGCAGAGAAAATGGAGTGGCATCTAGAGGGCCCGGTTTAGAGATTCTAGCCTTGAGCTTCAGAAAGTCCTAAAAATCCAAGTCGGGTAATGCGTATTTCGCCTGTAAAGTAGCACATGACGGGCTTTCTATCCATATATAGATCCGAGATAAGGACAATGCCTTTTTTGGCCCATTTCGTGCCCAAAACTGAAAGGTTTGACGTCAATAGCCTCTTATTATTCCATAAAGATTGGAAATTGATTTATTAATGTTGGAGGCTAGAAGTTTATCTAGTACTAATAGGGCTTTAATTGTGTCTTTTAGAATGGCCTGGGATTGGACAAAATTGTGGTGGGACCTAGTCAAATTCGCTGTTAATGGGAATGGGTAGCTAATGTGTTTTTCAATCCTAAACCAGGGTGGGACCGCAATGGGGTTCAGTTCAAACCAACGTATACCCTGAGCCGCTAGAAACTCCAATTGATAGTTGAACCAATCGGGGAGATTATAGCCACCTGTACTTACGGGGGACATGAGTTTCTTGAAAGTCATTTTAACCCTTGTGTTACTCCAAAGGTACTTGGAGCAAAGTTTGGCTATCGTGGAGAATGAAGTGGATAGGCATATAGGGACATACTGGATAGGAAGTTAACTAAGGATGTCAATTATCTTCAGTTTCCAACCTACCCCACCATGATATAAATTTTGATGACCAAGCCAACAGAAGGTCTTTAATCTTATTAACTGTCTTGCTCTCGTTCTGGGATATAGATTTGGACAAGTTCCCTAGACAGGAGGGGATACAATGGACATTGAGAGGCATAACCTCCATTTTGTCCCTGTTTAAAGATTATCCTGAGAAAAAAGAGAACTTCATAATTATATCCAGTATGGTAGATATGGCTATGTCTGTTTTTCCGAGAAAATTGAAATATCCGCATAAGCAGCTGTTTTATAAACGATATCACCAAATGTATCCCCTCAATGTCTGGAGATTAATCAACATCAGTATCAAATGGTTAATGGTCAGTAAAAAGAGCAGTGGTGAAAGTGGGCAGCCTTGAAAGGTGGCCTGTTGAAGAGGGACTGGGGACGATAGTTCGTCATTCACCCTGATTCTTGCAGTAGGCTTGGCATACAGGGCCATGACCATCCTGATATAGTCCTCCCCTAAGCTGCATCTAGTTTGAACCCCCTCGTGGAAGAGCCAGGACACCTTATCAAAGGCTTTCACAGTTATGCCTGCTGCAGCTGTGGCTGGTGAAAGAGCTGCTTTTTCGGATAATTGACAGAACAGCTTAATATTTTTGCTTGCTAGCCTGTCTTTGATTATGAATTGCGATTTTAGTGTGCATCCTTATCCCACTTATATATTTTTCTTTTAATACATTTGTTTTTGAGGGGTGGGAGGGGAGGCGGCCAGGGCAAGCCACTTGCCACATTGGCCCCTTTTGAGGGGCGCTCCATCACAGTACCCTTCCTGGAGCAGCACAGAGACTTTGGGAAAAAGGGAAAGCCAATGAAAACAGTTCTAGTTGGAGATCCAATGTGGCTGTAGCAGTGGTCCACTTGGGAATTGACCCTACAACAGGGAAGACCTAGGCCTGACACTAGAATCAAGCGCTATTGCGACTCCACTGACTGCAGGAAAGAGAATCCAGATGGCAGCAGTGCCAAAATGAGAGACAGGATGCTTTGGTGCAATATACAATGAAAGGAAATGGCAGACCTGAATTCCCTGACACTCTGTGATGTGAGAGGTCTGGACCTGCATTGTCATTGTACAGTCAAGAAGTACATAGGAGGTAGTCAAATTAGAGGAATTGCTGGTGTAACACTCATGGAACGAGTTCCTGGGCATAACAGTGTGAAGACCAGCATTGTGAAGTATGACCTCTGAAGGAAGGAGAGAACAGCCACAAGCATTACAAATTCTAAAGTAGAGTGGTGTACAATTGCGTGGCATACAGTAGAGTGGAATACCATAGAGTGGCGTGGCAGAGAGTGAAATAGAGTGGCGTGGCGAAGAGTGAAATAGAGTGGAGTGGACTGATGTAAAATGAAGTTGCTTAGGAATGGCGCACAGTGGAATACCATAGAGTAAAGCGGTGTGGAGTGGAATATAGAGTGGAGTGGCCTAGATTGGAATACCGCACAGTGGAGTGGCCTAGAGTGGAATACCATACAGTGGAGTTGCGCAGAGCAGAATAGGATACAGTAGAGTTGCGTAGAGTAGAATAGGATACAGTGGAGGGGGGTAGAGCCAAATAGTGCAGAGTGGTGTAGAGCTGAATATCATAGAGTGGAGTGGTGTAGAGTGGCATAAAGTGGAAAAGCGCAGTGGAGTAGAATAGAATGGAGTGGCATAGTCAATTAGCATAGAGTGGAGTGGCATACATAGAGTGGTGTGAAGTGGAGTAGTGTAGGCTGGATAGTGTAGAATGGAGTGGTGTAGAGTTGTGAGCTATAGAATGGAGTGGTGTAGAGCGGAATAGCATAGAGTGGAGTGACATCGTGTGTGGTGGTGTAGAGTGAAATACTGTGGAGTGGCTTAGAGTGGAATAGCATATTGTGCAGTGGTGTAGAGTGGAGTTGCATAGACTGTAATGGCATAGAGTGGAGTGGTGTAAAGTTAAGTGTCGTACAGTGGAGTGGAGTACAGTAGAGTGGTCTAGTGGAGTGGCTTAGAGAGGAGTGAGGTAGAATGGCGAGGTGCAGAGTGGAAAAGCATATAGTGTGTTGAAGTGGCATAGAGTGAAGTACTGTAGCATGGAGTGGCAGCCAGTGGAGTTGCATACAGTTGATTGGTATACAGACGAGCGTGGTGGAGTTGTGTAGAGTAGAATTGCATACAGTGTTGTGGCATGGATTGGCATAAAATGAAGTAGCATAAGAGTAACGTAGAGTGGAATACCGTACAGTGGTGTGGTGCAGAGCCAAATAGTGTAAAGTGGAATAGCATTGAGTTTAGTGGTGTGGAGTGGCATACAGTGGAATAGCATAGAATGGAGGGACGTAGAGTGGAAAAGCATTCAGTGGAATGGTGTGGAGTAGAATAGAGTGGAGTGGCATAGAGTCAATTAGTAGAGAATGGAATAGCATAGAGTGTAGTTGTACACAGAGTTGTGGAGTGGAATGGAGTAGCGTAGTGTAGAATTGAGTGGCGTAGAGTTGAGTGCTATAGATTGGACTGATATAGAGAGGACTAGCATAGTCTGGTGTGCAGTAGATTAGTGTACAGTGGAGTGGCATAGTGTGGTGGTGAACAGTGGAATGCTGTAGAGTGAAGTGGCGTTGAGTGGGATAGCATGTAGTGCAGTGGTGTAGAGTGGAGCTGCATAGACTGTAATGGCATAGAGGGGAGTGGGGTAAAGATCAGTGTCGTACAGTGGAATAGCGTAGAGTGGAGTGTTGTAGAATGCAGTGTCATACAGTGGAGTGGTGTACAGTAGAGTGGTGTAGTGGTCTGGAGAACAGTGGAATATCACAGAATGGAGTGGTATAGAGTGGAATAGCGTAGAGAGGGGTGAAGTAGAGTAGAATTGCGTACAGTGTTGTGGAGTGGGGTAGAGTGGAGTCGCATACATTGGAATAGCATAGAGTGGAGTGGTGTAGTAACCAAGAGTTGAATGTGGTACAGTGGAATAGTGTAAAATGGAGTAGCATAGAGTGCAGTGATATACACTGTAGTGGTGTACAATGGAATAGTGTAAAGTGGATTGTTGTGGAGTGACCGAGTGGAATATATGAGAGTAGGGTAGAGTGGAGTGGCGTAGAGTAGAATAGCGTACAGTGTTGCAATTGATGAATCTCCACAAAACATTACAGGCCTATTTCTTTTTCCACAATGGCAGATGATGCAACATTTTGGGGTGATTAGTAAAGGAGATTCAAAGAAAAAAGGGGAGTTAGTGATATATTGTGTCGCTGTATACTGCAGTGATTTCGTGGTATACCACAGCACATACCAATCACAAGGCAGTACATGATTGGCTAATGGCTGCCTTTACAAAAGTAAAAGGCAGCTATATTTTCTTCACCACACTTGGGCTGTGTTCTTGGTTAAGGCATTAGATATAGGTAAGTAATAGGTCTTATTTTTTTCCATACCTATTACCACTTTATAAAAGTTAGGGAAAATTAAATTTTTCTATATATTTAAAAAGAAAGGTAACTGAGTACTACTGTACTACCTAAACTAAACATTTTTAAACTACAGTGTACAACACTACATTTCACAAGCATAGTGTACTACAGTGTATTTTCAATTTTTTCACTATTTCATTTACTTAGAAAGTACCACACTACTTAAAAAAAGTTATACAAATTAAATATGAAAAACAATACAAAAACACTACTACATTATATTTATGGGGAAATATAGTGCAGTACAGTGTTTTAAAAAAATAATTTGTATTTATTTATTTTTACACTTAGGGTTTGATTACAGTGGAGGTCGGACGAGCATCCAACACCCATCGCTGCAGGAATGGAACCGCCCGACATGTACTCAGCAGTTACGCAGTTACAAGATACTAACAAAAGATTATCTCTGACAGGAATTTATGCAAGGTCCCCCCCCCCCCCCATTTTTTAATCTAAATATAATAATATGTTCTACTTCATTTAGGTTAAGAGCATTGTCCTTATATTTAGTAATGTGGACCCCTCCATTGATAGAGTACTTTGGAAAGACGCAAGGAACCTGCCCTTAGCCCTATTGGTTTGGGTTTTTATTAGATACTTTTCATAGATTTTTATGAAATCATACGTATAGTATAGAACTATAGTAATACCTAAGTTTAGGACAACCCTTTCATTTGTGTTCCTACTGTTTCTCCTTTTCTGTCTTTATGTATATATCCAGCTATGATGATAAGATGAGCACTAAGGTTTCCTTTCATATGCTAGGAACAATTTAATCAATGTTTTTTATGAATGTATGAATTATACTGTTTTCCAGGGAATTACAATAACGTGTATTAGATATATATACCTAAGTGTTAGAATTGAAATCAATAAATACATGTATATTTTGTACGGCTTTTTAACTATTTATGTTGAATTGTTTAAATGCATTATATGCATAGATGTAAAACTATGAGTATATTAAATGTTCTTTTATCACTTCTTTTAGGTTTAACAGTGGCTACTCTTGAAGAAGGCTTTTTGATTACGCCGAAACGCGCGTAGATACAATCAAATAAGAATTTAATATTGCCACCTTTTTCATTTTTATGTGATTGATCTAATTGTTATGAATGATACAATCGAATAAGAATATATTATTGCCACCTTTTTCATTTTTATGTGATTGATCTAATTGTTATGAATTTCTATTGTGTGTCCAACACAATTTTTAACTCCATGTAATTTTTAATATGATTAAAAATGTATACAGTATTTACTGAAATCATGTTGTTTGCTTTTCCCTGTTACATGTGTTTTATATACACAACAGACTGACTGAAAATTGCCAAGGATTGATTTTTCGGCGTTTAGAAAATTGCCTACTTTCCATTGTGGCTTGTGCTGCGGCCCAGGAAAGGACTGCAGCACAAGCTAAAATGGAAAAAGGTATTTGGTAGACATCCATGTACTGGTGCCTGGTACACGGTGTATGGATGTTTGGGGGTGTCGCCATATGTGCCCCCCCTGGCTCTATAGCGAAGGCCCCAGAGTTATAGGGGCCCTGCTGGGGGCCGCCAAAATCCCATTCCGTCTACCTTTACATGGCAGTAGGAAATGGACATCGTAATCCCTATGCCCCCATTGTAGGGATTATGGTCCGACCAAACGACCGACGCCCTGACAGGCTCCTTGAGCTTGTCAGAGGCATCAGTCGGTCCTTCAGACCGCTGTACTTAGACCGACCACATCATAATGCCGCAGACGGACAGCTATCCAGGCTTTCAGGCTGACCGCCACCGACGGCCTGTCAGTTATGGTCCGCCCGACATCCTAACCGGGCCCTTAGTCTGCGTTCTGGGATTAAAGGGAAAGGGGAGTGTGCTTAAAAATTGAAAACAAAATTAAATATGTAAACATTTAAAAAAACACTGTCCTGCACTATATTTACCCAAACCCAGGCTAAGAGCAGTCTAAACAATGTGGTAGTACTATGGTACTCCTCAAACTTCATTTAAAATATAAATGTGTTTATTGTTCCAGTTAATTAAAACCATAAAATTTTTGCATCATAAAACCATAAAATATTACAATTGATAGCATCATGAGATAATACTTCCTGAGAAAGAAGTGCAGCCAATCATTATACCCTAAGATTACATGATTATTGCTATGGTATATTTTAAAACCAATTAGTTAAAAAAAGTTGTTAAATGTAATCAACATCCATACTATTTTTATATCCGAATCAGACTTTTCATATGTGCATGTATGGGTGTACATGTGTATGATTTGAGAAAAAAGGAATTCATATTTAAGATTTCATTACATTGGAGCCTAAAAGCAATGGGCCATCAGGTGCTCAGTGCGTGGTTGCAGCCAAGGGATTTAACAACAAAAGTTTCTTTGGCGACCTTGAAGGGTAAGTGCACAATTCAGCTAGCGATTGGCAATGATTTTGCTTCAAGGGTCCCTGCCCTGCAATTGCCATTATTACTCTGTGGTGACCAAGTTGCTGTTAATAGATTGTTAGCGGTGATGCAGGAGAGCTGAATTGATTTACTGTTCAGTAATGTCAGCACTGCAGTATGGCATGATCTTATATTGAGCGCCTGAAAGGCGGGGCAAAGTATTTATTTAAAATTATATAAAGTAATAAAACAAGTTTTACTTACCTTGAAACACAGTTATATAAACTGGCTCATCCATTCCTATACACTTATGAAACAGTAGGACACTATATATACACTTAAAAGCCAGAACACCGTCAAAGTGTGGTCTAAACAATTTGGCTGCCTTTTAATTTTGTATGGGCAGTCATTAGCCAATCATATACTGTTTTGTCATTGGCATGTACAGTGGCACAATACATCACTACTTTTTTGTGCCTTATGGGCCTGATTCACAATTGTAAACTTGCAGTTTTGTGTAAGTTTACTACTGTTTGCTATTCACAAAGGCATTTTAATACTAGTATCTTTACGACCGAGGAGTTTCTGCATATTAAAAGATAGGACTGTGCTATAGTTTTATGTGCCTAGCCTCCTCAGTCATCAAGATACAACTCATAAAATACCTTTGCTAATAGCAAACAATCGTATATTTATTTAAAAAAGTGTATGTTTACCTTTCCGAATCAGGCCCTACAACTTTAAAACTACTGAAACAATTTAGATCTACTACCAGTAAGAATCATTTACACCCTATAATCTATATTTCTGATACATTTCATCTAAATACATTCACACTGTCTCATTAAACAATACTCATGACACATGACATGCCACTTCACTGCACAGCACACCTCTACACTCTTTGATGTCAGTCCTCTCTACAACACCCCACTCCACTCTACGACAGTCCACTCCAGTCTTGGACACTCCACTCGCTCAACACGCGACTCCACTCAACTACATGCCGCTCCACTCAGCGGCATGCCACTCCACTCTACAAGATGCCACATGTATGGTGAAGTCGGAAAACATGGCGGCCGCTGGCTAGAGCGGCGCGCACGTCCCGACAGAGTCTCCAGCTCTGATGCCCCCAATTTGAGCGAAAACGTACCCGGTCACATGCGACATGCTTGTGGTGGATCTGGCTGTCCGTGGGAGCGTGTGGAGATCTGTGCTCGCTGATCGGCAGCTCGGTAGTTCGGCGGCGCGGCGGCCCAGTGATACACCTGGGCGCCGCGGCCGGAGTAGCCGATGTGCTGGGGGCGGGTCTTCTCTCCCGCGCCCTACCGCTGGAGAGAGGCAGCCGTGGAGCTGCGAAGAAGCCGGAGGGCGGCCACACATAGCCTCTACACGAGGAGAACAACCTCGGCAGTCTTAACAAGACGGTGCGGTAAGGGGGCTCACCAGGGGGAAAGTCTTCTACTAAACGGGCAGCTGAAGGAAAAAGAGCAGGTTATACCAGACTCTAATAACATTGGTAATGCTACAAGCTTAAATAACGATCTCCCTAGACACATATGCACAGATATTGATACTGACAGAAGTCTTTTTGATTTAAAAAATCAGGACCGTAGTCCTGGGCATATTGTTGAAAAAGATCTTCACTAAGTCCCCACCCCAAATCTGATTAGAATTAAGAGAAAATTGCAAGTCCTCTCTTGTGTAGCTTTAACCCAGGAAAACAGCAAAGCACAGCCCCAAAAAAAGAACTTAGGAGCAAAGAAGAGATCTACCGGCGAAAACCTGGGGAAGCGAAAGGGAAAGGGAAATGGAAGGGGAGTAAGAAGGATAAAGACTTAGGAGGCTCGGGGAAATTTGGTGACTTAGACCAGGTGCAATAACTGGAAAGGGGAACCGTCACAGAGTCAGAGGTTGAAACTGAGTCAGACCTGCCACAATCTCTGTGTCCTAAAGCGCAGAGGAAGGAAAGGAGTCATCAGCCATTATATACTAGCCTGAAGGAGCTTCCTCACAAGGTAGCCCAGAGCAAGGGTAACCCCAAAAAGACCAAAGCTTCCCGAATTACACCCTCACTGAAGTCCTATTTTAAGGTCCTGCCTCAGGTCCTTAACATTAATCAAGAAACTCAAGGACAGTATATCGCTCAAAACACACCTACCCTAACCGAAGTTTCTGCCTCAACATCTACACTCAGCAGTCCCAATGTTTCAGCTGTGGTGGTAGCGGAGGCAGCAGAACAGGAAAATAGCGTAAAGATGGGTGACGCGGTAAAGCAGAGTACAACTACGACGCCCCCAGTAGATCACCTAACCGCTAATCTAGTAGGAACAGAAAGCGTAAGTATAATAAAAGAATCAGGTCTATGCTCAGGGGGTAATAAAGAAGACAGCGAAGACACCCTCCAACATATACTTCTCAATATGAGGAATGAGATCAAAAGTGGGTTTGAGGAGTCAAAAAAAAGCTTCGCTGAATCAAGACAGAACCAGTCTGAGATCCGGACCATGTGTGAAAGTTTGGAGAACAAAGTAGATGGGCTCTCTCTGAGAACTGGGAGCCTAGAGAACACAGTTGGTGAACTTAAAGCAAAGCTAGAACACGCAGAAACAAAGATCCTGACTCTACGAAGAGAGGGAGAGGTGGTCAAAGAAAGGGTAGAATCTCTAGAAAACTACTCAAGAAGGAACAATCTGAGGATTTTTAAAATTCCGGAGGGAAAAAAGGGAAGTGAAATCAAGAAATTTGTGGCGACCATACTTAAGGACGCCCTTAACTTGGAGGAGTCTGTGTCAGAACTGGAGTCTGACATACAGAGGGTACACCGTGACCCCTTCCGTCTCAACCCTGGTAGAACCAAACCCAGAAAGATCCTTGTAAACTTTCTAACTTATACATTGAAGGAAAAGATACTGAACTTAGCACTCAAAGTCAAGCCACTGAAAACTTCAGACTTTTCCTTCGAAGTCAGATCAGACCTATCCAAAACCACATTGGATAGGCAATGGGAATTGGGTCAGCGGATGGAGAAATTTAGAGCTCTGGTTGCTACTGTACAGATGCGATTCCCCGCTTTCTTGAAAATCATGTTTAACAACTAAATGCACAACATCAAGACTCCTCTCGAGGCGGATGAGCTACTAGTCTCTATCAGTGAATTTGTAAAAACTCCTTGACACCTGGCAGTAGCTAGCACAAAAAAAATAATAATATATATAAAGAAATGGAATACATAAAAGAGAGGAGTTAACAAATGATAGAGTTCATGTAAAAAAATATAATAAATAAAAAAAATTAAAAAAAATAACTAACTAAAAATGAATATATAAAATAGGGTATAAATAAATAAATAAATAAATGAAAATAAAGGGGGAAGCAAACGAGTGCTCCTATAAAGAGAATGGGAGAAATATAAAAGTATTATAGGGAATAAAAAAAAAAAAAGGGAAATTTATTTTTCACTATCTGATCTCTTCCCCCCTTCTCCCTTTAATCATTCTTGGTATGAAGAGCTGATCACGATTCACTCTCTCTGATTTACTTTACATCACACGCCATCACACGCCATCTTAGCGATTTAAGGGGAAAAGGGAAAAAAAAAACATATAAAATCAAATAAACACACCACCCATACAATATTGAGTATATCGACCGACATATGAGACAATGGGGGCCCCAGACGGGAGTACGTCGGAGACGATAACCTGGCAAGACATCCGGCCAGAGTAAGTTGGGGGGGGGGGGGGGGGGGGGTTCCAGGGGTGGGGGGATAAAAGCACAAAAAAAAGTCCTCATATGCTAAATTTTAAACTCTTAAAAAACACTGATCCAACGGTGCGATACAATAAACGCTTGGTTGAAATAGAAAACAATAGACAGACAACTAGTAGGATGATAGCAGAGCTCTTAGATGGCAAAATAAAATGAGAGACATCAGATTGTTATCCTGGAACGTCAATGGCCTGCGCGTACGAGGGAGAAGACATAAAATCATGCAGTACCTCAGGGACTCACCCGCGCAGATCATGGCGATCCAGGAGACACATCTAAATAAGCAGGAGATTAAGGATGTACTAAAAAAACTGAAATGGGTCGATAAATTCATAAGCACAGACCACAACGCCAATATTCGTGGAACAGCCATCATTTTTAAAAAGGGAGCAAGGGTTCAGATTGCGGACTGGAAAGCGGATGCGAGTGGTAGATGGATGATAGCTAATGTCCAGCTGGACTCAAGGCGGTTTACTCTTGTAAGCTACTACGGTCCTAATCAGGATGATCCTTCTTATTCAAATATACTACAGAACCATCTGATCACCATCACGAACCCAATAATATGGATGGGAGATTTTAATCTAGTGCTAGATCCAAAATTAGTTAAATCTCCTAGTTCCAGGGCCGTAGTGCGAAACAATATGAGGGACACGCTCCGGAGTTGCATGTCTAACCTGGGACTAGATGATCTTTGGAGGCAAAGAGCCGGGAAAACCATGGGTGTCTCCTTTCACAATCATAAATATAAACATAAATCCCGAATCGATTATGCCCTGTTCAGCCTCTCTCTAAAAGACTATAAAAAATTTAATATAGCTACCTCAGCATATGTCAGACCACTCAGCCATCCTCTTCTCGTTAATGTTAGATCAGGAACCCATTCATACATCATGGTCCTTTGATCGATCCATCTTACTAGAGGAAGAGGAGAGAGAACACCTTATATCTGAAACTGCCTCCTTTTTAGAGTGGAATATAGGCTCTGCCTCCCTGGTAAGTGTATGGGAGACTTGGAAAGCTTACATAAGGGGCTGTATTACTAACAGGGCCTCGTACAGGAAAACAAAATACAGAGAGGAGATATTAACAATAGAGCAAGATTTGACTCGATTGGAGTCTATAGATCAAGCTCCCTCAGCCAATCTAGAGGAGAAAGGAGAACTAAAAGGCAAATTAGAAACGCTATTGCAGGAGAGACTAAACAAACGATGGCAGGCCAGTAAACTCTCTCACTTTGAATACGGCGAATCGGCAGGGAAGTTACTAGCCTGGAAAATAAAAGCTGACCAGACTAGGAATTATATAAAAGAAGTGAGAGTAACTGGAGAAACGGATAATAGGAAGACTGATTTCGACATCGGTGAAGCCTTCAGTGCTTTTTTTCAAAAAATATACACAGGTGAGAGCAATACTAATACAGAGGAAAGATCTCAATGGCTAGATAAGATAATTCTTCCAAAATTAAACGGGCCCCAAAGTGAGAATCTTGATAAAGAAATAACAGAGATAGAAGTTGAAAATGCTATCAAACAACTAAAACAGGGGAAGGCTGCAGGACCGGACGGTCTTCCGGGAGAATTATACCGGGCACTTAATTCTACCCTCACCCCGGTCCTTACAAACCTATTTAACAATATATTAATAAGAGGTGAGATACCACCTAGTTCCTGGGGAGAAGCCAATATAGCTCTAATATTAAAAGCAGGTAAAGATCCAGTAGATTGTGGATCATATCGTCCAATCTCGCTTCTCAACAACGACTATAAGATTTTTTCATCAATTTTGGCTGTGCGTCTGGGAAGCGAGATTGGATCAATTATCCACCAAGACCAAAAGGGATTCATTAGAGGCCGACAACTGGCTGATTTAACATATGACTTAGTCGGAGCCATCGACATTGCCTCAACTTTTTCTTTACCCCTCGCAATCATGACACTTGACGCAACAAAAGCTTTTGATATGGTTAATTAGTCCTATCTAAATGCAACCATGGAAAAATTGCATCTTGGCCCTAAATTTTACAGAGCGATAGGCCTACTATATAACAACCCCAGAGCCTGTCTGCTAATCAACGGCACACGTACACATCCCTTGGAAATCAGTAGAGGGACAAGGCAGGGGTGTCACCTCTCTCCCCTCCTTTTTAATTTATATGTGGAGCCATTTGCTCAGTCCATAAGAGAAGATACCAATATCCCGCATTTCTCTTTTTCTGGATGGGAGAAGAAGGTCAGACTATATGCCGACGATATTCTCATCTACACAACGGACCCGGCCCTGGCATTTCCAACGGTCATTAAAAGGGCAGAGGAATTTGGAAAGCACTCAGGCTACGAAATAAATGCCGGAAAAACAGAAATAATGGCTTGGAATATCACAAATCTCCAGCTTCCGGTAAAACCCTCAATGAGATACCTGGGAATAACAATCACCAAAGACCTAAATCTCCTGGCCCAAAATAACCTAGATCGGATCTCTCGTGAATCTAAAACCTTGATGAAAACCTGGTCCTTTCTCCCTCTTACTATTTATGGGAGAACCAGTCTAGTAAAATGACCATCCTCCCCAAATATACATTTATTTTTAACACCATCCCATTAATTTTTTAAACCAAGCAACTCTCAAAATGTCAACAAAATATTAATTCATTTATTTGGGGCTATAAGTCAAGCAGACTGGCATGGAAGAAACTGAGAAGGAGAAGAGAAAAGGGAGGACTCGCCTTGCCAGATCTGGAATACTACGCTTGGGCGTTCCATCTGACCCACTCCAGGATGCTATTAAGATCCCGTTAGATAATGCAAATGGCAATATGTTTAAAGCAATGCTATTGGGCTCGGACCTTCCACTGAATGGCTTCCTATTTAAGTTCGGACACCAGAAGTTTTTTTAAAAAGTCAGGCTGAAGACACTACAGGGTCCCATAAAGGAATGGACACAAATTAAATCTAAGGCTGGGATAGCGTATTTTTCTAACTACGCACCGATTTGGGACTTACCTGGGTTCTCCCCACAATATACTGAGACGGTCAAAACGGTCCTACTGGAAGCAGGAATATTACGATGGGGGGAGTTAGTGGCAGGGGGATCCTTTATGAAATGGGAAACATTCAAGGTCAGGGTAACATCACCACTCTCCTGGCTTGTCTATATACAACTGGCCAGTTGGCTGCGAACTCAAACTAAGAAAAAAATAAAAATGGGAGGATACAGCTCTCTAGAAAACAACTTAGTTGAGAAACCCGCTGGAGGCAAGGAAGTTGCGTTGTATTATTGGAACATCATAGAGGATGGGGAGGGAGATTTCAACCTTCCGATAAAATTGTGGGGAGGAGAGGGAGAACCCCAGGCAGAAGACAAATGGGTGGAATCCTTCACCCTTCTCTACAAAATCATAAAACCAGCGTGGCTGAGGCGCAATCAACTCTTTACACTACATCGGGCGTATTACTCCGCCAAAAAACTCTCGAAATTCCAATCTGGGAAATGTTGCAGTAAATGCTTTTTCCCAGCAGCCTCAGACTTACATATGTTTTGGGAATGTTCGAACATCGCCACTTATTGGCAAGAAATCAAGGTATCACTTGAATCAATTCTCAGAATCTCTATCCCACTTTCATGGTCTCTAATTGTTTTTGGGCTAAATGAGAACATCAAGGGATTAGAAAGAGAATTTCTATACTATGCTATTCTACTAGCAAGAAGAGAAATCTGTAAAAACTGGGTCAATATTAACTCCCCAACCCATGCAGAGTGGTTGTCTTCATTATATACAACATCGAAGGTAGACTTAGCTAGAATATGTAGTCCTCGTACTGTGAGATTCTGGAATCTTTTGATCGAGTGGAGACGGAACAGTTAACGTACCCGGGTTTTTTTCCCCCGGGTCCGATGATTAGGCCTAAGTCTCCATGTCCAATGGGAGGCACCCCACGCCATATTGTTATTGGACTATCAGCCAATAAAAGGCCCGAATGGAGATAGTTCTGCAGGGTTCTTCATTGATCGAGACATTTTGTCTGCCTTCCTGGATATTATGAGATCAATTTCTGGTCTCTTGATGATACAGAGGCGACCGAGTCTTGTAGTTGGAGCACCCCTGGATCGACTATGTGGCTAATGAGGACTAATAAAAAAAATTAAAAAAAGATGCCACATGTATGACAATCGACTCCACTCTGTGGCACTCTACGAGACTGTATTCCAGGGTATGCCACTCTACGACACTACTTCTCTCTAGGCCACCCTACAACACTATGGCCCACTCTACAACACTCCAGCCAATTCCCTCTGTACCACTCAACTCTACTTTCATCCACTCTACCATATGACATACTACTGCACTATACTTCACTATACTACACTATTCCACTCTACAACACACCACTCTACACTACTGTATGCCACTCCAATCTACAGCACTCTATGCCATTCCACTCTAACACCCTCTATAACACTCCACTCAACAAAATTCTACTCCACTCTATGCCCCTCCACTGTACGCCACTCTGACTCGCCACTCTACACTATGACATGCCTTTTAACTGTACAACTGTACACTGCATAAATTATAACTCACACATTTATGATGTACTACTTATACCCTTTCATGTTACATCACTTATACCATTACAATCATAGCATTTATAGCAACACTTATGACATCTCAAATGACATAATTTGTGAGAACACTGTGCATGGTAGTGTTGAGTTATAGTTAATGTAGTGTGGCTAGCAAGTTGACAACCTGTGTAAGGAGGGGCGCTACTTATAGAAATTTGAAGGTGGTGTGTCAATTACACATTTAACTTATAATTATAACTTTAGAATTACTAATATTTGTCTAGTTCAAGTTGGGTTTGAATAGAAAGAGTACATTAAAAATTACAGTTATAACTTTAGAATTTCTAATGTGTATATATAGAACAAGTTGGGCATGTATAAAAATGATAAATAGCGTTTTCCTAACTATAAGCTTAAAGCTTTGGTTTGTTCATTATATATATATAATGTGTGTGTATATATACGTGTGTGTGTGTGTGTGTGTGTATATATATGTTTCACTCATATAGGATAGACAAAAGGAAATCTGGATTTTATAAAGTTTAATATTTTCACTACTCTTGCTTACACTGGAGCAGGAATAGTAGTCCCCCTCCCCCGCAGTCCAACACTTTCCTTACTGTTGCTTAAGTTGGAGTAGGAATAGTAAATCTAACCCCTTCAAAGTCTAATGCTTGCTCTACTGTTGCTGAGGTTGGAGTAGAAATATTGAATGTTAGCCCTCCCAGTAAATTTTTTTTATTTGATTTTTTTTAAGTTGTTTTAATATATATTTTTTCTTTTGATTTTAAAAGTTAGTTTAATGTACAATTTTTTTATTAAAATGTTTTACTGATGTTTTTAGGAATTTGCTTTTGTTGTATAAATGTCTTCTTTATTAATATCTAGAGTTTATATTGTCATTTTTTTATTGTTTTTAATTTATGTTAACATCTAATTAAAAAAATGTGTTTTTTTAAATTATTTTAAAGTATATCTTTTTATTTTATGTTTGTAAGTTATACATTGCTTATATCATATATATATATTAAATGTAATGTTATATTTAATGTCAATATGTTTAAAGTTAATAAAAAAGGATTATAGCAAATCATATACATTTTTGACAATATGATCAATTTGTGGTTCATATTTTCGACTGTACATTCAATGTATATCAGCTCCATGTTTGTGTCCTAGATATATGTTTTTGGCAATATTTTGTCAACTGCATTTCATGAGTTAACTGTTCACAGGGTAGGAGTCACGGGGTTCTGCAAGGAAGCCCAATCTTTGATTGTTGGGAGCTACAGACCACATGTTTTCAGACCTAAGCTGACAGCCCAAAGAAAACAAGAATTGTAAAGCATTATAAAAGAAATTATTACACACGGATTGCACTGGCATTTGGCTTACCTTTGGGGCGTGCTATGCTGGTGTTGGTCCAGTGCTTTTTTCCCTCCTTTTATGTTGAGTGGAAACTTTATCTGAGTTGATTGTACAAAGATGTTGGTTATTTGCCACAAATTTCTTTTATGAAATGGGTTCACTTCCTGCTTTTTCACCCTTTCCTCATCCAATCCACATATTGAGAGTGGGATTTTATAGTGTGATTGCAAAAAGGTCATTTTGAATAAAATTGGTGCTCTTGTCTATAAGACTGGATGACAGCTGTACCTGTGTATTTTTTGGTAAGGAGAATCGTATTGGGCAGGAGTTTTTAGGTCTCGCCTGTCAATGCGCATGCGCATTGAGCTTGCGAGACTATGGGGGCTTAAACAGACTTTAACCAACTTGCGCGATTTCATGGCGATTCCTTTCAGTGCCTGTGAAATTTAACCTCAATGCGCAAGCGCATTGACATTAAAAGCGCGTGCACATGAAAGCGTCAAGGCTCCCTCCCACGGCTATCCCCAGCATGCGCTGTGCCTCAGGCATTTCTCCTCCCCTAATTTATTCACTGCCACGGCTTTCGCTTTGACGGGCGCCGGTCCGTCTCTCCCCTCCTGGCCCCCTCTCCCCTTTCTCTAGCACGCTCATACAGTCCACAATAAACAAACGACTTGAAACTGAAATCGCCGCCGGTCCGTCTCTCCCCTCCTGGCCCCCTCTCCCCTTTCTTTCTAGCACGCTCATACAGTCCACAAAAATCGCAGCCTAAAGAATTAAAAGAAGACGTGCAAACTCCTTTCTGAAATCGCCGCCGGTCCGTCTCTTCCCCTCCTGGCCCCCTCTCCCCTTTCTTTCTGGCACGCTCATACAGCCACGGCTTTCGCTTTGACGGGCGCCGGTCCGTCTCTCCCCTCCTGGCCCCCTCTCCCCTTTCTCTAGCACGCTCATACAGTCCACAATAAACAAACGACTTGAAACTGAAATCGCCGCCGGTCCGTCTCTCCCCTCCTGGCCCCCTCTCCCCTTTCTTTCTAGCACGCTCATACAGTCCACAAAAATCGCAGCCTAAAGAATTAAAAGAAGACGTGCAAACTCCTTTCTGAAATCGCCGCCGGTCCGTCTCTCCCCTCCTGGCCCCCTCTCCCTTTTCTTTCTAGCACGCTCATACAGTCCACAAAAACAAACGAGTTCAAACTGAAATCCCCGCCGGGCCGTCTCTCCCCTCCTGGCCACCTCTCAGCATACATTGTAACACAAAACTGAGAGCAACTTCGAGGCACAGGAGGGATGGCTAGCTTTACTTTAAACATACTTGTGTACAAACTTAATAAAAGACACAGACTCACCACCATTCAGCAGGCATACTATTTCCCCCCCTCCCTCTACAGCGTGCTATGGAAATTTGGGGGATTGTATCTCTAGGCTTGCACCTAATAAAAATTTCCGATGTTGCCATCATTGGAATAACATTACTATAACATTTACAATGCTTGGGGACAATAAATACATGCAAAAATTTACAGTATGTCTTTTGGGTCATAAGGGAGATTGCTTTTTACGAACGAAACAAACACAGAGCCTCTCTCCCATCCACTTCACTAAACACTCCACCCAACCCCCACAACACCCACCAATACGTCTGTACCGCTCGGACCACTCTTCAATTCCATTTACATAAACACACAGGCCCCAGACTCCAAGGCTTTCGTAAACAAAACTACAGGATGCTAGAGTGCTTTAAGCGCCGTCGTCAAGATTCTAATCAGTTGTGAAGTTGCTTTTGGGATATGCTAATTTGAACAGCAGGATGCGAGCCGGTTGTTAGCCCTAGAACCCCAACAACAACAAAAAAAAAAACATCCCACTGAAAGAAAAAAAAAACACTGGAAATGTGACGCTTTTTTTTACAAAACTCCTACAGTTCACATTTTGCACACAGACTTAAAGCTTACAAGTTACGACTTACGTTCTCTTAGGGTACATACAGCCTCAATCCCATTGACCAACATACATTTGATACTTACAGACTCTAGCCTCTATGCTTACATTATAAAACTTTGAAACACCGCAAGCAATAAAAAATTAACTACTTACAGTCATAGGAGGGGGTGCTGGCTTTCATTAAACATACTTATCTACAAATACAATTAAAGACACACTCACTCCCATTCAGCTCCATACATCAGCTCATACCATTTCGCCACAACTTTGTCAACCTTTACGTCTTTCGAAATAAATCAACCATCCTCTCTCCCATTCATCAGCATACATTCGATACATTCAGACTCTAGCCTCAAATATACAGCCTAAAGAAAAAAAAGAAGACGTGCTAACTCCTTTAATTAATCATCAGCCAGCCTCTCTCCCATTGAGCAGCATACTTATGCTCATACCATTTTGCCACACCTTATGATAAATTTACCTATATACACACAAAACAACCAGCATCTCTCTCATTCAACATCATATATTGGGTACATTATTTTACATCCGAATTATCCAGCCTCTGTCCCATTCAGCAGCATACATCAGCTCATACCATTTCGCCACACCTGCTCTCCCATTCATCAGCATACATTAGATACTTTCAGACTCTAGCCTCAAACATACAGCCTAAAGAAATAAAAGAAGACGTTTTTATTTCCTCATCAGCCAGCCTCTCTCCCATTGAGCAGCATTCACCCTCACACCCCTCACGCTCACATCCCTCACCCACACACCCCTCACCCTCACACCACTCAAGCCACAGATGGGTGTGCGATGGGAGGACGCTCAGCTTGCAGGGCTGTGCTTCTATCCCCTGCTGCACTCTCCTGCTCTCTAGAAATGTGGCATAACAACAAGAGCTGCCATCAAAGTCACGTAAATACAAATCATGTTGCATTCCAAATGCTATAGGTGTCACATTCACAAAAGTTAAAACTATTGGCATTGTAAATTGATAGAGCGCGCGAGGTCACCCAGCCAATGATTTCGCCGTTTCCGGCTTCAGGGCCCATATACTTTCAATTCACACTATTCATTGACCAGGCGACTTCACGGGCTGCTACCAATTGTGTGTGTTCCCTACTGTTATTACTTAGTGTACCCGACTTACCATCCACCGACACGGGTACCTATGACTTCAATGGATCAGGGGCCTAGCTGTAAAAGGAAAGGCAGCAAATGCAATTTCAAAATGACATTCAATACTGTTGTAAATGACCACGGACAACTGGAAGTTTTAAAATGTTTATCTAAAGTTCGTTTTCTGAAAGCATGAGATTTACAAGAATAAGGCAATCGATAATCAAGATAATGAAAAGTACATAACTATAGAGAAATAAAGTCAGGATAATCATTAAAATGCAATAATGAGATGCGAAGGAAATATGCTATGCATTCAAGGCAGGAATTCTTTAGAAAATCTAAGTAAGGTCGTTCTAGACCATATCAGAAAATGACAAACTGCAATGCAAAATATGATTTCTAAAAGATAGGGTAACATGAGAACATATCAAGAAAAATTATGCAAATGACTTTACGTTTCAATAGTTTGCGGCAAAAGCATGGAAAAATCAACGTATGCAAGATGTCTCTTTATTTGAGCAAAAGACAGAAATATAGAAAGGGGCAAGTTTTAAGGAACTTAGAGCAGTATTTACCTAGACTGGTGTGGAAACCAAACCCTGGCCACGGGTCAGTTAAGGACAGGAAACCCTCAAGGAAGGATACCCCTCAAAGGACAGCAGGTGCAGAATGGACACCCCGGACAGGACAGGATACCCTCAGATTAGGAATCAGGACAGGACCTCAGGACAGGACAGCAAACCCTCAGGACAGGACCGCTCAGGACAGGACCACACCCGCAGTTTGGAAGCAACGCCTGCGTTCCACCCTCTCTGCAGCTATCGATCAAGACCCCGATTGGGTCAGCGAACTCCCAGCAAAGTGCTTCGCCAGCACTTTAAGGTTCAGTAAAACCTTAGTCTATGGTCAATTTCGGACAGAGTGCTCCGCAGCGCTCTGTATCTTCAGTCACCTATTGAGTACGATGGGTCAGTGACAGGTCAGCTAAACCAGACAAGTCGGACGATTCCCTAGGTGAACCCAGGGTAGATATACTCTTTTGAGTCAATGTACCACCCCCCAAATGTTGCAAAGTGTCAGAATCCCCAATTTCGATTGGTCCTAAGGTAGGCTTTGGGTAACACACCAATCATATCAGTCTATTTAGATGCTACATTTACATATTTGGGTACCGCCTAGCGAGATTGGGGTTCCCATGAGAAATTGTGCAGAAATATGAGTGACAATTTACATTGTTGCCGAGCTAGGACAATTGTCTCTGTTTTCCTGGGTTTTTCAGGTCAGTTCTCAGGAGCATCTTGCCCATCACTGCCAGCTGGCTAAGTTCCATCAGCCAAAGTTGTCAGGTCCCTGGAAAAGCGATCATGCGCAGAAGGGACCTCCAAGATGGCTCATCGGTACAAACAGACCCCCATTCCCCGCGGTACATGAAAAGTAAGCGAGAACAAATTAATACATAGAAATAACGTTATGAAAACACATCATTTGGTTTTGAACTTTCAACTTATCACTACAAAATATACTTATGCAGTCTAAATGTTAGCTACACATAACATACACAAGAGCAGTGGCACGAGCAGTACCACGTTGTAGGCAAAGCTATGAATTACGCATGCGCATAAATTTCCCTCCACTTCTGCAGACCCGTCAGGACACGTGAGTGTGGCTGACGCATGCGCAGTAACTAAATACAAGCGGCGGCCATATTTTACGGACACGGATTAAAATCATTAGGAATACACATAGGCAAGCTTCTTAATCCTTATTCAAACTAAATATAAATGTTAGTAAGACGTACACTTATTACCTTGTTACACATAGACGAGGTTCATGACTTCGGCAAGGTCGCAAAATATGCGAAGCTTTGCTTCATCAAAATGACAAAGCTATCAATTTAGCTATTTCAAAAAACTACACAAAAAAAAACATCATTTACAAGACCATTAGATCCTACTTTTCTAATGCGAGACCTATTGCATTTCCAATGCTTGTTTAAGCACTTGCGGATCCTAAAAAAAAATGTTGGGGTTGCGTGACCAGGCGTGAAACATGGCAGACACCTGAACCTGTTGATTTGTCCCAGGGGTCCCATCACCCCCCTCTTCGATAAACAGCCCGGGACACGTCCAACATTGCATCCGCTCCCATGTAGCCGCAAGACAACTCAGGAGAGTAGAGGGAGTGTGGGAGGGCCGAGCCCTCTAACTGGACAATCTTCATCGTCCCACTAACAGCCCAAGCTGCCCGGGCAGTGCTGCACCCGCAGAGAGATCAGTGCAACAGTGCAGAGGCAGTGTGGTCAGCATCGAGAGACTGCACAGGACCCCAAACTCTGATAGGTGCTGACCTAGTCCTCTAATCTGGAGGAGAAGGGGTGGGGCGTGAGCATGACCTGAGTCCTGAGGGCACTGCTGATGGTGTGCTGCCAAGACATCACAGGTCTGCAGTGAGGAACCTGCCACGAGGACGACGTAGCGGCATTCACAGGCCCACCTGCGTTGGTGGATACTGCGTCAGTCAGGCGTTGACCGACCAGAGGCACCACTTGGGTTTAGCCAGTGAGGGCAGGGAGAGCCATGGGCCCCACTAATTTCCGCACTGGTGGGGGCCACAATGCTGGCCACCGGGGACCAAAGGAAACCTGAAGAGACTGAGGGGGCCTGCGGGCTCCATAGTTTGTGGCCTTGTTGGGAGTGGACAGTGCCTGCACAGTGCCCTCAGAGGAGGTGCCCATGTGCCAGGGACCGTAGCCTTCATTAGGGCTCAGGACTCTCCTTGGCCCGGGATTTCTTGTAGCAGAGTGGCTTTCCACTTCTCAGCTTGTGAGCAATAGCGGCATGTGGGGCCCTGACTGCCCTCAGTCACCACTGGTCACATTGTGCAGCCACCACACATTTGGAAAGCATTTCTAGCCCTGAGGGGGACCACTGGATTGTGAGGGGGGCCCAGTCAGCACAAAAGAGGGGTAATTTGCCATAGGTGCATTCCTCTGGCCAGGACCCTGAGTCTCCAATCAGCATGCACCCGGGCCTGGTGGCCGGCTATTAGACTCTTACCGAGTGATGGACCACCCTCTGGCCCCGGAACCCCTCTCAGCAGAGTGACTTTCTCTTCTTAGTTTGCGAGCCTCACCTATCCTAACTGTGCACACTGCACAATCCCTGGGACGCCTCCTCAGCTTGGAGAGGGGATCCTGCAAACAGGAGGCTTCGCCTGTACCAGTATAGATCACCGATCTTGAGAGAGGAGCCACGCATATACCCCAGGTAATGACACATTACCCCAGCCGGTCCCTTTTGTGACTTTTGAACTAGGGTCCCAGGCCCACGTTTGGTGGCCCACCTGAGTGATTCCTCCAGTGCAATGAGTGGAGGGCCTGCAGAGGGGAACCATGACTTGGGGCAAGGGAAGGAAGTAGAGCACTACAAAACCATGCTGCAGCAGGCCTCCACATGCTGCCCCGTGTCAGAATTCTTGAAACACGCAGAGGCCCTGACTTGGCAACAGCAACCTGGACTCCACATCAGTAGACTCTAGCATCACTAAAGACTTATCTTAGTAGCATTTCAGGATCTTAAAGATGAGATACTTACTCTCAAATCGGATCTCTGGAGCAACATTCATTTGGTACTCGGGGAGGTCTCTGACTTGGGCAACAGGGTTGAAGAAGTGGGGAAAGGCCTGCACAAACAAGTTGACAACCGTGAAAAACGTCAACAGCGGATGCTACTCCACTGGCAACACGACCAACTTCTCAAAGTTAAGTGTGAAGCTCTGGAGTACAGATTCTGCTAGGATAACATCTGAATATGGAGGGGTTTACCAAGAGGTGGGTACCACGGATCTCCCCATATATGTTCAGGATCTACTTGGGACCATCTTGGAGGTCGTGACAAATCCACACATCTGCCTTGATAGAAAGCAGAGTGGCCCTGGGCGGCAGGCTAGAGGGCCTCCCCTGGACGTCCTGACACAGGTCCATCTCTTTGAGGACAAAGGGACAGAAGGGAGAAAGATCTCCTTCAATGGAGTCTCGCTGTTCCTATTCCAAGATCTCTCACCGAACACTGTGGCAATGTTGCAGGACCTTCAAGCAAGTCACAGACTTATTGAGGTCAAAGAGAATCAGCTACCAGTAAGGCCACCTGTTTCAACTCCTCTTCCAGTAGGAGGGCAGGCTTCTTTCCTTCAACTCCTTAGAGGCACCGGGGGAACTCCTGAGTATTTCCCAACAACAAGGAGATAGAATTCAGCAAAGAGAGACTCCTCATTCACTTGAGACAAGCTACTGGAGAAAGTCCTGAACTCCAGGAGGAGGGGAGCAATGTGAGCCTGGTGCAGCACGCCTTTGAGGCACCTTGAGGCGTGTGTTGCCATGTCCTAGATAAGGACACCAGCTGTCATGATTCATTTGCCCTTGGAAGAAGGATGCCAGGGGCATGGGGGGGAGTGGTTTGGATGCTCACATAGTGCTGATACTCCCCTTTGACTATATACACGCCACCAACCTGCGTCGGGTAAGTTGAGTGGAGACCTAAACCTTAGGGTGGGATACCCGCTGCAATTCCTGCTCACCCTTGGTTCTTTGGTGTTGACGTTTATTGTTATGTTAAAACGTTGGGGTACATTGAGGAGCACAGCACCACATGGCACTAAACACGTACACATGGCAGCCTTCACGCATAGCACGGAGTCCCACTTAACAGAAGCCGACGTGATTTTCAAAATGGCTCAGTATTCTTAGGGTACTGAGGAGATTTGGGAATATGTATGCCTACTCCAGGAGACGCACTTAATTCAGGGTGACAAACACCGGCTCCGCTCTAGAGTCTTTTCTTTTCAGTATCATGCCTCAGCCACGACAAAGACTGCAGGGGTAGCAATATTATTTTGGACACCATGACATTCTACTAACGACAGGTCCTGACTGGAGACCAGGGTAGATGGCTAATAGTGGGAAGAGACTAGGCGGTACCCCCATAGCGATTGGTAACATATACTGCCTGAACATGGGTGAAGATGCTTTTTTGATTCCCATAGTTAAAAAATTCACTGGGGCTTCGGGACACTCCTTATTAATTGGAAGTGACATCGTTAGCATCCTGCATGTAGTAGCGTGTACGTCTCAACAGGAAGGGATGACTGCTCTTTCCACTGTAGGTAAGGCAACCCTTGGCGAGCTGGGACTGAGTGGCACATAAGACATGCATACTAATACACTATCGCCTCCTGGACCATGGATTGCTAGCCCAGGTTGAAGAGGTATCTAAAGAGCCGATGACCATCCCAGAACACGGCCCGTGACAGGTTACCCTCCACTGGCCTGGCACAGATGCAGAGCGCAAAAAGGAGTTCCTGGAGACTGAACGACTCCCCTTTGATGAACCAAAGTAGTGCGACATGAGATTACAACGGCAATGCATTAATACCTGCAAATCAATCACACCAGGGAGGTGAAGCCCCAAATAGTATGGTATACTCTGAAGGCAACGGCTCTGGAAGTGTTCATTAAAGAAGTGAGCCATCTAAAGCAGATGAGAGTGATTGAATTGCTTCAGCTCCGGGACAGCCTACCCTGAGCTGAAAAAGACCATAATATGCACCCTTCCAAGAAACTCTGGAGAAAACCTACATCACTCCGGGGGCAGATTGGCACCTTGAAATACGACAAAGTCAATTATATTTTAGCCTGCTCCGGAATCCGCCACTACTACGAGGGCGGAAATAAAGCCAGCTTGCTTCTCACGAATAAACTATGAGCCCAGTGAACCAAGGGGTATATCTGGGAAATCAAAAACTCTGCCAAAGCCCACTGCTCCTCAGGGGGGGGAGAAAACAGAGGCATTCCGAAAATGTTATAGTACTTTCTACGTGGCCGATAACCTGGATGTAGAGTCTCAATGCATGTACTTCCAGTCCTTCCCCTCCCTTCCCCCATCCAGTTAGAGAGGGAGGTTTTAATGGCCGTCAAACATCTGAAAAGGGGAAAGGCCCCGGGGCTGACAACGTTATAACTTTTTTTAATAAACACCGCAGGCACCAGATAGCCCCTCTGCTGACAAATCTATAAAAAACTATTCCAGTCCTGTGGCCTGACATCAGCGATGGTTGAGGTGACAATAACTCTCATAGCTAAACCAGCTAAGGACCTAACCCTATGATAGTCCTAGCGCCCTATCTCCCTCCTAAACATATTTGCCAAGGTTCTAGCAACCCGCCTCGAAGGGCATCTCCCCAATTTGATACTCGCAGCTCAAACAGAAGATGTTCTTTCCCAATCTACCAGTGACAACAACAAACAGGGCCCTCCATATCATAGACCTACAGCGAAAGGGCCATGGGGAGGCGATTCTGCTTTCCCTAGACGCAAAGAAGCCTTTGACCTATTCAACTGGTCTATGCTGAAGGGCACTCTGCACAGGGCTGGGTTTAGGGCCTGCTTCTGCAGTTGGAACTAGGCACTTGGACCAAGGTTAACTCAATGGCCTCAAATCGCCGGAGCTCCAGAACCATAGGGGAACCCAACAGGGATGCCCCCTCTCCCCTATGATGTTTGTGCTGTATTTAGAGCCCCTGCTTGAGAAGATTTGGGATCTGGATGGGATGTGGGGAGTTCCCTTTCATGAAGATACTTTCAAGGTCTCAGCCTTCGCAGATGATGTCCTGCGGGCCTTTAGATCAATTGGGAGAAATAGTCTAGTCTGGTGGTCTTCAGGAGGGAAGATACTTTTCCACAAGCTTGAGTTGGTTACCCTCTTCCAAGTGGTCAATTGACCCCCCCTACCAAATCCCGAGGTGACACTAACTCCGGATCTGTACACATGCAGCAGAAGCAACTTCAAGCAGCAGGTATGATTGCTGAAATCAAAGATCTCTTCCTGGCGTCTGCATGCTCTGTCTATGACGGAGAGAATAGCCTCCTTCAAAATGACCACCCTTCTAAAGGTTCTCTATATGTTTGAGGCTCTCCTGATTCAACAATCTGAACTGGCGTAGCTGACGGACCCTTGCAAATTATTTGTATAAACTAAGAACTGACCCAGACTCAAGTATCAGATCACCACGAGAGACCGGGGATCCCCAATATTCATCTCTATTACCTGGCGACTCCGGTACATTACGTGGTGAAGTGGCTCCAGGGAGAGAAGGATCAAATCTGGTACTTCATTGACCAGAACATGACAGCCAAACCACTCAATGAGGTTCTCTGGCTCTCCAGGGGGCAAAGGTGCTGCCATCTGTGTACCTAACCTGTCACTAGGGCCACGCTACTACATTTCCATTCCCCCTGAGTCCAATACATAGGACCAGGAACTTTTACACTGGCCTGGAGAGGTCCCAGTTTTATAGGTGGATCTCAAATGGCTGCTTTAGCCTTGGAGATCTTTTCTATAAGGACTCTATTCTCAAAGACATCAAACAGACATACCATATACTGGAGGAGAGGGAGACATTCTGAAGGCAGCGGCTACAAGACCGCGTATCTAGTGTAATTCTTGCAGAACCTTAAGATAACTCATCACTTAGTCTCACAAATTGGCAATAACCTGCAGGTCGATAATCCTAAGCCGCATGCTCCTTACAAGAGGGCTTGGGAAAAAGATCTGGGCGTAGCACTAGAGCATAAACAATGAGAAGCCATCCAGATGTACATTCCTCGCTCTAAATTCCTGCTGCTGTAGTCATTGCTCTGGTTTGTTCACTCAGATAGTGCCAAGGCAACTTATTGGTATTCGAATGCTTTATAAAACTTCGTAACATAACATAACTCAACCAACTTTGTTAAGCATGCACAAGGGAGGGAAGCACTACACCCTATGGCAGCTTCACATAATAGAATACAGGCCCGGGGATTGCTGGAGGGAATATGGACGGACATGGACCAGCTTTCATATCATGTGGACATGCCCAAATATAAACGTTCTGGAGAGAGGTACTATTCTTAAGCCATTGATACCATTGAAGGAAAAACTATTGTAAGGATCCTCCATCAATCCTATTGGGGCTACCGTGGAAGATCACATATCCCCTTCACTACTGCCAAGGGAAGAGAATATCCTGCCTTCTTCTTGAAGCAAAACAGACCATAGTGAGCCTCTGGGGTAAAGACCTCACCCGAACACCACTATGCGGAAGTGCAGGAAATGGCAATTACAAGCTTATGAAGGAATCGTACACAGGACGCATCTGATATGTTCTTGAGAATGTTGGATCCCATTTTGGAGTATCTTGGCAAGGATAACAGGAGCCTTACATGCTCCAGTAGGCTACGTGCACTGCGACTTTTGTCTGATAGTAAATCGCTAACCAAAGCTGACTCATGATCCCTTTAAAGCACATAGGCCACACCTGTACTTGATTCCGCTTTTATTTTTGCCACTGTGGTCCCTGGAGGGCAGTGAGGAGGGGCGGGAATGCCCACTTAATTACTGTACGTATCTTATAAAACAATAAATAGCGATTGAAACTAAAAGAAAATGTTATTAACTGTTGGAAGTGGGGGTCCTTATCGCTTACCGCCGCCACCAAATGCTGGAGGCGGGAGTCCCCAACCTCTCGCTTCATGTTAGGCTAAGTAAGGACACCGTCTGAGATAGCCCTGCTCACACCCTTAGTAGCTTAGCACGAGCAGCCAGGCTTATCTCCAAGGCACGAGTGTTCAATATGTGCAACCACGCTCACAGTAACCCCATGATGTCTCCACAAATGGACTCCACCGGCACCGACACATAAACTTTATATAAGCAATTATACGATACGACCAGATGATACAAAATCAACATAAAAGAAGGGGTAGTATTCTTTCCAGTGTGTTGGTAGGTTCAAATCCCAACCACCGCTCCTAACCAGCAGTTAAGCTCACTTCTAACCGTTTCCAAAAGGTTAGGCCAGTCGTATTGTTCAAATCACACACTTTGCAAAAGGAAACAAATACTGCAATGCATAACGATATTCTCTTATACTGTGCAACAGAGAAACAATACAATACGTAGCGCCACAGTCATGTACTTTGCAATTAAAGAAATAATGCAATGCGTACCACCAGCATGCCCTGTACCAGGAAGAAGCAAAGCAATGCGTCATGTTAAAATCCTGTACAGTGCAATGAAGAAATAATACACTGCGCCACGTTATACTCAGATACTGGGCACTGAAGAAATAATGCAACGCACCACATTACAATCAGGTAATATACAAGGGAAAAATAACGCAGTGCGTAGAGCACCAAGCATGTAGTTCGTCAGGACCAAATGAGGTCAGGTATCATACGACAGTTCGATAGTTCGTTAGCAGCAATATTGCAAAGTGTAATATGACAGCTTTACGTGCTCCGTTAACAGTGCCCCCGTTAGGGATCAAATGATGACACATAAGTACTGCTTACCACTCCGGCCCCAGCACTTCCCCTCCTTAGGTCAGCGCGGGCCGGGATCCGAGCCGAAACAATGGCTCGCGCAGCGGATTGAAACAGGAGACCGACAGAGTGTTCCTCTGGGCCGCACCCCACCCCAGGTGTTGATCCATGTTACCTGGGGGGCGCGATCCCCCGACGTCAGCGACTTGGGCCTTGATCCAGAACTCCGTCACGGGGTGTGGCAGACTCGGGCCGGCGGCTCCTCACTTCTGTGGCTGCCGGTCCGCTGCGAGTGATTCCGAGGGCCCAATAACTTGGCCATCCTTACGGCGGTCTCAGTCCACTGCGAGATCTGCTCTCAGCACTATGGAGACTATACTTCCAATTCGGTGCACCCCCTAGTCAGGCACTCCTCACTAGCACCTCAGGCTGCACGTCAATACGCACACCGCGTGTTCAAGACTCACCTCTTCTCTGATGCTCACAACGATCCGGCACTCTTCACCAATGCTCCACTTGCACCTCAACACTCACCCTGTGCGTTCGAGTCTCTCCTTTTCTCCTGGTGCACACAATTTCCAGGCGCTCTTCACCAAATGTGTAGTATACTTGTAAAGCGCACAGCTGCCCCAGCAACGGGGCGTCCCGGCGCTGTATAACTCTGGGGAACCCGTCCTGGCTTTCCCTGTGGGATGGTCCCTTGCTGGGAGTCCCCAAGGTGGAGCCAGGCATCCCCGGAATTGGTAGGGCCGTTGTGGAGATTAGGCAAGCTAATGCCCAGAGTTGCCGAGTGGAACCCCTGATTAGAGTAAGCACTGAAGCGGGAATTATCAAGTCCACTGACCAAGGTCCACGACCCTGCCGCGTCGGGAATTGAACCCTGGTCCCGGACTGACTTCTGCTCTCAGGCCTGCTGCCTCTAACCAGTGAGCCACACTACTCCACTGTCTGCACCATAACACGCACTCTGCGCATCCGAGTCTTACCTCTTCTCCCGGTGCAAATGATGTCCAGGCGCTCCTCAGCAACGCCCCGGCTGCACCACGACACGCACCATCATGTCCGAGACTCACTTCCGTTGGTGCACCTGATGCCCTGACTCTCTTCACCAGCGCCCTGGCTGCACAGCGACACGCACCCAGCGTGTCCGAGTCTTGCTTCTTCCTTTGGTGCACACGAGGCCCAGGCACACCTCACCAACACCCGGGATGCACCACGATACACACCCAGTGCGTCCAAGACTCACTTCTTCTGTTGGTGGCTACGAGGCCCAGGCGCTCTTCACCAACACCCGGGCTGCACCAGGTCACGCACCCAGCGCGTCCGAGACTCACTTCTTCCTTCGGTGCACACGAGGCCCAGGCACTCTCCACCAACACCCGGGCTGCACCGCAACATGCACACGACGAGTCCGAGCTTCACCTCATCTCCCCATGCACACCACAACCAGGCGGTCCTCACCAACGCCTTGGCCTGCACTTCGACACGCACCCAGCGCGTCCGAGAAGTAGCTTACGCCTGCGTGCCCACGATCACACGGCACAACCTCTGAGGGTCTCAAGCTGCAAAAGCTTGTGCACACCGCATTGCTTGGGACTTCTCCGGAAACTTTTATTATCCTATATTTCTAAACAGGGAGCCAGCTCACCTCGGGCCCTTGGGGGTTACAAGACACAGCACAAAGCACAGTCTTCTCAAGCAGGTGGACCCAGCGCCTCCAAGGATAGTCCCAACAGCTTCTCCCTTAGAACAGCAAACTGCAGACCAGCCCTAGATCACGAAGCCAGGATTGGATTTTTTCACGGAAGTTTCTTCAGTTACTCCTTCTTTAGCCTCTTGACCACAGAATGGGTCCAAGCCTTTACTGTCTCAATCCATATCTGCTTCATTCCTATCTCTGTGCGCCCTTGCATTAATAGCCCTTGCACACACAGTGCAAATCCCTAGGGACTTTACAAGTAAGGCAACCATACCAATCATGGCCAACCAATCAACATTACATTTTAAACAGGGAACTCTTGTACTATGACACTGGTCAGCAGTGGCAAAGTACCCAAAGCATCTAAAAGCAAAGGAGGCGGAGGCAAAAAGTCTGGGGTAATCACACCAAGATATGCTAGGTCTAACACGCGTCTCCTCCAGCCGAAAAGTGGGGGGAACTACCCAACCTCATGGGAGTTCTCATCACTAAGGCGGAAGAATCTGGACAGACCATCAGCATTGGCGTGTTCTGTTCCTGGACGGTGTTCCACCTTAAAGTCCATCCCCTGTAGGTAGATGGACCACCTTAACAGCTTTGGATTCTCACTCCTCATCTGCATCAATCATCTGAGGGGCCTTTGGTCGGTCTGAACCAAGAAGTGGGTCCCAAAAAGTAGGGCCTCAGCTTCTTCAGGGCCCAGACCACAGCAAAAGCTTCCCTTTCAATTGCACTCCACCTCTGTTCCCTGGGAAGTAGCCTTGTGCTAATGAAAGCTACCGGTTGGTCCAAGCCCTCGTTGTTCAATTGTGAGAGCACAGCTCCCACCCCATGCTCTGAAGCATCTGTCTGCACAATAAACTACTTTAAGAAATCTGGCGCCCATAACACGGTACGGTGGACATGGCAGTCTTCAGGGCATCAAAGGCGGTCTGGCAGGCATATGTCCAGACCACCTTCTTGGGCTGTTTCTTGGGCGTCAGTTCCTTCAAGGGGGCAAAGAGGATGCCATACCCCTTCACAAACCTTCTGTAATACCCAGTGGGTCCTAGAAAGGCCCTCACTCATGTCTGGGTCCTGGGGGGTTCCCATGCCAGGATGGTATCAATCTTTGCCTGTAGGGCCACCACCTGGCCACTCCACACCAGGTGTCCCAAGTACACCACTGACCCCTGACCTATCTGGCACTTGTTTGCCTTGATAGGCCAGCCCTCTGCAGGGCCTTCAATACTTCACAGAGGTGTTGCAAATGTTCCTCCCACCTGGAGCTGAACACTGCAATGTTGTCCAGGTAAGCGGCGCTGAATTCCTCGAGCCTGCTCAGCACCGGGTTACTAGTCCCTGGAAGGTGGCAGGGGCGTTCTTCAACCCAAAGGGCATAACCCTGAACTGGTAGTGTCCCTCTGGCATTGAAAACGCTGACCTCTCTTTGGTCCCCTCGGTCAAGGCAATCTGCCAGTACCTAGGAGTCAAATCAAATGTACTAAGGTACCGGGCAGCTCCTTGCCGATTCACGAGCTCATCAGCTCTGGGGATGGGGTGCGAGTCAGTCTTTGTGACCGCATTGAGCCCACGGTAGTCCACACAGAACCGGAGTTTGGGAGTAGCAACCAGCGCAACGGCTTTTGGTACCAGGACTAATGGGCTGGCCGAGGGGCTGCTGGATGGCTCAATCACCGCTAACACCAGCATCTTGGAAACCTCTTCCTTGATGCTGGCACTGACCTTATCAGCTACCTTGTAAAAAAAATGTTCACAGGCAGACTGTCTCCAGTGTCCACATCATGGATGCACCAATGGGTGACTCCTGGGGTCAGGGAAAACAGGGAGGCAAACTGATCCAATACCTGGCAACAGTCCCTCCACTGTTCCAGGGTCAGGGTAGGTGAGATGTACACCCCATCCACTGACCCATCCTCCTTGGCTGACAGGAGGTCAGGAAGTGGTTCACTCTCTTCTTCCGCCCCGTCATCTGTAGCCAAAGAGCATGGTCACATCAGACCTCTTAAAGTGTGGTTTGAGGCGGTTCACATGGAGGACCCTCAATGGATTCCTAGGAGACTGTAGGTCCATCAGGTAGGTCCCTTATCTCCTGCACTCCACCACCTCTTAAGGCCCAGTCCACTTGTCCTGAAGCGCACAGGCCTCCACTGGCGCCATCACCCACACTTTCTGACCAGGTTGAAACTCGACCAGAGTGGCATTCTGGTCGTACCACCATTTCATTTCCTCGTGGCTTCCAGGTTCGCTTGAGCGAGCTGCCTGACACGCCTAGTTTGGTTCCTGAAGAACAGCATGTAGCTGTATACATCCTGGGATGGTTTACTAGGAGCCTTCTCCCAGCCCTCCTTCACCAAACTCAAGGGTCCTTCTGACCGGTTGCCCATATAGGAGCTCAAAGGGACTGAACCCCAATGACTTCTGTGGCGCCTCCCTATAGGTAAACAGCAGGGATAGCAAGAGGACGTCCCACTTATGCTTCATGGGTTCCTCCAGACCCATAATCATGCCCTTCAAGGTCCGGTTAAACCTCTCTACCAGACCATTACCCTGGGGGTGATAAGGTGTGGTGAACGTATAAGTTACACCGCACTCATTCCACAGATATTTCATATACCTTGATATGAAATTAGTACCCCTGTCAAACACCACCTTTCTGGGGAACCCCACACGTGAGAAAAGCCCCCATCAGTGCACGGCCCACCACGGGGCTGTCGCGGTCCGGAGAGGGATGGCTTCCGGGTACCTGTTGCCCATTGCCATCTTGGGATACAGGATACAGAGGCCCCACAATGTCAACGCCCACCCTCTCAAAGGGCGTGCTGACCACAGGGAAAGGTAGGTCTAACATTAACTCTTAAAATACTCTTTGGAAAATTGACAACATGTGATTTGAATCTTGATATTTTGATGCTTGAGTTAGATGCAGTTTGCGCTTGAAAGCGTAAGGTCGCACAATCGAAGTAACCAGATGGAAGTTCCATGGGTGAGGTCATATTGATATCAATCATTCCCTAAATACTAGCTGTAAGAAACTGGCTCTATATATACTACAACAAAATGAGGTATACTGTGTATAGAGTCTAAGTATCCCCAGAGGTAGGCAGAAGTTAAAGTAAGATAGAACATTACTCTCTAATAGTGGTAGTACCAGAGGACAGTGTTACGCATTTGATGCACACACTTAGTCAGCAAATGAATTCACACTCCAGAACTGAACTCTAGGCCAATTGTTTTTGTATAAAAATATACTGATGTTTATTTTTAGAACTAAGAAAGCCTGGCACAGGTAAGCATTAAATACTTTTCAGTAATAAGTTACTGGATCTAGAACAGTTTGAAAATGCAATAGAAATTGTACTTTGTTTGATTTACAGGGGAACAGTAGTATTCAACACTTAGCAAATACAGTAGATTGGAATGAATAGGCTTTTTCAATAAATTGCAGGCAAGTTACTTTTACGTTACTTTTTCTAACTCAGTGATGGATGCCTAGATTCAGCACTGGGACATTTCCTGTAAACATGTGAGTAAATGAGTTTTTGTTATTCATGCAATTAATTTTTTTTTTTTTAAATCATTTTTATTGTATTTCAAACAGAGAGGACATATCACCGGCATAACAATGTGCATATTGGGGGCATGCCCCCCTTCAATCTCATCTCCCCCCTCCCCCATAGGGAGCCATGATAGCTGGGTGAGGCAATGTGTCCATGTGGGAGGGTGTGGATGGAACGTGGACTGGTCATGTCCCAAACAACCCCAACTATTGAACCCCCCCTCCCAGACCCGACCCTCCCCCCATCCCCCATTCCCCCATCCCTGGCCCCCCTAGCCCTCCCCCTCCGGTGTGGACATCTGCAAAAGAACTATGTGCCAGCATATCAGGCTGAGGTTTCTGGGGTGGGATCCCCAGATGTGTTCCGGAACTCGTCAGCCAGTCGTAGGACTCTAAGGTATTTCAGACAGGTAAGCTCATTGAATTAATCGGCTAGTAAACCTACTAGGGGTTGCCAGGTTTCGAGAAAGGTGTCTTGCGTCTGAGTCAGGGAGGCATGTATCCTTTCCATCCCCATCGTGTACCATAGCTTATGAAGCCAACCCGTGTGTGTGGGTTTCCGTATGGTGCCCCACAGAGACAATATGTGCTGTGTGACTGCCCCCATCGCTAAGCCCATTTGTTTGCCTCTGGGCGATTTAAGTGGGAAGGTGAGTTTGTTGGGCAGGCCAAGCAATGTATATGCCGGGAAACGAGGGATTTCAGTGTCGAAATACTTGTCGATGTCCATGAGTACTTGTTCCCAGTAGTCTTGCACCTCTGCGCAGTCCCACAGTATGTGGGTCAGGGTGCCTGGTTGGCTGCATCCTCTCCAACACAAGGGGTCACGGCGTGGGTTACCCTGATGCAGTCTTGTTGGCGTTCGGTGCCAATAATAAGCGATCTTGACTGCCGCTTCTTTGCTAGCGACATTCCTGGCAGTGTGATCTGCCCTGTAGTATATGCCTTGCCACTCTTTGTCAGTGAGGGATCGTCCTAACTCCCTTTCCCATCTCTTCTGACCCGCTGATCGCGCAGAGGGAGGTCGTGGGGGGCAGAGCATTGCATATAGTTCCGTAATTGCCCGTTTATCCGATTTCTTGGTGTGGAGCCATTTTTCAAATGGAGTGAGGTGCCTGCTGACCTGTGGTAACATATCTCTGCTCATGAGCCAGTGACGAATTTGGAAGTACTCAAGTCGCGGGATCTGGGGGATCGCGTAGGTGTCCTGTAAATTTTGCATCGTCATAAAGCCGGTAAGATCGAAGAAGTGGCCAGCGGATCTGCAGTCAGACAGCCGCCATTGGGGGAAGGATCCCCGAACCATACCCGGAGCAAAGGCGGGATTATCGAATAGGGGCGTCAGAGGTGAAGGGTAAGTGGTGAGTCCCCGGGGCACCGCTACTTTGTCCCACACCTGCAAGACCGTGCGGGTAATGGGGGATTTTTTCATGTATGGGGGCCGGTCCCGCCGTTTAAGGAAGGGAACCCTCCACAGTGGCATCTGGGCCATTGCGCGATTTTGAAAGAGCCATCTCTTTTCAGATTCGGGACGGGTCCATTCCAGGAGGTACCTGAGTTGTGTCGCCTGGAAGTATCTTAAGAGGTCCAGAACTCCCAGGCCCCCCCCTGCCGTGGTGTGGCTGGTGAGGTCCCTGCGTAGGCGTGGTCGCTTGCCTGCCCAGACAAATTGTCGGATGGCATCTTGGAGTTTCGCGAGTAAGCCGATTGGGGGAGTAACTGGTAGCGTCTGGAATAAATATAGAACCCTCGGCAGCAGAGACATTTTCATCGCTGCCACCCGCCCTAACCAGGAGAGTGAGTGTTGACGCCACCTCGCGAGGTCACCCAGTAATTGGCTAAGGAGGGATGTATAGTTCTGCTCTACGGTTTGGGTCGTGGACGGTGTTAGAGATATGCACAAGTAGGGCACGGACATGCTGGAGGATAGCCCCCCCAGGTTGCGAGGAAAAGTGTTAGACGCTCTGGCATTGCATCCAAGCGGGAGGAGCAGCGACTTCCCGATGTTCATTTTGAACCCCGATACTTTTCCGAATGTCTCCATTTCTGACAAGAAGGCCGGGACCGAGTGTATAGGGTCCTCCAGTGCTGCGAGGATGTCGTCAGCATAAAGGCTAATGGTCTGCGCCTCACCCCCGAACTTGACGCCAGTGATCGCAGAATTGTCCCTGACCTTTTGTGCGAAGGGCTCTATGTAGAGAGCAAAAAGCAGTGGAGAGAGGGTGCATCCCTGTCTCGTCCCCCTCTGGATGGTAAATGGTTTGGAACACACCCCGTTGACCCTAATGGTCGCTTGCGGGGCAGAGTAACAACCAGCGACCCAGACGCGGAAGCATTCCCCTATCCCGAAGCGCGCCAAGGTGGCGTCTAAGTACCCCCAGTCAACCCAGTCGAACGCCTTCTCTGCGTCGACCGAAATTAGGGCCGCGTCCAAATCGTTGAAGTAGGCTTTATCTATGACATGCATCAGGCGTTTCGTATTGTCTGCGCATTGCCGGTTAGGGATAAAACCCGACTGGTCCGGTTCGATGATGCCGGGAAGGCAGGGGCCTACTCTCGCGGCCAGGATGCCGGTAAACAGCTTTAGGTCTAGGTTGAGCAACGATAGGGGCCTGTAGGCCGCGCAGTCAGCAGGGTCCTTTCCCGGTTTCGGCAGGACAATGATATCGGCCTCAAGCATGTCGTGCGAGATAGAACCCAAGCCCCCAAACGAATTAAACAGTCTGGCCAGGATCAGGGCCAGCAGAGGGCAAAATTTTTATAGAAACCCGCCGAGAAGCCATCCGGTCCCGGAGATTTGAGCGGCTTGAGGCGTGCTATCGCGGAGATTACTTCATCTGTCCTTATCGGTGTCTCAAGGGAGCGTGCGTTTGCTTTGGTGAGGGCTGTGGCGAGATAAGAGTCTGCGTCGCCTCCCTCGCGGGTGGGTTAAATGTTAAATGTTAAATGTCGTATACTTGTAAAGCGCACAGCTGCCCCAGCAAAGGGGCGTCCCGGCGCTGTATACCGCTGGGGAACCCGTCCTGGCTTTCCCTGTGGGATGGTCCCTACTGGGAATCCCCAAGGTGGAGCCAGGCATCCCCGGCGTTGGTGGGGCCGTTGTGGAGATGAGGCAAGCTAATGCCCAGAGTTGCCGAGTGGGACCCCAGGTTGGAGTAGGCACCGAGGCGAGAATTGTCGAGTCCGCCGACCCTGGTCCACGACCCTGCCGCGTCGGGAATTGAACCCTGGTCCCGGGCCGACTTCTGCTCCCTGATCTGCCGCCTCTAACCAGTGAGCCACACCACTCCACCGCGGCATATAACGACACGTAAAACGTCTGAAGTGTTGCGGCTATCTGCTCGTTGTCTCTCTGTTCCTGCCCTGTGTGATCCCGGAGGGATGTAATTTTCGAGCGCTGAACCCTTGCCTTAAGCTTGCTAGCCAGTAAGCGGCCTGTCCTGTCGCCACCCACGTAATAAGTGTGTCGTAAATTCAGTGCCGCGTATTCAGCCCGATGTAAGTCGAGGCTCGCCAGTTGGGCTCTGGCCGCTTTGAGCATGCGCCATATTCTCGGGGCCCCAGTCCTGCTGTGGACCCGTTCGAGTTCGAGTACCTGGTCGGAGAGCGCCTGCCTGTTTTCCCGACGCTCCCGAGATTCCGCTGCTGCAATCGCTATCAGCTCCCCGCGTACCACCGCCTTCAGTGCCCACCATTGCGCTGCCAAGGATACCTCTGTCGTGTCGTTCATGGCGAGGTACTCGGCAATGCGCGTGTTGATGTGCTGTATCACCCCTTTGCGATGGAGGAGAGCCTCTTTGAGGCGGCATTTGCCCTTCTGTGTCTTTAGTTTGGGAATCCGGACGTGTACTGTTAGCGCGTCGTGGTCAGATAGCGCTGCAGGGACGATCTCAGTGTCCGTGATCAAAGCTGCCATCTCTGTGGAGCCCAGAAAGTGATCTATTCGGGCGTATGTGTGATGGACATGGGAATAGAATATATGGGTATTTCGATCTCCACATATCTACAAACCCCCTGCTCTCCAGCCATTGCCCCCCCTCTCTGGAGATTGCCCCTGTGAACCCAAATCTCTGTCCTTTACTGTCTTTGTGGGTGTCCATTACTAAATTAAGGTCGCCCCCGACTAGCGTGGATTTGATGTTGTGAGCGAGCGTGTCTGCCAAGGCCCCGGTGAGAAAGGATTCCTGTTTGGTGTTGGGTGCATATACTGACCCTATCACAGCTGACCATCCCCCTATCTGTATTTTGTATGCAAGGAGCCTCCCTTTAATGTCTGCTACTTTGTCCCCAACTTTACCTCGAAAATGGCGCGCAAATAGAATGGCCACCCCCGCTTTTTTCTCAGTGGTGGAAGAGTAGTATTGTGTCCGAAACGCCCTAGACCGCATGCGGTGCCAATCCTTAGGCAGTAAGTGTGTTTACTGTAGCAAGCAGATTTCCGCCCCGGAATTTTCTAAAAAGGAAAGGACGGCCCTGCGCTTGATGGGAGTGTTAAGCCCCTTAACGTTGAGGGAGAGAACCTGCATAGTGGGGTCTGTCTCCTGGGAGTTACACTTGTTTGTCCTGTCTCGCCTAGCCATCTTGAGCTGTGTCACCTCTTCTGCGCTGCCTGCAGTGCGCCACACCAGAGCCCACCCCCCCATCCCAGCCCCAACTGAGGACCTTTCCCATCCTTCCCCCTCCCCCTCCGCCCTCTCCCGCCCTCCCGCACCCTCCCCAACCTTTCCCAACTCCCCCTTTATTCCCCCCCTCCCGTACCCCAACTGGAGATCCCAAGATGCAAACAATAGTCCCAGGCCTATCTGAACTAGTTCAGGCCTGTGGTAGAAACGACTGGAGGGTGGTGCGGCAGTGGTGACCCCGCCGCCCCCCCGCCCGTCCCCCCTGCCCAAATGGGCTTAGAGCGATGAATGCAAACCCCTTGTCAATGCTGGTTCAATGCACATTTGTCGCGTCTTTGGCCACTTCCTGTATGGCCGCCGCCTTTTCTAGAGCCATCGTCGTCGGGTCCAGTTTCAGTTCCATCTTGGGGGACCGCCGACGCCTCACTCGTTGCCATTCGCCTCCGGACTGCCGCCTAGGCCTATCTCGTGTGTCCCGCGGAGATGCGGGTCGTCCTTCTCATCCTCCCCGGGGTCGATTCCCAGAAGCGCGTAGGTGTCTCTGAGGGAGCGAAGTTGGTGCAAGGTCCTCTTCCATTTGAAGACGAGTCGAAAGGGGTGGCCCCAGGAATAGGGGATCCCGTTGTCCCGAAGGAATGTCGTGGCTACCCAAAATGTTCTCCTCTTTTGCAGGATGATGGGGGGGAGATCTTGGTACAGGGCCAACGGGTGACCCTGGAATTGGAGGGGCTGTTTCCTCCAGGCTTTCTGCAGGATCCTTTCCTTGAGGGGGAAATCAGGCAGAAAGGCCAGGATGTCCAGTGGGGGGGCAGGTGCACGCCACGCCAGGTCAACTCTATGTGCTCTATCGATGCGTATCTCAAAGTCTGCAGCTTCCCCCAAAATGTCTCTAAACAGTCCCTGCAGGTATGTGGTCACGCTGTTCCCCTCCGCTTTAGTTGGCACTCCCCGGACGCGGATGTTGTTTCTCCGGGAGCGATTCTCGAGATCTTCCTTATGTGCTTGCAAGTCTACCTGCTGCTCTTGGAGACGAATGACCTCCTGCTTGAGAAATTCCACCTCTCCGCTCCTTGCCTGGTCCGCCTCCTCCAACCGTCGCTACTCTTTCTCCTAGGCTATCCACATCTCGGCGGAGCTCACGTTGCTCCCGGGGTAGCTCTTGCTTTAGGGTTTGAAAATCCTCCCGGAGGGAGTTGAAGAGGGATTCAAGGAAGGCCTTGGTGATAGGCGCCTCACCATCGGCCTGTCTCGCGTCGCCTACCTTCGCTGGGGGGGGATTGGCTCTTGTCCCCTTTGGCGGCACCTTTAGCAAGCACATCCGTAATTGTGCGGGCCCCCTTGCGCCCCGTGATGGCCATCGCGTCTTCAGTCTCCCTTGGATCGAATCTGTGGTGACTAGCAGTGTTTCCCCTCGGCAGCCAGGCCGGTCTCCGTGTCATCCGAGCTCTTGTCGTAGTCCTATGTGCTTGTTGTGGAGAGTTCCTTTACTGGGGGCCAGCTCCTCCCCCAACCTTGAGTGTCCCCCCAAGGGAACCGAGCCTTTAATGCTGCGCGGGACCACCGGGCCCCCCAGCCGTGTTCGTGTCATAGGCCCCAAGGCCTGGGCCCGAAGATCCGTGGAGGGCTAAATCACCTGTGCCGGCCCCTGCGAGCCCAGCGCCTTGTCTCTCACGGGCACGCCGTCGCTGTTGCAGTGTCTATGTTGTGTGTAGGGGCTCCCTCGCCGGGGTCCTCCAACATGCCAGTGGAGCTTTGCTGCCTATCCAGTTGTTTCCCACGGGCCCGAGACCGGGGTCACCAGTTCCGTGGTTCCCGCGAAGCGCCCTCTGGTCCCAGCCGCCTCCTCCTCCAGTGTCGCGCTGCACCTCGCGGCGGGACCCACCTCTCTAGAAGTGCTCCAGGCTTCTCCGGTGCCACCTGCAGCTCCACGTGCGGCCCGCGACAGGGCCTCTGCTATGACCTCCGCCGAAGCTCAGCGGCTGCCTCTTCCTCTGCTTGCCACCAGGTCGCGGCGGCCCTCAGCTCCGTTTCGGCCCCCCGACGGGACAGACAGGCACCCCAGGTCCTCCTGTGCCTCCCCCTCACCTCTCCTGTCCCGGTAGATGCTATGGGGTGGTTAGTGTCGCCCCCTATCGTTGTAGGCCCGAAACCGGGGCCTCAATTACCGCACCAGCCGCTGGGCACCCACAGATGTCTGCTGCCTCCGCCGTCAGCCCAAGTGCGCTGTGCGCCGGGACCCACCTTCCAACTCCGGGTCCCGGCTCTCTCGCTGACTGCTCCTCACTCTGCTGCGGACTTGCGGCAGGACCCCCTGGGCAGAGGTCGGCGGCTGCCTCCCCGATGCGCTGGCGCTCCTCGTCACTGCTCCGTGTCCGGCCCTGGCCCCAGGCGATCCGCTGTGTAGGCCCGGGGCCGGAGTCTCGATTTTCGTGCTCACCACCGGGTGCCCCCAGGCGAGCGCCGCCTCCGCCCCAGGTGCCGACGAGCCGCTTGCCGGGACCCACCGTTCAGCCCCAGGTCCCGGCTGTCACCTGGCCTGCCTCTCTGTGCCTCCGGCTTGCAGTGGGATTCCGCCGCTCAAGAGCCTCGGCCGCCTCCTCAGCGCGTGGCCGCCATTTCGCTGCCGGCCCCGTCCGGGCACGACCTGAGGCGATGTGTCACTCGCGGGGGGCCCCCTGGCCGCTCTTTGTCGCCCAGGAAGGGATCAGTGGAGTATTCAGGTTAGTGGTGCCACTTGCCGGCGTGCCCAGGGGTTTTGCAGGCGAATTTCAAGGCTAGAAGAGGTTCAGGGCCGAGGAGCCATGCGAGTCAGCGTCCTCTCAGGTCGCCATCTTGGCCACGCCCTCATTCGTGCAATTTTTAAAGAATATTTTCAGATTTCAAAACTCCACATTTAGAAACGTTTTGGAGCTGTACATTGAAATGAATATCATAAACAACTTAGGAGTGACTCAGTGAGAAAGAAAATATATTTAAATATGTGTTAATCTATTTTACCCTCCACCATAAAAAGGTGAACCAGCTTAAGGAAACACCCACAATGGGCAACCTTTGCCCTTGTGTGTTTAAAGGAAAAGAGAAAGACAAGTCTTTCTCTTTGTAAAAGGACCCTCACTCACCACTAGTTGGTGACATGCTTCATCATTGGGTCCCCGCCGGGGTGGCCGAGTGCCCCCCCAGCGTGCTACAACGCCTGAATTACAGCGGAGCGGGATGGTGATGTGTGTAGCAGTCCTCTAACTGAAATGTGAGTATAACTGTGAGTGCAAAGTTAAAAAATACAAGGTTGAGGCCTATACAAAATTTTTAATAAAGGCCAACCCGTATTAAGATTAAAAACAGTGTAAGCGGACAAAACTAGGTTCTATATTAGGAAACCTGTGTCCTTAAATAAAATAGTCGGTCAACATGTTTCTGCTGTTAGTTACGCAAAATCGCTCAGCATTCGTCAGGACCTTTACAGATGGCACTCCGGTGGTGTACGCGCGCTAAGGCGTACCCTCCCGTGAGGCTCTTAGTGTGAAAAGGAAATTTTCATGACAGTGTTACTCACGGTTATTACCCGTGGCAGCTCACTGAAATTCACAGGAGCAAAAAATACATGTAGGAATGGGAGGAAAAACAAACAAAACATAATGACACATACTGACATATAGTTCACTTTCTAATAATTGCCAGTTAGTCTATAGCGACATGACATGCTCATTGTCATATAGCATATGTGATCCATTGTTTTGTCTTAGTGACATGATAGAAAACCTCCAATTACATAATCCGAAAATGAGGTCCCCCGTCCTTTGTTAATTGTAATTAATTACAATGAGGTTGAGAAACCGATAGCGCTGTATTCAGACAGCTATAGGTTGACTTAAGCAAGGTATCGCGGGGGCATTCCCTACCGATCACTTCATTATGGTGCTTAAGGTATTAATAAAAATCAGTGTAGCAATAGCACTCAGTCAACAGAAATTAAGAGCCAGCGTCATGAGGACTAGACACCATGACGTCTCCTTCTGGTGGGCTCATTATCGTTAAACACAAAGAAGAGAAGCACTCACATATCGAGAGAAAAGTGCTCTCTCCCTGGGTTGAGACGGCGCGGGATATCTTCACGCGGTGTCAAATGTGCGCAGAAATAAAAATACAGTTTACCTTCCAAGCGGTATCCGTTCCACGATCGTTCAAAAATGGAGACCGCTCACTCGTATTGCAGCAGAGTAGCCACTTACTTGTGCACACGCGACTCTCCGCCTAGTACCTACAATCAGGGATGCCGTCAGCCCGGAGGTAAATGGAGCCTGCGGGGATCGTCTATTTCAATCTGCAGTAGTCCCGATCACGTGTATAACGTGATCGTGCGTCAGTAGGTTGGAACTCCGTATATTAAAGGGGAAGTATCACAATTCCCACTACGGACCAGGGTTCAAATCCCCCTTCTCGTCAGAAAAGCAGAGCTTACCGAGAAAGAGTCTAATAAAATGTCAAAAATTCTTTAACAAAATAAAATGAAGAAACAGGGCCAATGCTCATTCGCGTCAAAGTAATATGGCGATCTGAGGCAATGGTACCAAAACATATTAGTGTTATTTGAATTCATGCGTAAAGCAAATGCAAGGCAGACCCTGTTATCTTTATCATTATGGTCTAAACTAATGGTCTTTGCTGCGTACAATAGATCCATAGATCAAACAAGTGTGCATCTACACACTATATTTATAAAAACACACATTAAGGCGGTGCCGCCTCTTTCGCAGACCTGAGTGCTCAATAGTCATATTTAGTATATTCAACGGCGGGGGCCTGCTTGCAGTGGCCAGATAATGTCTCACATACTCTGCCTGATAAGATGCATTTCTCTTAATGTGAAAGACATATAGGAAGCATAGTATATGCAAATTAAATGAGACCAGACCATGTGTTGGGGACTGGAAAATCAGGCGGTAAATCTCAGGATATTATGAATAGTCACGTGACACACAGATTTTATAATGTGGTCGTATTACCGTCTCATAACTGTTCCCCAAGGGATATCATCGTTCAGCCCATTTTTATTGGTGGCCAAACGATAAATCCAACGTTGTTCTTTCTCAAACAACTTAGTCTCTGATCCTGCTTCCAAATGCTCTAGAATCGTCCATTGCATATCGTTTGGAGTGTGGTTTTTTTTCCTAGAAAGTGTGCAGTTAGCTTAGTTGTTGCTTTTCCGCAGCGAATATTGCTGCGATGTTCGCCTGTCCTTAGCTTAATGCGTCTAGCTGTCATGCCTATGTACTGTAGGCTGCAAGGACATGTTATTAAATAAATAACAATGGCGGTGTTGCAGTTTGTATGGCTGCTCTGTTCCCATTGTTTGCCATTAGTCAAGTCCAATGATTTTGTGTGGGTTGTAAGATGGCAGATATTACAATTCCCACAGGGGAAATGCCCAATAACTGCAGGTAGACCCCAAGCATTCAAGACAGTCGCTTCCTGTTTTCCAGTTGTCATGTCCCTGGGGCGTGTGTGGACCAATGAGTCTTTTAGGCTCGTTGCTCTTTTATATGAAAAAAGAGGCTTCTCCCATTTATGCTTGTGACTGGTGATTATTTTCCAATGTTTAGAAATGCATTTACTGACTGCATTCGATAAAGGATTAAATGTGGTCACACATGTCAAGGGGATTTCATTGTTGTTAGTCTTGGGATGGTCATCCAAGAGCGTGTCCCTCTGTTAATTTCTGGCTCGTTTCTGACTCCTGTCAATAATTCTTTTGGGGTACCCTCTATGTTCCAACTTAGTTGTTAGATCTCCTGCCTGTTGTTTATAGTCAGACAGGTCACTGCAATTTCGGCGTATCCGAAGATACTGTCCGTACGGGAGGTTCTCCCGCAAGGCCCGAGGATGGTAACTCGTAAAGTGCAATAGGTTATTCTTTGCAGTTGGCTTGCAGTAAGTTTTAGTCTCCAAATGGTCACCCTGTTTGTTGATAGTGACGTGAAATGAATAGGCTTTGTCAACAAATTGCAGGTAATTTACTTTTACGTTACTCTTTCTAACCCAGTGCTGGATGCCTAGACTCCAATACCAAAACTGGATTTGTACTCAAAACGATAAGGCCAAGCCTCCATTAACCAAAGAACTAAACAATTGCTAGTAATGATGCCTATTCATACTCATTTATTCACGAGGGGCCATATTGAAATCAAACAACATGTGCCTCAGACAACTTTTTCAGTCTGATTGAATTCTTTTATTTATCTCAATTATTTCTCACAGATATATATAACAAAACATCTACAATTCTTCGAACCCTTATACATCACACCACAAAAACCTTCTAGTTAAAAGACATTATCATTAGCATTCTTCACATACATTCCTCCCACTTCATACCATTCCATACATACGCATTCCGTGTTGTCACTCGCTCACCACATCACCCAGCATTCACACTATGAACAAAAATGATTAATTTCTCTAAGAATCATTCACAAAAACGCCATAGAAAAAGTATTACATCATCTATACAATAAATCAAACAATTTCAATTTGTTCACAATTCTTATGGCCAAAAAAGCAGGTATATGCATTTCAAACCCCCTCAGTTCTCGGGGTACTCATCAGGACCTAAAAGCTCAAACGCGGTCTAGATCAGCCGATCTTGCAAATTCAAAAATGCCATATTGATGTTCGTTGGGAAATTCCTCTATATTCAATGTAGTGTCACCAGCAAGGTATTCTTGGGAATTGTGGGATCGTGTCGACTCCACTCGTCCCGTTTTTTGTTGAAAAATCTGGGGCAGTGCCTCTTGACTCAAGGGTCGAGTCCTCAATTTCTCCGTGGACCGCTTCAATTACACCAGCCGCGGGTTGCGAAGTTGGAGTTAAGGTTCTGAGGTTAGACTCAGGGGTCTTCCAGGGTCAGTGATGTACTGGAGTTGCACCCTCAGCTGCACTAGCGCGGCGGTTGCAGAGTGTTGAGGCCCAATGTTATCTTATGGAGGATAGGGGGTCTCCGGTTGGTGGCTGCTGGCAAGCAGGCCACGAGGTTGTGGGAGCAAAGCTCCTAGGGTTTAGCTCTGGGCAAGTTGGGGACCAAAGTAGCACCAAAGGTGCACCCTCAGTGGCCGGGTGCAGGGTGCTGTTTTGAGGTCTGGTGCCCTGTTTCCAATGAAGAGCCTACGGGACAAAGAAACACTGCAGGCTCGGGGACGAGCATCTTCCAGGTGCAACCACCACCTCGAGTGGTAAGTTGGGATGTCGTGGGTTGGTAAGGACCTTTGGTTTGGGCACACAAGGCCGCGGGGCACCCGGTGCAGGGGTGCCTTGGGACGTCCTATTTTCTTACCCGTGCTGGTCACGGTAGGGGGGACCTCTGGTTTGAGGCTGCAGGCGTCGTCGGGAAGCTTGAGGCAGGTCAGAGGTCGCTGGATCTCTCATCAGAAGCACCGGGGGGACCTCCCCGTGGTGTTTTTCCATTCTAGCTCTGGCCGGGTTCAGCGGGTGCAGAGTGGGATGGATTTGTGGTCTTTGACTGGCACCAGAAGCTGCAGTTTGAACAAATCCGGTGATCACAGGAGATTCAGTCTTTGAAGAGAAGGCAGGCAGGTCCTCCGGGGTTTTATACTTTTAGGGGGGTGGGAGCGCACCAGACACGCCCCAACGTAATTACCTCTTGCATGATGGTTCATGTAGTTCATTATTTCTCGTTCAATTCAATTCAAAGTGTTCATAGCCAGTGCTGTATTATTATTTTCAATTCGTATCCCTAGACATGTGTTTCATGATTCCTCAATCGTCAGTAGGGAAACAAAGCAAAGTTCATAGGTTGCAGGGCGTGCTGCCTCATCTCTCAGGACCAGTTCCACTCGCAGCATGAAGGCGCAGGCTCCCGAGCTCGTCCGCTCACAAAACGTTATACTTTTAGGGGGGTGGGAGTGCACCAGACACGCCCCAACGTAATTACCACTTGCATGATGGTTCATGTAGTTCATTATTTCTCGCTCAATTCAATTCAAAGTGTTTATAGCCAGTGCTGTATTATTATTTTCAATTCGTATCCCTAGACACGTGTTTCATTTTTCCTCAATCGTCAGTAGGGAAAAAAAGCAAAGTTCATAGTTTGCAGGGCGTGCTGCCTCATCTCTCAGGACCAGTTCCACTCGCAGCATGAAGGCGCAGGCTCCCGAGCTCGTCGGCTCACAAAACTTTATACTTTTAGGGGGGTGGGAGCGCACCAGACACGCCCCAACGTAATTACCTCTTGCATGATGGTTCATGTAGTTCATTATTTCTCGCTCAATTCAATTCAAAGTGTTCATAGCCAGTGCTGTATTATTATTTTCAATTCGTATCCCTAGACACGTGTTTCATGATTCCTCACTCGTCAGTAGGGAAAAAAAGCAAAGTTCATAGTTTGCAGGGCGTGCTGCCTCATCTCTCAGGACCAGTTCCACTCGCAGCATGAAGGCGCAGGCTCCCGAGCTCGTCAGCTCACAAAACTTTATACTTTTAGGGGGGTGGGAGCGTACTAGACACGCCCCAACGTAATTACCTCTTGCATGATGGTTCATGTAGTTCATTATTTCTCGCTCAATTCAATTCAAAGTGTTCATAGCCAGTGCTGTATTATTATTTTCAATTCGTATCCCTAGACACATGTTTCATGATTCCCCAATCGTCAGTAGGGGAAAAAAAGAAAAGTTCATAGGTTGTAGGGCGTGCTGCCTCATCTCTCAGGACCAGTTCCACTCGCAGCATGAAGGCGCAGGCTCCCGAGCTCGTCAGCTCACAAAACGTTATACTTTTAGGGGGGTGGGAGTGCACCAGACACGCCCCAACGTAATTACTTCTTGCATGATGGTTCATGTAGTTAATTATTTCTCGCTCAATTCAATTCAAAGTGTTCATAGCCAGTGCTGTATTATTATTTTCAATTCGTATCCCTAGACACGTGTTTCATGATTCCTCAATCGTAAGTAGGGAAAAAAAGCAAAGTTCATAGGTTGCAGGGCGTGCTGCCTCATCTCTCAGGACCAGTTCCACTCGCAGCATGAAAGCGCAGGCTCCCGAGCTCGTCAGCTCACAAAACTTTATACTTTTAGGGGGGTGGGAGCGCACCAGACACGCCCCAATGTAATAACCTCTTGCATGATGGTTCATGTAGTTCATTATTTCTCGCTCAATTCAATTCAAAGTGTTCATAGCCAGTGCTGTATTATTATTTTCAATTCGTATCCCTAGACACGTGTTTCATGATTCCTCAATCGTCAGTAGGGAAAAAAAGCAAAGTTCATAGGTTGCAGGGCGTGCTGCCTTATCTCTCAGGACCAGTTCCACTCGCAGCATGAAGGCGCAGGCTCCTGAGCTCGTCAGCTCACAAAACTTTATACTTTTAGGGGGGTGGGAGCGCACCAGACACGCCCCAACGTAATTTCCTCTTGCATGATGGTTCATGTAGTTCATTATTTCTCGCTCAATTCAATTCAAAGTGTTCATAGCCAGTGCTGTATTATTAGTTTCAATTCGTATCCCTAGACACGTGTTTCATGATTCCTCAATCTTCAGTAGGGAAAAAAAGCAAAGTTCATAGGTTGCAGGGCGTGCTGCCTCATCTCTCAGGACCAGTTCCACTCGCAGCATGAAGGCGCAGGCTCCCGAGCTCGTCAGCTCACAAATCGTTATACTTTTAGGGGGGTGGGAGCGCACCAGACATGCCCCAACGTAATTACCTCTTGCATGATGGTTCCCCCTAAAAGTATAACATTTTTGTGAGCTGATGAGCTCGGGAGCCTGCGCCTTGATGCTGTGAGTGGAACTGGTCCAGAGAGATGAGGCATCACCCCCTGCAACCTATAAACTTTGCTTTTTTCCCTACTGACGATTGAGGAATCATGAAACACGTGTCTAGGGATACGAATTGAAAATAATAATACAGCACTGGCTATGAACACTTTGAATTGAATTGAGCGAGAAATAATGAACTACATGAACCATCATGCAAGAGATAATTACGTTGGGGCTTGTCTGGTGCGCTCCCACCCCCCTAAAAGTATAACGATTTGTGAGCTGACGAGCTCGGGAGCCTGCGCCTTCATGCTGCGAGTGGAACTGGTCCTGAGAGATGAGGCAGCACGCCCTGCAACCTATGAACTTTGCTTTTTTTCCCTACTGAAGATTGAGGAATCATGAAACACGTGTCTAGGGATACGAATTGAAACTAATAATACAGCACTGGCTATGAACACTTTGAATTGAATTGAGCGAGAAATAATGAACTACATGAACCATCATGCAAGAGGTAACTAGGATGGGGCGTGTCTGGTGCGCTCGCACCCCCCTAAAAGTATAAAAAGGTCCTCAGGGGTTTTTGAGGTTGCGGACAGCAGGACACACCGGGATTTCACAGGAGCTAGTTCGAGGGTAGACAGGCCTGTAGGGCTGGGGCCTAGTCAGTGAGTCGTCCTCTTATTAGCTCTGCATGGCTCTTCGGAGTGGAGTTGGCAGAGGTGGGCACATCTCTCTTACTCACTTGTTTTTCCAGCTGGTTCTCCTGCCCAAAGTGGGGAGTACAACCAGTGGGGACCAGTTGCTGAAAGCAGTATATGGTCTGGAGAGGCTCACAAAAGGCGACATGCCATTGAAACTTCTCCTTCGTGAATCCTGCCCATCCTGGGGGAGAAGGCTTGGCACCTCATCCCAGGATGTGCATTGTTTCAGGCCCCCGAGAGCACCAACTCTCGACCCAGGGGTCCAGAAACATGTCTGTTGGTGGCAGCCTAAGCAGCCACTCAGTCAGGTCACTAGAAGTTGGCCGAGTGTCAGGGGGCATCTCTAAGATGCCCTCCGTGGTGCATTTTACATTAAATCCCACACTGGCATCAGTGTGGGTTTAATATGCTGAGAAGTTTGATACCAAACTTCTCAGTCTTCAGTGTAGCTATTATGGTGTTGTGGAGTTTGTGATGACAAAGTCCCAGTACCATATACTCTTAATGGCAGCACTGCCCTTAGTGCCCAGGAATGGACTTGGGCACTGTAGGGGTACAAGGCTCATGCACGTGTACCCTCACCACTGGCATAGGGGACTCAGCTAGAGGGGTGACTGGTGTATGCCAGGTCAGTGTTTTGTGGGCATGGCACACAGGGATGTGTGCCATGTCGACTCTTCACTTTGTTCTGCACCAAGACATGCAGCCAGCAAAGGCAGTATGTGATGAGTGTCAGGGTACAGGGCCTCTAAGGGTGGCACAATAAGTGCTGCAGCCCTTTGAGGCCTTCTCTGGTCACAGTGCTCTGGGTACCTGTAGTACCATTTACCCGGGGCTGACATGTGGCCGAAGATTCCAATTGGGTTCGTTTTAGGGAAAGAACACAGGCCCTGGGAACCTGATCGGCAGGGACCTAAGGGCAGACCACGAAAAAGCGCATCAGTAGTCTGGCAAAAAGTGGGGGGTTATTTGCAGGTGGACGGCAATGCCGTCGCAGTTCCTAAGTTCTTTTGTGAGGGGAGGGGGGAGGAATGGAGAGGGAGTATTGTAGGGAGAAGGGGGGGAGGGAAGGGGGGAAAAGGGGGAAAAAAAATCTGGATTGTTTCAGCATGCTTTAAGTGTATATGGTTACTACTTTCTCTTACCTATATGTCTGCAGAGGTACCACTACCCGATATTTCAATGGGACCCCCAGAGGGCACTTGTGGAGGTCTAACTAACCATTCTATCAGCCTAATCCCTGTAATAGACCACAGTAACACACTCAACACGAAATCAAGACATGTTAACTCAACGGATACCATTGTAGTAGCAGCACATGCGAGACAGAGCCTACCCAGCGAAACCGCTCAATCATTCATACTCAACACGCACTTAATAATCTCTAGCTTATTCCTCACCGTTACACCACTTGAACAAGAGCGACATCCTAGTAACCAATGACTCGCAATACCTCTATTGTGGAGGGCCTTAATATTGTTTCCTTCAACGTTAAAGGCCTCAACCACCCGGTCAAAAGGAGAAAAGTTCTGGAGTATCTGTCAAAATCCAAGTGCGACATCCTCCTCCTGCAGGAGACTAAATTATCAAAGGATGACGCTGAATTTATAAACCAACATTGGATCTCTCACATTCTTTGCTCTCCGGCAGTTAGCAAAAAGAGGGGAGTCCTCACACTAATAGCTAAAAAATCCAACATCTCTGTAGTATCGCACACTCACGATGATGATGGCCGCTTCATCATGGCACACCTTCAGAGAAACGAAGATCACATCCATGTCATGAACATATATGGCTCCAATAATGACGATCCAGAGTTCTGGGATTCATTAGCCCCGACCCTAGAATACGTACCCAAGGGAGAATTACTAATTATGGGAGGTGACTTTAACCTGCCCCTAGACCCAATCACTGACCGTCACTCGAATTGCTCCTACCACCCAACACGATCGCATACTAGTTTACACCGCCTATGCTCCAGATTCAATTTACACGACTCGTGGAGACTTCAACATCCTGACGGCCGCGATTACACCTTTTACTCGCCTCCTCACAGTTCCTACTCAAGGATAGATTATATCCTCATTAATAGTCCCTTCACACACCACATCGAGGAAACCAGTATTGCCCCTAAATTGATTTCAGACCATTCAAGCGTGCAGACCAAGCTAGTGGGTTCCAGATCCATTCTCCCCCCTAAAAGATGGAGATTTAATGACGAAATATTTTCTGAGCCAGAAAACAAGCAAAAGATCGAGGCTGCCATCCTAGACTACCTCCAACTAAATGACACCCCTGATTCGGACATTGCGACTGTATGGGAGGCACTTAAGGCCACTCTGAGGGGAGTAATCATAGGCATTCGAGCACAAGCTAACAAACAATTAAACAAAGATTTGACCACTCTGGAAGATAACATTAAAAACCTAGAAACCGCTCATATAGCAGATCTCCAAAACTCGATGATTTTAAACGACCTCACTAAGCTAAAATATGAATACAACTCGATACTTAGTAGAAGAGCGGGGGTCTGGGTCAATAAGTTCAAGGCTCTAAGAACTTGTGAGGGCAACAGAGCTGGAAAGATTTTGGCGTCATATCTAAAACATAAAAAAAAGCAATTCAACATCGCCTCAGTTAAAGATAGTAGCAATGTCATCCAAACGAAACAGGACCTAATTCTCCATACCTTTAAATCATTTTATCAAGACCTGTACAAAAATAATTTAGACTTTAACTCGGAAGAGTGTAACAAGTACCTAAACTCATTAGGCCTCCCTAAACTCAACGATGCTGACAAAGCCACACTGAATTCTCCACTCACCCTACAAGAGGTATCAGCATCCATTAAAACCCTTAAATGTAACAAGGCACCGTGCCCTGACGGATTCTCGGCCAGCTTCTACAAAGAACTCACGAACTCCCTGAGCCCGACTCTTCTAAAACTCTTTCAATCCTTTAGCGTAACGAAAGGTATAACCAAATCAATGAGTGAAGCTACCATTATAGTTATCCCTAAAGAAGGCAAAGACCCACTACTGACCAAAAATTATAGACCAATCTCCCTAATTAACTTAGATTGCAAAATATACGCAAAGATTCTCGCCACACGACTAAATTCACAACTACCGAAGCTAATTAGTACATCACAAGTGGGCTTCATGAAACAGCGCATGTCTAACGATAACACAAGGATCCTCTGTCACGTCATTGAAAAAGCCAGACTACTCGCAGACCCCGCCGTAGCTATTACTCTCGACGCAGAGAAGGCGTTCGACAGAGTATCCTGGCTTTTCCTCAAGAGCTATATGTCAGTCTTTAATCTTGGGGAAACATTCACTGATTTGGTGATGGCCCTATATCTTTCACCATCCGCACGCATTGCTATAAATGGTTCATTGTCGGACCCCTTTTCTCTGGAACAAGGGACGAGGCAGGGTTGCCCCCTTTCCCCTTCACTCTTCCTCTTAGCAATGGAACCTCTAATAGCTAATATACAAAATAACGAACTCATCAAAGGTGTGAAATTCGGGGATAAGTGCGTCAAACTGGCCGCCTATGCGGACGATATCCTGATTATAACAGAATCTCCAGACACCTCCATCCCTGCACTAATGACTACCATTGACACTTATTCCACCCATTCGGGATACAAACTCAACCGGGATAAATCAGAGGTCAAGCCACTCAATATTTTAACTCCCAAAGAAGTGCTGGGGAACTCAGGGCTCTGCTGGCAAACAGAGTTTGTGAAATACCTAGGTATTGAATTTGGTGACTCCCTTATGGAGACCCTCCAGCGGAATGAAAAGATAACTTTAAACAAAATCAAGACCCAACTAGAGGGTTGGTCCCCTCGCTTCATTACTTGGTGGGGCAGAGTGGAGACCATCAAGATGATGATATCACCTCTAGTTAATTACCTCATATCTATGCTCCCTCTAACCCTTACGCCAGACTTCTCCCACAAATTAGACATGACTATCGCAAACTTTCTTTGGAAGGGGAAAAGAGCTAGAATCAGCATAAAAAAGCTCCGCTTAGACAAAACCGCTGGTGGGGTCAATTTGCCAGATTTCAAAAGATATGAAACCGCCTTTCTGGCCAAACAGGGAGCCCACTGGCTCGCACCTTCACCTGACTATACTCCAGTGTGGCTAGAAATCGAGAAAGAAATTCTAGATGGTATTGCCCCTAGCGCGGCTCTCTCATCTAATCTAAACAAACTAACCCACTCCAAATCAATATTTCATAACACCAAATCTGCTCTTCTGAAGTTTGACAGAATCCTAGAAAACAGCATTCGGGGCTCACAATGGGAATCCTTATGGGACAACCGTAACATTTTGTACAAGGGTAAACCTCTGCACAATGCGTCATGGATCAAAAAAGGGATACTGTTCCCATATCAACTCTTTACGGGGTCTTACTCTATTCCATTCAGCGACTTACAAATCAAATACGGTCTTGAACCAATTGAATTTTATAACTTCCTAAACGTAAAAACAGCACTATCCAAAGCCAAACTCTCCCGGACACCACCCTCCCTCCCATCATACCTCGCCAGAGTAAACAGACTAGGTCACCAAGTTTCCTTCCTCTATAGACTCAGCCGCCCCCAACAATCTAGCCTAACTGCCCCAATCACACAATTCTGGAACAATCTTGCGTCCAGGCCGATCACAGAAGTAGATTGGACCAATACATGGGTATCTTGCATGAGACACAAAATCAGCCCTACACTTTCTCAGACAAAATACTGGCTCCTACATAAGGCCTTCTGGACCCCGGCGCGTTTATTTGCACACAACATCACTCCAGACGCCTTCTGCTGGAACTGCAAACGTGCGGAAGGTGACTTATCTCACATTATCCTAGAATGCGACTGTGTGGCTCAGTTTTGGGAGAGAATATTCGAGTTTATATCAAAACTCTTCCACATTACACCAGCTAAGGAGCTCCCTTACTTAGTTTTCGGATTCACCCAGGACCCTTCCCTTGAAGCAGACGATAAGGCATTACTTGACCTCCTCCTTACTGCAGCGGTCAAGACAGTCCTTAATAACTGGAAAGATACCAACAAGGCCAACTTCGCAGGGTGGCTGAATTGGATAATCAGCTTACGCGGTGCAGATAATATTGCACTTCAACTGACACCGTGGCGCCCGCCCACGAGAAAACTGTGGACGACTCTTGACAACTACTTCACGACACATAAGCCACCTTAAAATGGTCCATCACCGTTACGACCCATCCACATGTGTTTGCAGTATCCCATCATTGGACTATTTATCATGGTACATTTTTTCTTTCTGAATGAGTATAATGCTAGTGGTACACAATGTCTGTTACTAAATGTTGTTGAGTATAAGATACATGTTCTGCTGCTTTCGGCAAGATATAGGTTACTGTACCTTTGAATTGACATTGACTATTGATGTAAAGTACTGTATAACCATAATTATGCTACTGGATCTACTCATTTTATGTTAATGCTGAAACAACCAATAAAAACTTATTGAACATAAAAAAAAAAGTGGGGGGTTACTGCAACAGAAACCCACTTTCCTACACTAGTGTCTGGTTTCCTCGCGCCCTGTTCAAATGCTGCTTGAGGTTTGTAAAAATAAACTTGAGATAGTGTGGTGTCAGTGGCGGTCACCACATAAAAAAAGGTGGAGGGGGAGGTGCACTGGAGAGGGAGCGCGGGGGGAGAATTAAATTAAAAAACTTGCCTTAAGTTGACACCCACAACCAGGTGCTTCTTTTTCCATGTCCAAGCAGTCATTGGGGCTGCATCAGACTCCCTTTCCAAGAGCAGCGCGGGTATTGGCCTGAGCAGGGAGTCTGTGGGGTTTCTCCAGCCTGGCTGCTCAATGCAGCTGGGCTGGAGAAACCCAAGTGTGCATGTATGTTTTGGTCAGCCTAAGACGGTTGGCCAAACACACATGTGCACTTAGAGAGTACACATAGCACTCCTCCTACCCCCACCCCTCCTCGCACAGGCTGGCTGAGCCAGCTGCTTACAAATAAAAAATAATAAATATTGTTTTACTTTTTAGCTGTTGGCTCTGCCAGTGGGATGACGCTCCTCCACCATTGCGGAGGAGCCGCCCCTGTGTGGTATTTTCCCTAAACCTGGCTTCAAGTGACATTTGTTGCTCATGTCCGGTTTCTACAGGAAACCTCAAAGAAAAGTTTGACGACATGATGATCGTGTAGATCAGCTGGAGCAGAGCACTCCCAATGTTGAGGATGGGCATTCCACTGCCCGAAAGCAACTCTTCTGCATGGAGAAAGAGCTGGAAGTGATTTGAAACAAAAATGAGGACCTGGAGACCTGGACAACCTGCAAATTCTTGGGGTGACAGAATCGATGGAGATGGACAGAATAGAGCACCATATGGAGGATATGCTACGCACTTTCTGTGTTAAATCTCTCTCTGCAATGCTTACATTTGAGAGAGCCCAGAAGCCGCTAGGCGAGAGACCACTACCCATAATGGCCCCCCTACTGAACTACCGGGACTCGGGCACGGCCTTGTATCTTGAAGGGAAAGATGGCCACTGCAATATAAAGGCAACAAGGTGCCCATCTTTCCAGACTTCACCATGTCGGTGCAAGCCACTCGGAGAGACTTCCTGCAGAACAAGCAAAGCCTCCAGCATGCTGATGCCAAATACTACTTACTGTACCCGGCTAAGCAGCAGGTTCTACACCAGGGCAAAACTCACTTCTTTACCGATCCCAAGAAGGCAGCCAAGTTTATCAGGACCATTCATGCGTGGGCGGGTGGATCACCTTTGGTGGCCAACGAGATGGTTGTGGCACATCACAGCTAAACGACTAGCTTTTCGAACTGTTAATGGCTTTGTTATAATAGAATGTAGGGGACTACCAACATTCATGCTGTGGCCCACCCCTGTGCTATTACCCCGGCTGCTGATTGTGCTCTGTGATATCTGAGTAGACCGCCTGGTGCGCGATTGCCTATTAGTTGACAGGAGCTCCTTTATCACTCTCCAGACTACTTATGCAGTAGGTTAAAGCCTTAAAGTGGAATGTTGAGCGCTTCAATGATCGAAGCAAGGAGAAACAAGTCTTTGCATACTTGCAAAGGCATTTCATAGAGATCTGCTTTTTACAAGAATTGCATCTCACAGAGAGCATCCGGGCGAGGCTGCGGGCAGGTCGGGTAGGAGAGTGACACCTGGCATATTACTCTAACAATGCGTGTGGGGTTGCTATACTCATCAGGAAAGGGCTGCCATGGCGCATGCGACGGGCTATATGCGAACCACAGGTTCGATATGTCCTGATCTTTGGCATATTGCAGGACTGCCCAGTTAAGCTTATCTCTGTGTAGGGTTGTAATGTTGATGACCCTCAGTTTTTTGTTGAGGTATGGCATTTGGCGGGTTTGTTGGGACCAGGTGCAACTTTGTGGGGAGTGGACTTTAATGTGGTGCTCGACCCTCAGGTAGACAGACCTCACCCCATTTGGCTGTTCAGTTAAGACTGATTATGGAAGTCTTTGATCTGACTGATCTGGCGCTCCCGACATGCTAGCAACACAGAAGGTATATGTAGGGCAGTGGCGCACGCAACATGGTCATGCATAATTACTGGTTGGTCACGTGATATCAGTGCCTTGAATGAGCGGGTCTCTCACTAGCCTAGGACATTATTTGACCACGCCCCAGTCCTACTGGAGCTCTCTCTCCCAGACTGTCCCACACACGCATTCACCTGGTGTCTCCTTGATGGAACCTTACATGATTAAGTGTTCAGGGAGGAGATTACTCAGCAGTGGTGGAATACTTTGGATCAACAACACCTCCAAGGTATCGTGGTCTTCACTTTGGGAGGCCCTTAAAGTTGTCATTAGATGTGCATGTGTAGCAAAGCAGGGAGGAGTGTTGTGCGTGCTGCGTGGCGATCCGGAGCATCTAGAGAAAGGGATGAGGGAGCTAGAACTTACATATTTTGCAGGCTGCAGCACATCCACACTAGCGTCTATCTGGGGTAAGCTGAATGAATACAAGGAGGCAGCACAGAGGGCAACCCACTACCTCAGCAAGGAAGCCCATGACCAGCACTACAGGGAGAGAAAACCGAGTGGGAGAGTGATCAGTGAAATCTATGATCCTTATTCTAATCTGTATGCTGCAACCGAGGCTGTTAAGGGGGCGATAATGGACTTCTTTTCCTCTATATACCCGACCAGGCAGGATTCTTCCTCCTCATACCTCAATGATTATTTAGACTCAATTCATCTACTGTGGCTAGTGGACGGCCACAGGAAATTCCTCTATGAACCTTTCTCCATGGAGGTCATTCATATTATTAACTGTTGATAAAACACCTGGCCTGGATGGCCTTTTAGCTGCCTTCTATAAGGATTGTGCCCCCTTTTTGGCCCCACATCTTATCCCCATGTATGATGAGTCTCTCTCCTCCGGAGTTCTGTCCCTGTCTCTGCGGGAGGCGCTAATCATATTGATTCTTAAACCCGGTAAGGACCCTCACCTCTGCAAATTGTACGTCCCTTTATCCATGAGTAACATGGACAAGAAAATCCTCGCCAAACTCATTGCCTCGCGCCTTCTCCCGCTACTGCTGACTATAGTATGGCCTGACCAGTCTGGGTTTGTTCCGGGCAGGTCAAAGTCACCCAATCTGCAGACCTTTTTTGATGTACTTCACACCATCAACACAACCCTCAGTGCTGCTGCAGAATTTTTGGATGCCACAAAGGCATTTGATTCTCTTGAGTGGCCAAACCTCTTTGCCTTTTTATCGCGCCTAGGGTTGAGCTCTAAATTATCAAAATAATTGGCTTACTGTACTCTCGACTGATGGCCCAGTTGTGGGTGAATGGCAGGAACATGCCCCCCCTTCCCAGTGACGAGGGGCATTCATCAAGGATGCCCCTTGTCTCCAATATTATTTGCGTTGGCAATGGTGCTGCTCATGGCCCAGCTGCACCAACGTTACGCCCACCTAGGACTTGCATTCACCCCTGTAGAATTCTGATATCTATGTATGCAAACGCTGTTACACTCTATGTCAGGGATCTGCATGTCTACCTAGACCCACTCATCAGGGAATTCACTAGGTTTGGGGGCTTGTTGGGAGTTGAGATTAACTTGGTGAGGTCAATTTCTTTCCCATTGACAGACGCAACATCGTCCTTCCCCTTTGAATTCCTGATTGTATGGGCAGACGGACCTATAAAATACCTCTGGGTGTGGCTCATTAGGGATGCTGACAACTTGTGGAAGTCCAACTATGGTCGCCTGTTTACATGGCTAGATGAGCGTGTCGTGAGATGGCAGAAACTCCCATTATCATTAATTGAACGGTTGGCCATTGCAAAGATGGTGATCCTTCCCAAATTCCTTTTTATGTTAATCAACCTGCAGCTCCCTTAATCTATTTATTTCTGTCAACAAATCCAGGTGTGCCTTGTGTCTCTTGCGTGGGCAGCCTCAGGTCTCCTGCGAGATTATGATGCTGCCTTTTGAACAAGGAGGATTGGGGGCTCCTGATATGGATCAATATTACTTTAGCACCCAGGCGCAGTTTGCACACCATTTGCGATTCCCTACACAATTCCAGACCGACACAGCCCCCGAACAAGATCATGCAGCACCCTGCCCTGTCCAGATGGCGCTAAGTATGGCCCCTGGGTGTCACAGCAGGTGGACATGGTGGCTTGCATGGTATATGCGTGGACTGAGATTTTTACATAAAGCTTGTTTTGGGCACCTCTTTGCACCATCAGTGCCACTCGTTGGGCACCCCTCCTTTCCCAATACCCTCAATGCTAGCACCCCTGCCACACTGCGTAAGATGCGGCTTACGTCTATGGGCTCAATATACCCTGTTGGTACTTTTATATCACCGCAGCTGGTGCTGCAGGGCCCTGAGGTCACCATCTTAGATACTTTGACATTCTACCAAGTGCGAGCAATTGCGAGGGCCTGTGCGATACATGCTTCATTCCTGGATGCCCCACCCACTTTCCAAGTACCAAAGGTGGATATTACCACCCCTTACCTATACATGCTGGCTAAGAATGCAGAGGTATGCTGTTATGCAGGAATCTGCGCCGATACGCATCCTGGCAGTAGGACCACATGACCTACAGACATAGTGCCCCCCCCTTATGGATGAACTCTGGCGGTATTGCTGGGCCCAAGCTTGTGCGCTTTCTCCTAACTACAGACTACGCCTTATACATTTTAAATGCCTACACTGACTCCACCATACTCCAAAAGGGCTGCAAAGAATGGTGCTGCTTGAGGATGAACGTTACGTATGCTGTTCAGCGCCCCACACCAGCTTTTTGCATCCTGCTTGGGATTGTCCGGGTGTTCTGAGCTATTGGGTCCAAGTTTTTGGGATGCTTGATGTAATTACTGAGCATGCACTGGAGCGCACTCTGCGTGTCGCTGTGCTGGGATGCGTAAATAATGTACCTTCTGAGGAGTGTAAACTGACTGTACTCCTCCTGTTACTTTCTAAGCATAGGGTGGTGATGAGGTGGGGCCGGCGTGCGATGCTGCATGCATCTGACTGGCTTAAGGATGCAGCATACTCTCAGGAGCAGCTCAGTGCTTTCGGGGAGCTGATGCCGGCACAGGCTCATCCTAGAGATATGTGGACTGCCCTTGAGTTGTATCTTCTCGCTCGGGCGGTCTCAGGAGAGCAACACCAGGAGACAGTGCAGATAAGTAAAAGCAAATAAAGGCACATCAACCATGGATTAGGAAGCACTTCATGCTCCTACAGGAGCCATTACAGATTACTAGCCTCAAAACCATGTTGAAAATGTGGGCACATCTTTCATTTGAACCAGACGGCATTAACCCCCAACAGAAAGAAACAGAATCACAATCCATGGGCATTGCTTGGGTGTTCCAGCACAACTCCCATGGTGTTTGACGCATTACCAGATTTACCAGAACTGGTAGATGTCAGAAGCACTAGAAAGATATGCCTTCTCAGGTGAGGCATAACCAAATATATTTATTTCTCCTTGTTACCTCCTCTTTCTATGTGTGCTGCCTTCTGCAGCTCACTTAGAAAGAGGAATATGTGTCTATGGGTTGTTTTTGTGCAGGAAGGAGCACAAAGCAATCCTGCATGTAACGCAGGCACTCTTAACCCCTCCTATGCAGGTTACGAACCCCAGCCGTCACGCACCGCGTTGGGCGTGTGCGGATGACGGCGGGGGTTCGTCATGGCCCCGCCCTGTCCTTTTGTTTACCGCACAGCGGAAAAATCGCGGCCGCAGCGAAGGGGTTAAACCATGGTACAAGTGTGCCTGAGTTGAGGGTAAAAAAAAGGAATGTGCCATATTGTCTTAAATACGGCGCACTCCTTCCCTTTACCCATCATGCAGTGCAATGCAGCCTGATGATCTACTGCGCTGCACTGCGTGTCATTCTCATAAAAAGGCCCCCAAGTTTTTCATACAACCCTACTATGGAAACGCAGCAGCTGAGTAATGGCTGATGATCCACAGCCCTACTTTCCTGCTTTACTACCCTCATTAATATGTACCCATGTATCTATCTACTGGTATTTATATACCACAAAACTAGGTAGGAAGCAACGGAGCATGGGGCGGGCTAGGGATTGCAAGTAATGTTTATTGGAAACTGTGACCTCAACAGAACAGCACCATACACCACATCTTATAAAGGCTGCATTAAAAATTATGACTCCGCTTTTACTAATCGTCATTAGATTGCGTACATTGCGTCTGAAGTATCTAATATGTACAGTTTGTTTCTGGGCCACAACACAAGAGGCATATTCTATGTTAAAGATAACACCTCATATAAATACAAATGGAAGTTCTTTTTTTTAAATACATTTATGATGTGGAATAACACCCACTGAAAAAACGTATTTGTCTTCCAAAGCCAGAGATAAGCAGTGAGCATTTCAGTTTGTAGACATGCAGAGGCATTCTAGAAAGAGCTAATCTTAGATTTACTAAATATCCTGTTTGGTGTTTGGACTAAACTTTCACAAAGGCTTAGGTTCGGAAGTATATGTGAGATTCCGCACTCCTCATTGCGTAGCTGGTAGAATCATCTTAAATTCTTTGCGCTCAAGAACATTGTTGTCCTGTTTGATAGCACCTGAGTGCCCCATTCTCAGGCAAGGTTTTGCCATGTTTCGAGTCACGCTGGCCATGCCCCTGCCCGCTGAATTCAGTAGACCCTTCTTGGCTGCTCCACTGCCGCTGCATGGTGCCAGTCTTCGGCATGGTCCCGTTCAGTAAAACGGTGAAACAGCAGTGCCCTTTTTCGCACCTCATTATCTCCACGTCAGTGTTTTCCTCAATGGGAAAGAGTTTTCGGTATTAATACCGCCCCTCTCCCCGGCGCGCTGCAGGATCATAGACCGCTCCAAGAGCCTTCTTTGTTAACCTACCAATCTCCTTAGCCTACATTGCTGTATTGAATCGACATGTTTTCGTCTTCTGTCCCTCTTTCGTCTCAGACTCTGAATGGGCCTCATCACTAGGCTTCCCCAGGGGATAGCGTCCTCCCTCCCCACAACCCCCTCACGCACCCGAGTTTTCAATTTTAAATCCCAGCTCATTATTTCCTGAACTCGATGTTATTTGTTTTCACTTTTCTGTTTAATGTTCCAGATCAATATCGGTTGTTTTCTTCCAGTTGGTGGCCTCATTTTTAGGTTTCGCCTGGCGTTGCAACTGCGGTGCTCAAACTGCGGACCCTTTTTTTGCCTGTGTGCCTGCTGTTGCTCCCACTGACCTTTTGCTTCCGTGTCTGCCCTTGAGGAGAGAGAGACCTCGCCGGACACGCTTCGCGGGTCCCGCAGCGCCGCACACCGAGTGTGTGCCTTCTGGGACAGGAGTCTTGACCTTGGGGCCTCTGGAGCTGCCGGAAGCGTTGCGAGCGTGGAAGCAGGGACTCAACTAACCAGGAGTCCCTGCGTGCCCTATTCACAACACCTGGGCTGCTCTCCCTGCTGGCCCCGCCCCCCCCGCCCACGAAGTGAAAAGCGGGCGAGGAGCCTGTTTCAACTGGACCCTTTTTTTGCCTGTGTGCCTGCTGTTGCTCCCACTGACCTTTTGCATCCGTGTCTGCCCTTGAGGAGAGAGAGACCTCGCCGGACCCGCTTCGCGGGTCCCGCAGCGCCGCACACCGAGTGTGTGCCTTCTGGGACAGTAGTGTTGACCTTGGGGCCTCTGGAGCTGCCGGCAGGGTTGCGAGCGTGGAAGCAGGGACTCAACTAACCAGGAGTCCCTGCGTGCCCTATTCACAACACCTGGGCTGCTCTCCCTGCTGGCCCCGCCCCCCCGCCCACAAACTCTCCCCCTCATTTTAAAAGGACCTATTTGTGTTGCGGCGCGGGAGAAGCCCGGGACAAGGGCAGGACCGTCTGTGGCCGTCCGGGGCCGGCAGAGGCCGGGCTGGGCCACCCCCCTGACGTTGATTCTTAACGGATATTATATTCCTTAGTACATTGCTGTGCTATACAAGTGCTCACCACTAAGTGTTGTAAAAGGGCTGATAACCTTCAGGAATGCCGGAACTCCTAAGTATCACCGCCTTGATGACACCACCGGGCGATGCCGGGCTAACAGTTATTGGTCCCTTGGATACATTTTTTAACCGCCCGATTCAGTTGATTGACAAAGAAATATCGCTTGCTGAGAGGCGTGCTGAGCGGAGACTATCTATCGAACTTCTTAAAAATCCCGTGGATAAACGCTCTGCACAAATCTATCCTGCATTAGTAACACCTTTGTCATCACTAAACTTGCCTGCTGTAGCCGAATTAGTTCATGATGCTATTACTAATAAGGAGAACCAGGGTATTGCGGGCGAATTGATTCCTTCTTGTGTGAGTCATACAGATTCTACAACTTGTACAGCTGAATTATGTGCTCAGGTTTCATTGATCCACCCTAAATCAGGTTCTAAAAGAAAAAGGAATACTGTATCCAGAAAATGTTTCCCAGCTAAGCCCTCACACAAACTTAGAAAAGTTAACAAAAGTACGTGTCCCAGTATGGTTGTCACCGAAGTAAGCTGTGGTAGGGAAATTATCCAAGAGGGGGTTGTTGCGACACTAGATAGCCCAGATCTTAGTTCTATTATTCTTCCAGTCACTGGGTTGGTAACGGCTGAAAAATCGCCACCCCTAAGCAGTCTGTTCCCTGACCTAGAAAGGTTGTTACGGTCAATATTGCTCCCATTAGAGGAACGTATTAGTAAGCTCTCTGACCGCTTAGACCATTTCGAGTAGGTAACATTAGATAATTTCTTTTCTACAAAGGCATTGATAAAAGCTCAGGCTAGGCTGGATGAAAGTAGTAAGTGCCAGAACACTACCCAAGTTGCAACACAAGTTAAGGGACAAAGGCAACAATCTAACTCTCTATTACCAGCAAAGAATGATAGTGCGGCTATGAAGAGACCTCTTAAGCCTCCCAACCTAGCACCACTGGGACTTGTCTTAAATCCCCCCATCATTGTAGCCCCTGCTCAGACTGCGGCGCAACAACCGCCGCTCAGTTCAAACTCCTCGGTCACTGTAGTAGCAGGGGGTGTTGTGGGTACTAGAATGGGTACCGCTTTATCATCTGCCGTACCTATTGGTAATCAACCTTTAGCAAATAAACCTATACCCCGCCCTGCTCCTATCGTCCCCAGACCGTCCGTACCACCTCCGATAAAGCCACCTCACAAGAAACCCCCCATGAACCTCACCCCAGACTCCTTCCCCTTTGTAGTAGTCCTACCAAATGTCCCACCACTCTTCTCGAGACAGAGAGAAACCTTCCAGATGCTTAAAAATAAAGTTATGCACTGGTTAAGGGTGAATCGGCCTCTACCAGGGGAAGTTGATGGTCTTATATTGGGGTAAGGCGAATAGATTGGATAGGCTCTACCACCAAAAGCCTGGGGGGGGGACTGTATCGTGGTTAACTTTCAAGATTCAAGGGTGGTAGGATGGCTAACAAGACAGGGTTGGTGCACAAGTAATGGAGGAATTGGCATTGTTGACCTCACTTTTTTTTACCCACGTCCCACCAGTGTCTCGACTTGTCTGTTTAATGAACAAAATTGCCACTCAAGTTTTCCGTGGCCAGGGATTGTTACATCAGCCCCACCGCCACAGTATTATAACCACACTACTGGCCCGATTTTTAATCCTTCAGGCGGTTGGCAAGACCTAGGGAGGGGATGGTGACAAACCCTTGATCACTCAAAAACTAGTAGGGGTAGAACTAATAGAGTGGATAGAACATCTAATACTAGAAGCTCCAGATTTGTAGTACGAAACGACCTACTGCCTACTCCAGGGGAGCAGGTCGCCCCCCGGCGATATATGGGAAGCAGGGGTGGCGATGGTCCAATTTAAGCCTGCCATTGCCTGTCCTCCCCCGGGAGACACAGACACGGTGGGCCCTGTTGAGCCCGGTAGCATTTCGGTTGTGGCGGACCCACTTGTCAGGGTTCTCAGTTGGAATGTGGCCGGTCTGGACAGGAAATTGGCCCTGCCCGACTGGAACGCTCTTGTGGAGGAATACTCCATATGCCTGTTCCAGGAAACCTGGAGTAGGGAGCCCTCTCACAAGGCAGGATATTCATCCCACCATATACCGGCTGTACATTCAGAGAATGGTAGGGGTCGTCCCTCGGGAGGCCTCCTTGTTTGGGTAGCTTCTGCACTTAACTGTAGGGTGGAGGAGCATGATACCCAATGCCCGGACCTCCTCAACATCACCCTGAAAAATTCCAAGGGTCAAGTTATTGTAAATATCTTTAATATTTATGCCCGAGGTATGAAGGGGGGTAGAGAATCCCCCACCATAGCCCGTCTGGAGGCCTTGCTTCGATCCTCTCCACATAAGCACCGTACTCTGGTTGCGGGCGACTTTAATTGCACCTTCGAGCCTCTTGGCCCTGAAGTCTCACAGGATCAAGAGGTCGATGACAATAGGTGGGGGATACCAGCTCTAGAGCTCAGTCCAATCAAAAAATGGACGGAAGTGGTGCTCCAGGTTAACTCCCTAACAATGGAGTTTGACCTGAGGGCCCTTAATGGCAGGACTAGTTCTGACAAAAAGGGAGCCCATACATACAATAGGCCCGCGCATACGTCAAGAATTGACTACTTTCTCCTTGACGTCCACCTATGGAGCATGGTAAAGGATATGGTGATCATACCCTCTGTAGAGAGTGACCACAACCTTCTCTCGCTTACCCTGACCCATATGTGGTTAGATGGTATAGGGAGCAGAACTATTTGTTTTCCTGCCCCGGATATGTCATCAGTATCTAATTGCGGTCGACGGCTAAAGTGGGCTAAGCTGTCGCTCTCAGTGGAGAAAATATCTTCTATAACGCAGCTTTTAGCTGCAGCCCTAGAAAACCTTGACTCTCTGGGGGGCGGGCTGGTGGATGTGCCTGCCAGGTTTTGCAACTTAATCCAGGCTCTTAGTGATCTTTTTTTTTGTCTCAGGTAGCGCCAATGGGAAGAAACTAGGTCCCCGGGCCAGACAAGGCTGGTTTAATCGCAAGTGCAGGGAGGCGAAGATTCTGCTTGTTGATGCAGTTAAATGCAAATCACAAATTAGGATTAGGGAGGCCAGAAGGTTATACTCTCACTGTCAAAAAAACGCTAAGAAAGAATGGGAGGATAACTTTTGGCAGGATCTTTTGGCTGCCAGTCGAGGGAGAGATGCCAAAGGGTTTTGGGACCTGGTGGGCAGTAGGAATCGTCCTGACGACTCCTTGAGGACTTGTACTATCACTGCCCAGGCGTGGTCCACCCATTTTTTGGCTCTCTATTCCGCCATAGAAGGCACGCTTAATGACCCCTTTATTCTTCCCCCCTATACTTTGGACAGAGATATGGATCTTTTCTCTGCACGAGAGGTCACGAACCTGATTAAAACTCTTACACCACTAAAAGCAGCTGGCCCGGATGGGTTACCAGGGGACCTTCTTCGAGCATATCCAGGCGAATGGGGGGTGTTGACCTCTGCACTTCTAAATGCTATTATTGAGGGAGGACCTGTCCCAGAGTCCTGGAAAGGGGCGGAGGTAGTCCCAATTTTTAAAAAGGGTAGTCGGGATCTACCAGGGAACTATAGGCCAATAAGCCTTATAGACTCGACCCAGAAGGTGGCGGGAAAAGCTATTCTGGGGAGGATTCTTTCATGGGTGGATGATAACCACATACTGTCTGAGATGCAAGCTGGGTTTCGCTCAGGCACAGGAACCATCGAACAAGTCTTTAGACTCCTGTTACTCCACTGGAAGGTGGTGGAGCTGGGCAAAGGCAGTCTTTATCTGGCCTTTATAGACCTGAAGACTGCCTTTGACCTGGTCCCTAGGGAGGAACTTTGGAGGGTATTGCACGGTCTTGGGATGCCCCCTTACATCTTAAACCTCCTCATGAAATTGCATAATGCCAACTATGCCCAGGTTAGATGGGGTTTGAATGGGGAAAAGACAGATAAGATCCGGGTTGCGAGGGGTGTCCGGCAGGGCTGCGTTTCAGCTCCCACCCTATTCTCTCTCTATGTGAATGGGGTGGTAGAGCACCTGCTTGAAGAACCAGCAGACGCCCCCACCTTGGGTGGCGTTAAGATTCCAACTCTGTTGTTTGCCGATGACACCCTTCTCATTTTGAAAACCCCCCAAGGCCTCCAGAAGCTCCTGAACCGCTTTCAGGATTTTTGTGCAAACAGAGGACTTGTCATAAATGTGGACAAAACGAAGTACTTAATCATGCACCCCCCCCCGCAAACTTGGCCGCCCCCCCATTCTGAATTCTATCCCCCTTGAAAGAGTGCCAGAATTTGATTATTTGGGAATCCGTTTGAGTGATGTTATGAACTGGTCTCCCCACATCAATAAAATGACTGTGGCCCTCAAAAGGGTGGGGGGAGCCTTGTTAAAGGAGTACAACAACTCATCAAAACACTGTGTAGCTCCGATAATAGATATCTACAAAGCTCGAGCAGTATCCGCATCACTTTACGGAGCTGAGTTATGGGGTCTGGGCAATATGGAGTCTTTGTCTAAGGCAGAGAATAAATTCATTAAGGACCTCCTGGCCATCCCGATGAGTACCCCGACAGTTCCGGTGCTCATGGACGCGGGCTGTAAACCAATCAAGGACCTGGCGCGCCTCCGGCCTCTTCTGCTGTGGGCTCGCCTGTGGAGGGTCCCGGAATTAAAATCTTATGCAGACGGGCTGGCAGAGGTAATGCACTCCGATGGCTGGCAGAAGATCAAATGGCTCAGGGACATTAAACACCTGCTTGTGGACCTGGGATTGGGTTCTTGTTGGTCCACCCACTCAGCTCCTCCGAAGGAGACCCTGAAAAAAATATATTGGGAATGGGTTTCCTCAAAGCTCATCAGCAATCAGCGTCACTGCAATTCCACCGCAGCTTACCTGAAAATAAAAGATGTTGTTGCCTTCGAACCCTTCCTGGACATTATTACCATCCCCATGGATCGGGCTCTTTATATTAAATTCAGACTAGGGACTCTACCCCTAGCCGACCTCCTCTCCAGATGGAATTTGCCTAAACAGGTATCACGCAATTGTGCCCTATGTACTGACAGACCCGAAACTGTGGCACACTTCCTTTTTGAATGCCCGGATTATGTGCGCCCCAGATCCCACTGGCTCAAACCACTTTGTAGAGAGATGGGTACTCGACAGTATTCGGTGGCTCTACGGATTCTATTAACTGACACAGCTCCTCCCATTGTTTGTGCCATATCCAAATTTTTAAAATGGGCCTGGTTGATTCGCCTAAAAAGACTGTCTATATCGATTTAATTCATTTTTTAAACTAATTTATTCTGATTAATTGCCATTTTTACTTGTTGATATTAATGTACAGTCTCTTTTTTACGATGTGCTGTTTTATATATTTTCGTGTAATGCTTTTATGATATATGCATATCGAAATAAAGCAACCAACCAAACTGCGCATCGGTATCTCTCACCACAGTTCACCTCTGACTGCTTTTCACTAGTGCCTGCTTCTCACACCGGTATCTCTGCCACTGCTCACCTCCGCATGCTGCTGACCGTGCCGCTGTGCATGTACCCCTTGTCCAGCGTCTCCTTGGGCACATCACACAGGGCTGGTGCTTACACATTGGCAGTTTGAAATTGTAAAGTCATGATGTGTGTGTGTGTATATATAGGTGCATGGGAGACGCTGCAGGCAACGTTTCTGGTGATATGAGGGAGCATAGCAGTGGAAACCTGCTTACTAGACTAGATGGCCTAGGCACTCCTCTATCAGCCTGGTTTCCATGTCACCCTTCTCAGCATGTCCCCACTTTGCTCACCTCGGTCTGCCTCTCATTGCCCTCGGTGTCTAGTCGCCACATTCTACCCACCAACATTTGCTTCTCACTAGTTCCTCGTACGTCTCCTCACACGGCCCACCTCAGACTGTCTCACACGTCTAACAGTCGCCCTCACCGTACACCGCACACCAGTGCCTGCTTCTCACGCTCGAACCAACATCTGCACTTACTACTGTTAACCACTGTCTGTTCCACTCATCGCCCACCACTGTCTCTTCTCACGTCACACCGGGCTTCTCTGCCAGGCCCCACAACTGCCCATCTCTGCCTGCTTCTCCCTCTGCCTTCTAGTGTCTGCTTCTCACACTGCCATCTCTGCCCGCCATCTGCTTCTCACACACACCAGTGTCCGAAAGTCCGTCTCTTTCACTTTCCGCAGCGTCTGCCTCTTAAATCGCCCACCCTCGCTTTATTTTCACACTGCCCTCCAAAGTCCGCTTCTAACTTTGCCCGCAAGTTCCGTCTTGAGCATATGTGCTCTCGGAATGTAAACTCTGCATTAGTTGCGTATATCACTTATCACGTGGGGTCGTGGCTAGCTGGGGGTCGTGGCAGGCGGTATGGACCCTCTGCTTGCAGGCTTTCGGGCAGCGGGTACCTAAACATGCGCGTTCTTGTATTGCACGTGGGCTTCAGGATTTCTATGTGTACACATAGTTACTGAACCCAAGAGCCTTAGAGTAGGTGTGAATGTGGGAGGGGAGCAGCACAGTAAGTGTTAGAAATAGAAGTGCGTGGCGGAAGTGGAGGCCGCCTGACACCTCACACGCACCCATTCAGTGGTTGGCCTCTCAGCTGAGTGTGCCAACAACAGTAAAGCCATTTATGGTATGTAGGATATTGTGTGTGAGGAAGACACCCCCTCCCTCCCGTGGCCACAATTTCCCTCAGGTCTAGGTAGGGCCTCTGGGTCTGAGTAGATCGCACCTCCCCCTCCACATCTGCTCTTGGCGTCAGATGAGCTCAAAGGTCCTCAATATAAGAGGCAGGGCGCTCTCTTGCTCCACGGGAGGACATGCCTTGCGGAGGAAGGGATTGTGTTTGAGGATGGGCAGTTTGCCCACATAGAAAGTGCCATTTAGTGGTAGTCCGTATTGTGTCTTATGCCCGTGTGTAATAATAATGCATATTGTTTAGGGGTGCATTTAGCGGCTATGTGCTACCTTAGCACCGAGCAGAGGCCATGCTTTAGCCCAGGACGGTGGAGTAGGTGTTGCACCCCCGGCAGGAAGGGAATGTACGGTACCGCGCCATATTCTGTAGCGTTGTCGACAAAAAAGGTATGGCGCGTCTAGTGTGTGGCAGGTTCCCGGGGTCTCGGGGTCTTTGGGGGGTGAGGGGACAGCAGGGCCCTCTGCGAGACGGGCGGGCCCTTTCCCTCTAATGACTCGTATGGTATCTCAGGACCTGGGCTTCCCAGTCACTATGTCCATGCGTATGCTGTCAGCGCAGGCAGTATTAGCAGAGTATTTGCTGCTTGGTGCTGGCAGTAACAGCAGGAGTTTACTGCTCAGTGCTGCCGTTATGGCTAGTGTGTTTATCGCTCAGTTTCGTCAGCATTTCCAGTATGTTTACTGTACATGGCTGACTATTAGCAGCATGTTTACTGTCAGTGCAGGCCGAGTTCTTACTGTTCTGCGCAGGCAGTATCAGCAGCATGTTTACTGCTCAGTTCCATCAATATTCGTATTATGTTTGCTGCTCGGTGCAGGCAGTACTAGCAGTGTGCTTACTGCTCAATGCAGGCAGTACTAGCAGTGTGCTTACTGCTCGATGCAGGCAGTACTAGCAGTGTGCTTACTGCTCGATGCAGGCAGTACTAGCAGTGTCCTTACTGCTCGGAGCAGGCAGTACTGGCAGTGTCCTTACTGTTCGGTGCAGGCAGAACTCGCAGTGTGCTTACTGCAGGCAGTACTAGCAGTGTGCTTACTGCTCGGAGCAGGCAGTACTGGCAGTGTCCTTACTGCTCGGTGCAGGCAGTACTAGCAGTGTGCTTACTGCTCGGTGCAGGCAGTACTGGCAGTGTCCTTACTGCTCGGTGCAGGCAGTACTGGCAGTGTCCTTACTGCTCGGTGCAGGCAGAACTAGCAGTGTGCTTACTCCTCGGTGTAGGCAGTACTAGCAGTGTGCTTACTGCTCGGTGCAGGCAGTACTAGCAGTGTGCTTGCTGCTCGGTGCAGGCAGTAGTAGCACTGTGCTTGCTGCTCGGTGCAGGCAGTAGTAGCACTGTGCTTACTGCTCGGTGCAGGCAGTACTAGCCGTGTGCTTACTGCTCGATGCAGGCAGTACTAGCAGTGTGTTTTGCTGCTTGGTGTTGTATCAGCAATAAGTTCACTGCCCAGTGCTGGTCGTTTGTCACAGTGCGTGTGTTTTGTGCTCGTTGGTGTGGTTACTGAACAGACCTAGCAGTCAAGAGTTATGCTTGCCTGTTGGCGCTGACCGCGTTAGGAGTCTGTTTTCCTCCTGTATTGGCAGTATATTTACTGCTTAGAGCTAGTCGTATTAGTAGTGTGCTTACTTCTCGGCACTTTACATTAGTCTGCACTTTGCTCACAGTGTTAACAGTGTATTTACTGCTAGGGCTAGAAGTATTAGCATTGTTTTTTATTCGCTAGGGCATGCTGTAATAGTAGTGTGTTTACTGTTCAGAGCGAGTAGTATTAGTAGTATTAACTACTCGGGGCTAACAGTATTATTCAGCATGTTTATTGCTGAGTACTAGCAGTATTTACATTATAGTTAGTGTTCATAGGTTGCCATGTTAGCAGGTTGTTTACTACTCACTTCCGGCGGTATTTCCTGCTCAGTGAAGCCAGTATTATCATCGTTTACTGCTGAAGGCTATACCAGTATTAGTAGTGTGTTTATTGCTAGGTACTAGCAGTATTTGCATTGTGATTCATGTTCATTAAATCAATATTTGGACAGGGGGCTTATTTCACGAATTCCCTAATTTTAATAGAAATTGATTTTATATTATTTGGGCTGGCTGAAAAATTGCTTTATTAAATTAATTATGTTAATAATACGTCGTGAGCATGTTGAGCTAGCTTCTTACATCCTTTGTCTGGAATATTTTAGCAAAAAAATATTAGACCGTTTTCTTAGATTTATTTATCAGAATTGCTGACCTTTGACCTAGAGACCTACACCAACTTAACAAAAGTTGTGTAATAGTGCAAAGAATCACTGAAATTGCAAAACGTTTCATGTAGTTGTGCAGAGTAAAAAATAAACTTTGATGGACATATTGCAGAACTCTTGCCTAATGTACACAGTTGTATCTGCCCCTTGATCAACAAGGGGGGCATGCTTAATGAATATGAATACAATATTTATTAGCGGCAGATGAAGAAATGGTGTTCAGTCAACTCGTTGAGTACATCTAACTTCAAGTCTGTTTCATAGAGTGATGTATTCATTGGTTTGTTTCTCTGGGTGTGTGTGGCTGGCTGTGTGTGTGTGGCTTTGGGTGTCTGTGGCTCTCTGTGTGTGTGTGTGTGTGTGTGTGTGTGTGTGTGTGTGTGTGTGTGTGTGTGTGTGGGTGTGTGTGTGTGTGTGTGTGTGTGTGTGTGTGGTAGTAATTGCTGTCTGCTGAGCTCGTCCAGTAGGGTACAATAGGTCTCACATTTGCGAGAGATTAAGCTATTGGAAATGTAAATTACAATGCATTTATTTATCTGATTTCAAAACCAACACATAAATACAAATGTTGTCATTTACAATGCCAATAGCTCTAACTTTTGCAAAGGCGAAACCGTTGCATTGTAAATGCTTGTTTTTGTTTGGGTTCTCACTCTGGTCTTCAAGCGACTCACACCTTTGCTTGAAGACTCCAAATGATCTATCTTTTGACTCCTGCGATCCTTGACTCCTAGGTGTTTTTCATCATTATCTTTGAGCTCTTTTCCAGCTTTATACATCTTTTTAATCCTAAGTTATTTTTCTGGCTTGCCATTTTTTTTGTTCACGAATAAACCAGATACTTTATCTGGTTTCTGTTGCTCTATCTATTCTAGTTTTACTAGTTTAGGTAAGTGAGTCAAAGGAGACAGATGGAAGCAGAAGACACTTCCTTTGTGGAAATGAAAACCAGTCGCTGCTCTGGATAGTACCCCACCCCCTTAACCACAAAAATTGCTCCTAAAGTAAGGGAAGTTAGACGTGTTCAGTGAGAGCAAGTCAATATTATTATTGTGCATTACAGTTATATTTCATTGAATTGTTACCGCCGTGTGCCATAGAATAAACTGAATTGAGTAGTTAGCTCTGGTTATTTTAAGAGGATATTGGGAATGTATCATAATGTAAGTTGTTTCTTGTGCTCATTTCTGTTTGTCTGTGTTCTGATGAACACTCACTTGCCTTAACAATATTTCTCCAACAGAAGTATTCTCCACAAATTAATAGTCTTACTAATTCTGATTGGTCTGAAGGGTTCTTCATCACAATGAAATAATGGAATCAAACTATGTTCTGGAACATAGGCGGAGAAACTACTGATGTCCCTTAGCAGCTACCTGGCAGTGGTTTTGTGATGGAGTGTAGGCATCTCCTCACATTGGCCATCAACCCATTTGTCACCAAATAGCTGATTTCATCTTGTTCCTCAAAGTAACAATCAGCTGTTCACCAAAAGAAAAGGGAAAGACTTTGTAAAATACAGAAATATCAGGGGATAAAACGCTTGGAAATTTGAGCTTGTCAGCTCCTGTACGAAGATGCACAGCAAAATCAAGTTAGGTTGGATGGAAGCTCACTAATCCATATTTTATTTTTGTCCTGCTATTTGGCTGAAAAACACACACTTGAAATACTGTAGAATCAGCAAATTCATTTGTGCAGCCTTTTGTAATGAAGAGGCCAAACAAAGGATTAGCCATTGCAGGAATAGTGGTGGGTACATGCAGGCAAAGACAGCTATAGATGGCTAGTTGGGGAAAATACGGGGCTAACTGTTCCGGCAGGAGGGTCAGTCACACACAGTTTACATTAATAATAAAATTGATGAGCTAATAAAGGAACATGGTGAGGTGGGAAAAGGTGGAAAACAAAATGTGGAAACAAGAAAGAGGAAATGGAGGATACAATACATAGCAAGGGTGAAATGGAGCTAATAAGGGAGGATAAATGTACCTTTACTTTTATTTCAAAGTAAAATTTACAAACAAAACAGGAAATTCCGTTTGTGCAAATCTAAATCCATTGTAGTATTAACCTCTCCCACGGCGCTGGTTCAATCAATCTCTGTTACAATCTCATCAGTCTTCTACGCTATTTAAGATGGATGTGAAGATTCCAGTAACTGGAGTTTGTGCCTTGTTCCTCCGGTCCGGTGGTGTGGGGCTGCAAACACATTTTGGTAGGTGTTACATTGAAGAGAGAGTGAAAATAATGTAATGGTTCTGCAAGACTACTCTGTGTCTTAGTCCTTTAACATCATTTTGTTCAATACCAGCAAAACCTCCTTACCAAAAATATAACTGGGATGAGTTATGTTTGTTCATGAGAAAGCTACATTAAATGATTGGCACTGTGAAAACTTCAAGCCAGATCAAACTGTGGATGCATGGCTAAATAAATCTATATATAAAATTAGGAAACAGAACAAAATCTGAATCAATAATACAGTCACCTATGGTTCTAGACACTGAGAGCATGTAGAATTGCTGACGTCTAGTCATCCATCATCTGTAGTATGGATGGTGGGTTTATTGTCGACATTGCTAAATTAGCATGAGCTTCGCTGTCATTAGGCTGCTTTTGCGCACAACACTACATGCGTTTATTTTGCAAGACTTTGTGCCCTTTTCACCTGAAAATTGTCTGCTTTTCGCATTCTCTGCTGCGCTCTGAGGTTTAGTCTGCACACGATGTACAAGGTCGATAAACAATGCCCCTTGTTAGTCTGTTCTGGTCAGTCCCTTGCACCTAGACATAACATGACACACAGCTGCACTACTGAAAATCGTATGCTTTAATATTGCAGGCTAAGAATGTTGTTCACGCACTTGGAGAGAGACCTTTCTAGTGAGAAGAGCTGTGATTGTCCTGAGATGTAAACCTTTCATCTAGGCCTTGCGGTATGGGGTATGCTGACAAAGCCCAGAGTTATTCTTTTTTTTTTATAATAAACTATATCTTAGCACGGGGAGGATGGTTAGGCACTGTAGCCCTTTTCTACAGTCTTTATAAAATGATATCCCAGTTTGTATTCTATGGAATTGTGACAATGCTGAAAATAATGTTTCTATGCATTTTGCTGCTAGTAATGGCACGTGTACTGTACCATAGAGCGTGTTAGTTAAAATAAACATTTTAAACTATATTGTGACTCTGAATACTCTTATTGTGGACATGTATGAGTGAGTGAGCGAAAGTGTTGTCTTGCTCCCGCGATTCCTGAGAGAGTCAGGAGTGTCGTGTTCTTGGTTGTCTAATCATTGGTAGCTTCGCTGTTAGTCGAAGAACGAATGAGACACTATTGCTAGTCGTTTTTGAGGATTTTTGGGTACTGAGGTGATAGGTTGGTACACCACTATCTACCGAGGTCCTGGTTTCCTGCGCATAGTTCTGTATATGTGTAGAATCCCTTCAACACATCCAGAATGAGGAATTAACCACAATATATATATATTTTTTTATGCTTTGTTAGCATTCTAATTTATTTGTAGCAAACACAATTGGTGCATATAACACTATTTTTTGGAGTGCTCAGCTACTCTTCCATCCACTGTGGACGATCCAAGGCAATATAACTGTGCTCCACCCCCTACTAAAAAAACAACGTAGGGGCTATGTGTCCTATATCAAGCTCTAGCCTATGGTCTCACTGAAAGTCACAAGGTGGCTCAACTGGTGACTATATCAACTGGAATTCTTGCGGTTGTGGAGAATGATGACACGTAATAGGGACACCCTGACAAGTTGTAACTAGTACAGAGAGTGTGTAAAGAAATACCTTCACATTACTAACACTTTCATGCTATGTATATGACTAGGTTGTTTGGATGGTATTGGTTTAGTGAGTTCTTCCCTCTAGAAGGTTTTTGTGCTTAGTTTGCTGCTTTGCTCAGCTACTGGGTTTATTATATGGACTTTGCCCTTGTAGGTTTGGATTCCTGCTTTACTGCTATATCAGGCTGATTGCTTGTCTCATTTAACTAGTTCTTTAATATTGTCCTTTTTCTCGGTTAGATAATCTGGAATGCGGCTCTTTGTCACATTTAGGTCTGATATGGGTGCTTCTTTCTATGGTCACTGTGGATTGCTTGCTTTTCTCCTGAAGTCATTGGGTCTTTTTGGATTTACAGTTCTTGCTATCAGCTCTCTCCTGTCCTGGTACCCTATCTGTTAAAGATGCTTTAGATACGTTACTCTCAGCAGCATTGGTGTGCTAGGAGCTTAATATTGTTGATCTCCCCCTGAGAGTAAAAAAAATCACTGCTTTGTCATTAAGTCAACTGTAACCTCACCATCTTCTTAAAGTGGTCATACTCGCTTCTTGATATTTTTGTTACTTTTTATCAGTTTCAACTTGAGCTGGATTTCTAAATCAAAATTCTTTTTATTATCATATTTAATCTATTATGTAAACGTTTAACTTATTTACATTGTTCTCTAGTTTTATGATGACATTCAGCTCCGTGCACAGGACATGCAAGGCCTGACTCTGCACGGTAGTTTCTCATTGCGGAGATTCCGCCCCGAGTGCAAAGACTCCACCACGACTGCAGGGACTCTTTGTGAATCGGGCGCACAGTCTATATATGTCATACCATAGCAAAATTTTGAGGGTAGAAAGGCAAATAAAAAGCAACCCTTTAACAAGAGCCTTTGATGTTGTAATAAACACAGTATTGCTGTTTTCATATTAGGTAACATCCTCTTTCAAAGAATGAAGTCCACTCACTAAAATGTTTGTAACTCAATTAAAAATAACAGTATTTTTTGTCATAAATCTGGCAGAAAGTTTAGAATTGAGGAACAACATTTTACTTTTGAAAAAAGCTTAATTAATATAAGTTCAAAAAGGCTTCAGTCAATCGTTTTAGGTGTCCTGCATCATAGAAAATTAAACTTTGTACAAAGCATATAAAATATAAAACATAGTAAACGTAATACAGTTAAACAACGGCCATTTACCTAGTTATTGGAGAAGAAGTGAGTGGTATGGAATAATCTTTAAGTCCCAAAAAACATAAATAAGAAGTGAGTTTAAAATCCAGGGCATATGATTCATTGTCAAGCCACATTCGGGATAAATATTCTTATTTTTTTTATATATATAAAATCAGCTGTTTGTTTGCACATGCACATGAATGAAGGGAAGCGTTTTCAATCATGAAATACACATGAGAACAAGACAACTTTAAGTACGGTCATAAGCAAGGCAACTGGGGAAAGGTAATCCTGATTGTATACACTTACCATTTACCATCGTCGGTTTCTTAGCTTGCAGAATAACAAAAAGTCTAGGTGAAATGGATTGAAAGTCATAAAACATTGTCAGCAATTTAGTGCAAAGCTTGCTCTGACAATTTGAGCTTTCATTTGTTCATTGCTTCATTCTGGCATTTAAAGATGGACACCTTTTCTGAGATAGAATAAACATTTACATTTGATGGGCTTGAGGAAGGGTGTCGTATAAAAGGAAAGAAAAACGTAACTACTAAAATGTAATTCAACATGAGATGGGCAACAATTCCTACTTTATCATAAAAATGTTTTCGCTCTTCATGCCATGCACTCTTCTGACCAGGTCAACCCTCCATGGATCCAACTTTTCCAGAAGGAGCAGATGGCGAAGAGGGTTATGGCCTCCTCGAGGAGCAAAACTGGTACGAGGAGCTGGGTGATGCCAGTTGCCTAGACACCTCTCCAGACACTTGCCTGGTTTGTCCTCCAGGCTCTGCCATGGAGGAGGGTACATTTTTTGTGGTAGTGATCCCCAGAACGGCTGACAGAGGGACCATCTCTCCTTGCACCATCAGGAAGTGCAGGCTCGGCTGGCCAGAGGAGCCATTGAAAGGGTGCCAGCATCAGAAGTAGAGTGGGGTTGCTATTCCCGCTACATTGTGGTTCCAAAAAAAAACAGAGGCCTCCATCCTACCCTAGATATAGGCCCTCTGTATGGAAAGAGAAATTAAATATGATCACCTTGGCTCAAGTTTTATCTGCCCTAAACCTCGGAGAATGGATTTAAACCAGGATGCATATTTCCACATCCCGGTCTTGTAGGCTCAAAGGTGTTACCTGAAGTTCACGCTAGGCTAGGAGTATATCTAGTTTGTTGTGCTCCTATTTAGCCTCACCAGTGCCCCTTGGGTGTTCACGAATGTGATGGCAGTGGTTGCAACACATCTGCAAAGGTTAAGGTCCCAGTCTTCCCCTACCTCAATGACTAGCTGTTGAATGTGGGCTCGGGCCAGGCAATTGTCACACACCTCCAGAGTACAGTGAACGTTCTGCTCTTGTTGGGGTTCACTGTCCACATCCTAAAGTCACACCTGGCTCCTTCACAGATGCTCCCTCTCATCTGACCTATTCAGGACACTGCAGTTCTGTGGCTACTCTCCGGAGCAGAGAGTCCAGGACATTTGGGCTACGATCCTGATGTTCTACCTCAGTCCTGCATTTCGGTGAGACTGCCTCAGAGGATACTGGGTCTGATGGTCTCCTGCATCCTGCTGGTAAAGTAGGTTTGATGGCATATGTGGGCTCTGCAGTGAGATCAGAAGTCCTTGTGGGCACAGCACAAGGGGAATCTCTCCGGTTTAGTTCAGATTTTGGAGGAGACTTCAAAAACTCTGCAGTGGTGGCTGACAAATCACGATTGGATCAGCTGTAGATTTCTCTCCCTTCCCCACCCAAAGCTCAAAGTAGTGACTGATGCATCACTTCTGGGCTGGGGCAGTCACCTGGGGGAGGTGGAGATCAAAGGATTCCAGCCATCGAAAGGGATCTCAGCTTTATATCAATCTTCTGAAACGGAGGGCTATCTGCTTGGCACTGGAGGCCTTCCTCCCCGTATATCAAAGAGAGGATGATTCAAATGTTGATGGACAACACTGCCACCATGTGGTACTGCAACCAGCCGGGCCGGTGTGGTCGTGTACCCTGTGCCAGAGGCCCTGTGCCTCTCGACGTGGCTGGAGCGCCATTACATTTTTCTGGTCATGCTGCTGCTCGTGGGATCTCTGAAATCCAGGACCGACAAATTCAGCTGTCGGTGTCTTTTGGGTCACGAGTGGCATCTACATCTGGAGAAGGTGTAAGGTCTTTCCGAGAATGGAAAGAACCTTGGTTGTCTATTTGTCACCACCAGGAATGCACAATGTCAGCACTTCTGCGTATAGAATGTTCCAAAGTGCTCTCGCTCTGAGAAGCATTCAGATCAGACTAGAAACCCAGAACTCCTACACACCTTTCTAGTGATACCACTCCTGCCCCAGGTTCTCAAGAAGATCAAGATCGACTGGGTCCCAGTCATTCTGGTAGCTCAGGACTGGGCAAGGAGGGTTTGGTATCCTGAGCATGAGTGTCCTCTGATCAGGCTGCCCTTTTGGGAGAACCTCCTGTAGAAACAAATTGGGCAGGTTTCTGCACCCGAACCTGCACATGCTCCACCTTCATGCGTGGAGATTGAGCAGCGACAGAGAGAGCTCTTTAACGATGTTGAAGAGTTCCTTGCTGTTGTGTGCATTGTTGTCCAGTCGTTCCTTGAATGCAGTTTTCTTGGTGGCGTGGATCAGTTGGTGGTGTTTTCGGGTGGCGAGCTTGAGGGCAGTCATGTTGTTCGGTGTTGGGTCTCTGCGCCAGGCTTTCTCGAGTGCTCGGCAGTTCTTCTTGGAGCTCTTGAGTTCGTCGGTGAACCATGGGGCTTTCCTGCTGCCGGGTCTGCTAGGCGGGGTCTTCAGAGGGGCGAGGTCGTCTGCGCAGTTGCTGATCCACTTCGGGAGGTCGGTGGCCACCTGGCTTGGGTTAGTTGCGCCGGTGGGAGGGTTCATGCTCAGGGAGGTCGCGAGCTGGTCGGCTGTGATCTTGTTCCAGCTTCTGCGTGCAACCTGTTGCTGGTGGTGGTGGATCGTGGTCCTTCTGAAGCTGAAGTGGACGCAGCTGTGGTCCGTCCAGTGGAGTCCGGTGGTGTGCCTGAAGGTGATGTCCTTGCTGGATGAGAACACAGGGTCGAGTGTGTGTCCGGCGTAATGGGTGGGGGTGGTCACCAGCTGCTTGAGCCCGAGGTTGGCGAGGTTGTCCAGCAGGGTGGTGGTGTTGCGGTCGTTGTTGTTCTCCAGGTGGGGAAGTTGAGGTCCCCGAGGAGGATGTAGTCAGCGGAGAGGAAGGCGTGCGGGCTGATGAAGTCGGCGATGTCTTTGCTGAATTGTGTGCGTGGTCCTGGGGGTCTGTAGATGAGGGTGCCTCCGAGGGTGGTCTTGGGGTTGATGTGGATCTGGAAGTGCAGGTGTTCGGTGGGTGCGAGGGTGTCGTCGTTGTTGGTCGTGATGCGGATGGTGTTCCTGTGGATGATGGCGATGCCTCCTCCTGTCTGGTTGACGCGGTCCCTCCGGATGATCTTGTAGCCGTCCGGGATGGCGATGGCGATGTCGGGTGCTGAGGAGGCGTTCATCCAGGTTTCCGTGAGGAAGGCGACGTCTGGGGCTGTGGTGTCGAGCAGGTTCCAGAGCTCGACGGCGTGTCTGTGGATGGAGCGGGTGTTGAGCAGGATGCACTTGAGGTGGTTGCTGCTGGTGCTCGGCTTGGTCGGTGCTGGTGTAGTGCAGGTCCGGATGCAGGTGAACTTGCAGGAGTGGCAGCAGAAGGGTCCGTGGGTGCGTCTCGGGGTGGCTCGATAGCAGCCCGGGATTCGGCCGGCGTTGAGTGCGTAGAGTTCGGTGGCGTCGTAGGTCCGGCGGGTGGGCTGGTGTCTGCGGGAGACAGGGGTCCTGGCACTGGGCGCGGTCCAGGCGCGGACGGGCGCAGACGGGCTTACCTTTGGCGCTCGGTCGGCGCTCCAGCTGCGCGCGTCCGCTGCGCGGTCGCTGAGGGGGCGTCATAAGTAGGGGGACGGGAGGGCGGGTCAGCTGGGTTGGCGGGAGCGGGCGGCCAATGGGCTGGTGGTGGGCGGGGCCGCAGGGGGTCAGTGGCGGAAAAAACTGGCGGCTGTGCCGCTCAGCTGTGGCTGGGTCGCTCGGGTGCAGGGAGGGCAGCGGCGGCAGGAGCAGGCGGGCGGGAGTCCCAGCAGGATCGGCAGGAGCAGGTAGCGGCTGGAACAAGGGGGGTGACCCGGCCTACTGAAAGGCGCAGTGGTCACTGGTTTTGACCTTCCTCCCGAGATCTGTAATGTTATCCTCACAGCCAGTCGTTTCTCAACAAAAACTGTATACGCCAGCAGTTGGGACAAATCTGTGGCTTGGTGTTCCCCCTGTAATGTTGAGCCACTTTTTGCTTCTTTATTGGAGGTGCTGTTGTTTGTGCTGTTAGCCTGGCAAGGCGATGCCTTCGGCACTGTAAAAGGTTATATCTATGTGTCATCTTGGCTTTTTTGTAGTTACCAGATCAGCCCTCACTCTTCAAGTTAACTGTTGTTACACATTTTCTTAAGGGCTAGCAACATGTGTTCCCTCCTACCCCTTTTGTCATGCCTCAGTGGAACCTCAATCTGGTTCTGATGTTTCCTATGTATTCCTCATTTGACGTTCCTTTTACAGGTTCCCGCCTGGAGGTTCACAGGTGGTTGCCACCTCTTGAGTGCCAGTGTAGATATTGCAAATAGTTTGAGACTGTCAGATAAGGAGACAGTTTCATGAAGGGATGTGTAGATGGTCTGTCTACTCGGACTGAAAGCAGGGTGAAATCTTCTAGGGTCTTTACACATTAGTAGGTTCACACAGACATCACTGGAGTTTGCTTTAGTACAATCGAGAAACCCAGATCCCCAGCAGACCCTCTTTGAGGCTTGTCACTCTTCTCTGTTCACATGTTTTTCAAAGGGAGGTTGAATGCTATTTTCACTTTCCTCAAAACATCAAATCTAGATAATCTGGAACCCTTCTTGGAGGTTCTTTCTTCAGATCCTCAGTTTCTTCCCTCGGTCTTGCACCCCTTTACTCTTCCCAGCTTTCCTTTACTCCCCTGGCTCCATTTTTCTTTTAAACAAAGCACTATGGCCTCTCTCTTTCACGTCTGCCATCACCACATTAACACAAACATTCACTTGTCTTGTCTAAAGACCACAGGTTACTTTTTTTAGGATTTTGTTATGCAATAGTTTCATAACAGGTCCCGCTTCTCCAGTCAATTTGGCCCCTGAATCTTAATGGATACTAGTGAAAATCAACAGGTCTGTCTAACAGTTATACTGCTAGTTGCTGTGCTGCACTTTTCTATTCCAATGGCTTTCTCTAGCTGACTGTCACCAGTTATGCAGACATATTATCTATGGCAGATCTGTGCTATACAAAATATGAAGTTAATAAATTATATGGCACCCAGAGCAAGAGGGTGTGCAAGCAGGAAAGATTGAGTTGAGCAGGCATGCGGGAGGGTCCACATTTCCTGTAATGTGGTAAATTCTCGCAACATTCTGTTTAGGACACCTTTTCCCCACTGCGCCCCTTACCCTTTTCCTCCTACCCAGGATACCCCACTTTGAGGGGAGGGGCAAAAGCCAGGGTAAAACAGTACCTTTTAGCTGAGCTGTACCGGCAGACCACTAATTTGGGCCAGACCCCACGAAACCTTTATCTTTTTGGAGGCAATGGTCGTTGTGATTCTTCGGGGCTGATTGGGGCATGATTCTTGCATTGTACTGCTGGCAGCACTGCACCACTGTTGCAGCTGGAGGCAAAGCAGCAAATTCACCATGTGAACGCCCACTACCATGAGTATGCCCCATTACACTACTCCCATCCTACAAATGGTCCCATTTTATAGCAACAAGATGATGTACATTCTGTTTCCCAACCTACCCCTTAAGGAAAAGTAAGTTCCTCTACAGCAATAGATAGTCGTCTTCCTCTTGGAACCAGGATTGCCGATATCCTAGAGTAGTATATTTGGAGCCAAGACCTCAGAGACTTTATCCCCATTACCAATCCTCTTTTGAAAAGAATAGAGAAATTGAGGGCATAATTTATGGCATTTTGGAGTAGGGCTTCACAGCCAGGCACCTTGCTGCACTGCTCTACGCCATACTGAAACGGCAGCAATGCATCATATTTAGGAGGCATACGGATTTGACGCTTCCCCAGATTTACATCACTTTGTAAATCTGGTGCAGCGTCAAATTTCATGGGTGTTGCGTGGGAAAACCCACTGCAAAGCCCTTGGGACGATGCCGGGTTGCAGAGTAAGGCAACGCAGTGGTTTGCAGTGTCGCCTTATGATTTAGGAGGCCACTCAAATCCATGCAGGGTGGCTCTGCGTGGCTTCATAAAACTTTAAGAGAGTCCTGCATGTATCACTTTACGTGGTGCAAAGCGACGCAGGGCTCTCATAAATAAGCCCCTGAGTATTCTCCCAAGCCTTCCATTCAAACATCATGGTGCCTAGAAGCAATAATGATTAGCACGCAATATAAATTAATTTAACGCCCTCCGTCTGCAGTGAATAAAATCATCAGCAGCACTTTTTCCTTTGCCAAAGGCACAATCCATCCCACACACCCGCACACACGCACCTGTGAATGGTCTGGAATCCAATTTTCAGACCTGCTGCGAAGATTTTACTACATATGAATCAAAAGCATTGAATCGGAAAAACACATTTATTGAGGTGTTTCATAACTGAATATATTCAACCTTCAAACATCAGAGGCGTCTTAACTTTTGGTATTTACAATTTCAGAATCTTATAACACTGGGAGGAAGGCGGCCACGACGAACCCCACGGTGCTGTAACTTGGCCTTCATGCGGCATTGTGAGCGCATCAGGAACGCGCAGCCCAGAGGTCACACTTTTACTTCTTAGGTGCAATAATGCCTTCCAGTTGAGCCTGAAAAATATAACATTTCTTGATTACTGGGTGCAAACTGACAGAAACATACGCAAGAGGTGATGAAGCGTGCGGTGTTTCCTCGGTGAGGAACTTGGAAGATGCTAGAACATTCTTAAGGGGAGCGCTCTTTCCAAATTTCTGGGGGGGGGGGGGGGTCATGCCTCGCGCCATGTGTTTTTTAATCAGCTGCTCCAGGCTTGGCAGACTGACTTACTGCATTATGAGAAGCTGGGGAGCTGGCCCCGTTTCCATACAATGAAAGCTCCATTTTCTAATGTAAAGCAAAAGAAAAGGAAATTGAACGGAACTTATTGAAACAGTGGTTTGGGCTTTGCCTCTTGTCCTAAAGACTTTTACAAGATGAAACGTTTGGCTCGTGAAAGATTGGTCATGCCTTCCTGGAGCAAAGTATTCTGGAACAACACTGAGCTAATCACTGAGATGACGTGACTTTAACTCTCAAATGAGTACAAATGGAGGATAGCTCATTCATTCCAGCAGTGGGGGGCTCTTATGTACTGCCCTTTGGACGCATTTCTAATGAAACTGAAAACAAAAGGAAGGGGTGGGTTCCAGGGAAAACTAATGTTCCGTAAATGCAGTCAGGATAACTCACGGTTTATGGACGGGGATTGGGCAAAAGTAATGGCAGCAAATGAATACTCCTAAATTATACAATTAAAGGACATTTAAGGAGGCACACCCATAGGCAGAAAATAGGTACTGCCAATTGTAGCAGGAGATAATGTGTAAGTAACATAACTAAAAGCATAAATTAGACATCCCCATTTAATAGCTGGGCAGTTATTCGGATTAACCAAAGACAGAAAAGAGAGGTCCCCTAATGTTCTTATCAATAGGCATAAGAAATTGATACTTACCTTTAACTCCAGTTTTCTAACATAAGCATGTTTCATATAGTCATATGGTGGTACGTTCCCCGTCATCAAGTCCAGGAATCCTTTGTAGCCAATGTTAACAAAGCAGTGTCCATACATTGAAATAACATTGAAAACAGCCATAGACTACAAGTAAATCATCTACTTCACTGTGAGCCCCAACCTTGGCCAATCAGGTGACTGGAACTTGGAGCTCTCAACTCCCCACAAAAGGTGAGCTGCTCTGTTTTTTGCAGCAAGTCAAATGTAACTTATCAGAAAGAGGCCTTGTTACTGGGGAGGTGGGTGGGACATGTGAATCTATTAAAAGATGTTGACGAACTGGAGTTACATATAATAACCATTTCTTCTCCAACATTAGACCCCTCATAGATTCCCATGCTTGAATAATGATTACATTAGCAGTTTCATAAATGTACTATAAAAAGGCAGCAACGGGGCTCTCCTTAATTAAAGAGATGTGTAGCACTGCTTGTCCTACTGCCATTTCTGAAGTCATTTGGACTTCAAAGCAGTAATGCTTTGCAATGGTATATGTGGAGAACCAACTTGTTGATTTACCTATGACAACACTAGACACTAGCAAACAGTGCTGCCGTGCTCGATATGCCATAAGGGGCGAGCATTTTTTCTTTATATTTGACTTAAACAAGGAAAACGAGTTGCCTACCTGTAGCAGAAAGCAATGCTTGCTGAAATCCATCAGGCGTACCGGAAGCATTTGTCTCAGTACTTCAAGTCTTGCCTAGACCCTAGACATCACAGGCAGACATGGTGTAAATTTGTGACAGACATCTGCTCCCTTCGTTGCATGTATTGAAGCCAGTGGTCTTCAGGGGAGCTATTTCCCTTGCACACTGTCTAGAAAAATGATTTTGGAGTTTGTGAAACAATGACAAAAGATTGGGAAAGGAACTGTAGATCCACATCAAAAGGGTGCATAAAAATGAAATAGCATCAGCACGCAAGAGTGACACCAATATATGGCTCTGTGTTGTCATTTCCTGTTGTGCGGCTGCAGTGGAGCTGATGATGCACACATATCAGCACATGAGAACACGTTACGGGTCCAGCCAGCTGCCTGGAGTAATTCAAAAGGTAAGGAATCTGCAGTTAAAATGATCCATCAGAAAATAAGATTTGTAGTCCATGAAACCATGGACTTTTCAAGTTTCAGATAAGGCAGGGTGAATTCATAATGTCTGAATTTCTCTAACTTTTCTAGTCAATCTGATGGCCAATAAAGTAGATGTCTTCTAGGACAGCATCTGCAGAGCAGGCGTGTGAATCTGTTCAAAAGGACTTCTCGTTAGAGCTGCAGCATTGTGTTTAATTCCCATGCTGGATATGGTTTGACTATTGGTGAGAAAGTTCGAACACTACGTTTTATAAATTCTATCACCACTCTGGTGGAAAACAGCCATTCCATAATTTGTGTTCTTAAGTTTCTTAATACTGTTGCCAAAAGGACTCAAATGGAGGATTATTTCCAATTGGAATGAGCCAGGAGCGAAACAATAGGGCAAAATCTCTTCAGGGAGCGTAGTTAATAGATGCAGATTGTAGTCTGCTAACCAAACCCAAAACCTCTTCCATTTTAAAAATCAGATTTTGGTTGAATTAGCTCTTGCTGCTGCAAATATGGATTGCCACTCAGGTGATATGTTCAACGCTGAAAACTGTAGACCTGTAGCAGTTAGGTAGCAGTTGGGATGCAAGTTGGAGTTACCAGGTTGTGGAGTAGAACATCCTGTGATGTCTGGTTGGTAGATATGGGTCCACCCTGAATGAAATGGGGCGTCCAATTACGGTGCCCACAGCTCTGTGAAACAAAACTGCCTGCCCCAAGCCAGGGATATCAGGAACAAGTTGCACATCTCTCTCTTTAGTTTTCGGAGTACTCTAGTAATGAAAGGGACTGGAAGGAAGGCATATGCAGAAACCCCTGGTCAGGAAGTCTAAAGAGTTTCCCCCTGGGTCCCTGGATACCACGATCTTTTTGAGTAAACTGGGCATTTGGCATTTTTTCAGGTTGGCGAAGAGACAAGTTTGTAGGGGAGCGGTGCTGTTACTGAAGTCTAGATGAATCTGTCACGTCTATCTTCCTTTCGGCAACCCTGGGACATGCTACTCTGTTAGTTTGATGTTGTGGCCAAGAACCCAATGCCAGAGGGTTTGAGCCTACTGGGAAAGAGTTTTTGATCTTGATCCCCCTTGATTTCTAACGCAATACAGGGTGGTAGTCATGTCTATCCTAACAAGCACCTTTTGGTTGGTGGACCGAGGTAAAAAGACTGAGTCAATCTGACTACTCTCAATTCCAGAAGATTGTTATTCAGGCGTTAATCTTCCGGCATCCATGGGCTGCCGGTGTGGACATTTTGTGCAATTGTTCCCCAACCCTGAAGGGATGCTTCTGTGGTAAGATGACACTGAGCGTCCTCAGAGTACAGATCTTGTCCTGCAAAGATGCTGGGTGGATTGACCCACACTCTAGAGCCTGCGTGGCTTTGACTCTCATTGAAATTATATTGTACCAGTGTTCTATTACCTGTTTCAATTGTCAATCCAATTGCTCTTACCGTGGGCACATGCGGAGAAGGCACTGGAGAAGTAGTGGGACGTAGGATGACATCATCCCTAGTCTTTTTTCCCACTTGCACGCTGTTAAGCTGGGTTGAACTTTCAAGCCCTAAGCCAATGGTTTATCACCATGTTCCTTTGATGGGGTAGGGCTTGAGGGTAATAGTGCAGACACGAGACTCCCAAAAAATTATCTGACGGTGTGGCATAAAAATGTACCTTTTTCTGTTTAGTGCGAGTCCTAGGTCATTAAACAAATAGATTGTGGATTTTATAGCCAGTTTCATGTGTATGGAAAATGGACCTTTGACAAGTTAGTGGTCTATGTAAGGAAATATCCACACTCACTGCCCTCACAGATACACTGTTTACTGGAGCCATGCTTTCCATAAATAATCTGGGGGCTAAACACAGAGCAAAGAGAAAAGACCTGAACTGGTATTGTTGGCCATCTCACCAACCTTCTGTGCTTGGAATGTACTGAAATGTGAAAGTGGGCATCCACTGGATCAAGTGAGGCTAAAAATTCTCCTTTATTGATTGTCTGCAGGACATGGAGCAGGAACGGTACACAGAAGAATTGTTTATTTGTTGAGCACCATTAGATTGAGGGTGGGTCATCACTCACTTTTTCTTCACTAAATACAACATGAAGTAAAAACCCTGATTGTGTGTGACTTTGGTACAATGTTTATCACTATTTTCTGTAGAAGTTTTATTTTTTATGCCTCTAGATGTAAATGGTGCTCTGTTCTTGGTGGTGTCAATGCAGTCTGGATGTGAATTATATGGAATGCCAATGCTGTATAATATCAAACACATAAAATGTGATTGGGGGAAGATTGCAAATGGTATAACCACTGTCAATTGCTCCAGGTAGCATTCCAACTAATTATTTGATTCACCAACTATGCCACTTCAGATTGAACCTAGCCATAGGCAAATCAGCCATGGTTCTGCACCGATGTTAAAGGTCCAGCCCAAACTTTCAAGCCAGGCCTTCTGTGAAACAGAACACAAGCAACCCATGACTAATGTTGGCCTAGTTGGGCGTCTTCAGTTGGATGAAGCTTTGTTACAGTGGTACAATCAGCAAAGGACCCACATCTGAGCATACTCTTGCCACTTGGAGCATTACATTAAACACACAAAAGGTGATGGGAGGGATACTTGCAAATAGTTTAACCACTGGCAATTGCTTCATTTAACATTCCAAATCGTTATGTTTTTGATTAGACCCAGCCATATGCAAATCAGCACTGATGCTGCTTCAATGGGAGGTCGGCTGAGGCAGAAAATCAGCCTCTGTGGGGAGATGGGAGCATTGAGTTCCATTCACCAAATTGGCCACAGTTTGGGTCACACACGGAGGTAACTGGTTTACAAGTAGTCTATTGCAGTTTTCGATGCAATATCAATGTAGGGACACTGTTATGTTAACAATGAAGGTTCCTGATCTGATGATGGGGAATATTCAAGCATGTGAATCTATGAAAGATCCAATGTTGGATAAGTAATTAGATTAAGTGCCTGCTAGACGACAGTAATCCAGCACCTACAACTGGTAATGCTTTTGTCATACTGATCTATTGCATTCAGAATTTACTTTTGCACCAAGATTCTGGATCCAGGAACTCTCTTCTGAGTTGGTTTGACAGGACATATCAGGAAGCAAATAAGTCCCTACAAATGGCCCTAAATACCTTCCCTAGAAATGGAAGAAAATAGTTATGCTTAGGGCAACCTATAAAATTGCCCTTAAAATAGAAAATGTACCCTTGGGGAGTAATCCTGGGAATCTTAAATATCCCCTGCTTGATAAGAACCCTAGATCCACTTGGGAAATTGTCAACAAGGATCACACTTATAGGACTGGCATGCTGTGTCTTGCCAAGCATCTTACAGAAGATCAGTGGGTGACTAATTTTAGCTTAGTTTATTTTATTGACACAGCTAGTTGTTCCATATCAGATGAGCAAGAGGTTGTCTACCCACTATCCATTAGATGTGAGGTCAAGGAGGTTGTTAAAATCCATTCAGCAGTACCCTAAGGGTAAGACCCCCAGTTCAGATTGGCTGCCATTTCACCTGTATAAGACTAACAAAGACTTCTAGGTCCCTCAAATTACAAACATCCTGAATTTGGCATGCAGGTCTAAATTGCCTAGTTCTTGGCACAGCACTACAGTAACTCTGGTTTTAAAAAAAGGAAAGAGACAGAACCCACTTTGTTATAGACCTATATCAAAACTGGATTCCACAGTAAACGTTGTTGGTTGGTAGTGCTCAACAGGATCCAGTCATGGTGTGCAGAGGAGAATATTATGTCTGAGGTCCAATATGGGTTTAAATCAGGGATAGGAACAAGAAAACAGTGCCTTAACCTCCACTTGGTCCTAACTGAGTACACAGTTGTCAAATAGGGGCCTCTTTTATTTGTCATTTACACAGACGACACCTAGCTCATCCTCTTCCTCACAGACAACCACACCACCAGGACCAACTTCACTACCTGCATGTTAAATGTAGCAAACTGGATGACATTGAACTGCCTTAAACTCTACACAGATAAAACAGAGGTCCTGATATTTGGGAACCATAGCTCTCCATGATACTCCTCCTGGTGGCCAACAGACCTGGAAGCCACGCCCAACCCATGGACCAAGCTAAAGAACTCAGGATCCTCTTTAACGACAGACTCACAATGACCAAACAAGTAAATGCCGTCATCTCCTCCTGCATCTTCATCCTATGTATGCTCTGCAAAATATTTTGATAGCTCCCCGCTGACATCAGACACACAGTCACCCAGTCTCTTATCAACAGCAGACAGGATTATGGAAATGCATTCTTCACCAGAGTTACAAATCAACTTGCACAAAGACTCCCTATCACCCAGAATGCGGCCAGACTCATCCTCAACATCTCCACAGCACACACATCACAACATGGCTCTAAGAGCAACACTGGCTACCAATCCAGAAGCAATGGCAATTCAAACTGCTCACCCATAGATACAAAGCCTTATACAATGTCAGATCTGCCTAGTTCAAACACTACCTCAACTTCCACCAACCCACCAGGCAACTGCCCTCAGCCACACTCCACCTCATGCAAATACCCAGTATCTGCAGGAGCAAATCAGGAGGACGCTCCTTTTCCTATCACTGCCTGATCCTGGAATGACCTTCCACACCACATCAGGATTACCATATCCCTACTCGAGTTCCGCAAGAAGCTGAACACCTGCCTATTCAACTAGTAGCCCGAACGGCCTACTCATCTGCTCCAGTGCCTGGATAACCCTTGGGTGATAAACGTGTAATAAAAATCCTAATAACATAATCCTCATAACATAACCTCAGCTCAGCGTTTGACCGGGGATAAAGGCTAAACTATAGGAGGTGCTCTTACAAATGGCATGGACTCCTCACTTGTTGGGTTCCTCCATGCTTTTCTCCCTGGAACTGCAGTTTCTGTAACATTCGAGGAGGATTGTTTTCAGCTCTTCCCTGTGAACAGAGGTGTCCAATAGGGGTGTACTGTGTCCCCTATTGTATTTCTATTGTATATTAACCGCCTCAACTGTTTTTTTAATTACACATGGTCAAGATATGCCAAAGGTTAATGCAACTCACATTCCAACTCTTTTATATGCTGATGATGCAGTATTAAAGTCCAGGGCACTTAATGGCGTTAAAATCCTCAGACAAATTTATTGAGTGTACAGACAACCTCGACCTGGATACTAATTTAGCTAAATCGTTTTATATGGTGTGTCACCCCAAAAATATTATAAATGGAGCCTTTAGCATTAAGGGCAAAAGAATATAGAGGGTCAGCCACTTTTCATATTTGGCCGTGGTGTTTGATTCTTTGGGGACGTAGCGCGCATGTCTATCCTCCATGCATCTGAAATCCACCCAAGCAGTGGGCACTCTCTTCAATTTTGCATGTAATTTTGGAAATAAGTCAGTTAACCCTTTGTTAGAAATCTATAAACACTGGTGTATTCCAATTCTGACTTCGCAAAACCAAAGGGGATGATGGACGGAGTGTTGAACTCACCCCCAGTCAACTGGTCTGGGTTTAATCCATCATCATTCCTTAGCTCGCTCCGCCATCCCAGTTCAGACATGGCCATATGCAAATCAGTCTGACCCTGTGCCTCTTGGGAACAGTTCAGCCCGAACTGCCAAGCAAATATTAGGGTTACCACCAAACAGCACCAGTGTTTTCGTGCAGGAGGAACTAAGACTGCAGTATGTGGCTGACAAATTAGCGCTGACTCCCATGTTGTACTGACTGTCACTCTGATGTAAAGCTAAAGCTTCCGAAACCACTGGATTATTCTAGATTGTCTATTTTGTGATAGAGGCACACAATACCTGGGGAGAGGCATATCAAGCACATTGCGTCTTTCCTTGGACGGTCAGAGCTGTTCACCCGGCCCTTATCATAACTAAACAAGAGATACCCTGGATAAATATAAGTTCAGGGAACTTACAGCCTTGATCAGAGAACGGTGCGAATTAGACAAATTGATTATCAGGGACTACTTAATAATCCAGACTACTGAGGGAACTGAACCCTATCTGTACTGGGTTTCAAACCCGAGGAAATTAATTCTTTTGATGAGATTTCACCTTCGGTCTATTCGCTGCATACTTAACTTTTCACTGTAGCAATTTGACACGGCACAAATATTACAATTGTTGTATGCGTCATTTTTTATAGCATGTTTTTAAGAAGTTTACATTTGCTAAATGTAGAGCTGCACTTCATTTCTTACATTGTAATCTGCTGGTATGCTGTGCAGTGGATAGCCGTTTAAATTTAGCTGTGGCTCATTGAAAATATGTATTGTGATTTATTTAATCTGTTTCTGATTGTGCTAGTGATGTTTAAGACTAAATTGTTCTTTGTATTGCTCTTTATGATTATTTATTATAATCAAATTAAGAATTTATGTTTATGTCGAAGTAATTATCATTAAATACAGAAACTATATGCCACCAAATGTTAGCGTCAATGGGCAGTAACTAAGTATAAACAAGGGCAGAAAGAAGATGCGACCAAATGTTACAATAGATGGGCCTTAATTACACATAGCTAATGAGACGGCAGTTACAGATGGCTAGAGCGATACAAATACTGGGAAGAATGGTGCTCACATTTCAAAAAAAGAATAACAATCGTGAATGGTTGAAGCAGAGTTTGAAACAAACTACAGGAAGGAAAGACCATGTTGGGATTCCATGCTAAAAAGAGCTCAAAGTTTTAATAATAGTCACTGTAGTGTAGATCAAAAAATAAAGCAACTCAATATGTGGCACAATATTGATGAGCATAAACAGAATGCTGGCCTTTTTTTGTCTGGAGATGACCTTTCTCCTGATCTACACAGGGATTTCTTATTTTGCTCCTGGGAGGAGATGAGGTAGTGTGATCCTGGATCTCTTTGGTGCAATCTTCATCAGTACTCGTGTAGGTCATACAGAAAGCCTGACTTTAAAGATGGCAATGAGCAGTTTAAAGCACAATGTACCTATTTACTCATACGAGGTATACAAACACAATCTGACACCAATATTCATGAACAACATTCTTCTTAAGTGTGTATGTCCACTAGTGTAAAATTTGAGAAATTGTGAAATGATTGCGCACCTAACGCAGTGGCACAACTAAGCACTTTGTGGATTGAAGCACAGAGAGAACAACACTCATGCTGCAGATATTTCTGAGCGTAACCACAGGAAAAATCACTCACCTTCAGCTGCTGGTTAGTTCGTTTCAAGAACTGGATCTCCTCAGCGTGCTTCTTCTCCTCCACCTGCCGCCTTTCTGCTTCTCGCCTTTCGATTGCTTCACATTTGGCTTTCTGCTCATTTACTTGTCTTTCAAGGTCCCTTTTCTCGTTTTCCAACTCTTCAATCTGGGAGGCGAGAGGCAAGATAAAATAAACAAATGGCAGGAACACAAAATTATTTTCTACACCAGGAGACAAGGAGGCATTATCATGCTCATGCCTCTCCCAACAATATGACAATGCACCTCAAGGTAGAAGAACAGCGGCCATCTCATTTCTGCCCAAGCTATCATGTGCTAAGTTCTTGAGTCAGTTTAAATACTGACATTTTAAAGAATCTTCAAAGCTTGTTTTGTGTACAGAGATCATTGTGGGAATGACCAAAAGCAACTTCCAGAAGTGCTGATCAGAGAAGTCTTTTGATTTCTTAATAAGCAATCCACTTCTAGACTGAGGAATTCTGCTTGATAATGGACCTACCTTACATTTGTGTCCACGACATATAGACTATCTTCCCTTCTGTAATCAACCATCAACCACTGTGCCCCCCTAATCATTGGTCATCTTTGCCAGAAGGATGTGGCTTCCCTGAAAAGTTGGTATTGTAGTGTTTGCCAGTATACCAACGGGACGACACTAACAAGCGGGGGGAGAGGACTGCTACGTTTTCCTCCGGACCTGGCCCAGATAAATGCATCTTCTTATCACCTGTGCTCCCTCAACAAATAAGTGAATGTGTGGCTAGGTGGGATGGTCCCTGCTGTGCGACCTAGACCCCTGCGCCGGTGGCCATAACACTGGCGAGGATGGTGGGAGTGTTCCACCGATAAGCGACACCTTGCACCTCCACACCACAGGAATGACCACACCACCTGCAATTACCCAGCTGCATCACCCATCAGTGTGCCATGTGTACAGCGGCCGCCTAGCTCCAGACAGTGTGCGTGATTCATGGTGAGTGTGAAACAAACCACTTAATGGCACACGACCTCAATTGAAAAAAAAGAAAACAGGGAGACATATACAGATTCATAATCAGCACCTACAGAAGTAAGACTAGCAAATCGAGCACTCCCAAGAGGAAAAGTGCCATCCTCCCACTGTGGGAGAAGCAACTGAGGCCCAATACAAGTGAGCATAGGAAAGAGGCATATCACACACTGTAATGGTGAACATACCTATCTCCTTGAGCCACTTGTCATGGAAGTGGCCACATCAACACAGGCGCCCTAAACTCCATTTTGAGTCTACAGATATCAAAGCAGATAGGAAAAGAGCACTACTACTTTACCTTGGAGGCAAGGGATTACACAAAATTGCCAAAACAATCACAGAGGCCACCCTCAAAATATACACCACATTGGTGGCTGCCCTCACAGCCCATTTCGAACCAATGGCCAACCACGACTAAGAGTGCTTCATATTCAGCCAAGCCAGGCACGGGCCTGAGGAGTCACTGGACAAAATCTATGCCCAACTTAACGAATTGCCCAGCACATGTGCGTTTTTGGATGACCAGGAAGAAATATGAGGACAGATTATAAAGGCGTGTGCCTCCACAAAACTAGAAGATAACTTCTTGCAGGAGTCAGGGAAGTCAGTAAGAGGCATTCTAACCATGGGGTGCTCCAAAAATTATTCAAAGCCCGGACCTCCCATATGTAGGTGTTAAAACAGCCAAAGAACACACCTGTGACCACACGAACATGCGGCTATTGTGGAGGAGCAGCCCACCGAGCTAGGGACTACCACAGCAAAGGGAAGAAGTGTGCCTCATGCAGCAAATACAATCACATTGTGAGAGCCTGCGGTTCTTCAAGATCAGAAAACCAAACGCTACAAATAATACCATACCTGAATTGAGGGAAGCCACCAAAGACATGGATGACCACAATGCCGCGGAGTACACGGTACACTCTGTGTTCACCATAGGTAACGCTGCCACCGCCAACGGTCCACTACTCCAGTGGAAAGTGAAAATAGGGTCCGCACTCTCACAGCTATCATTGATACGGGTGCCTCCATTGACATTATGTCGACTGATGCCTACCAAGCAATGACAGCAACCCCAACCCTGCAGAAGGCCAATGTTTGAGTATTTGCCCAAGACCTGGCTAGGCCTCTATCCATGCTGGGTGTTTTTGAGACTATGGTAACTCTTGAGGAGGTAACCGTAGATCCCCAAGTATATATGGCCAGAGGAGGCCAAGGCATGGTTCTTAGCTGCCATACTGCGGAAGCACTCAGAATCATCCATTTTGTACTCTGGGTGCACACAAAGAGTTGTCCCACATTCTTGCAGAATTCAATGACTTGTTCATTGACATCAGCTGTATTAAGGAGAAAGTGGTCAAATTACATACCAACAAAACCATACAGCCGGTAGCCTTCTGGCATCACATAAGACTGAAGGTGGAGAGAGAGAGCTAGAGAAACTCGAGAAAGCTGGCATTATCAAGAAAGTCACCGGCCCAACTCCATGGGTATCTCCCATTGTGGTCACCAGGAAACCAAAAGCAACCTGGTGAGGTTTCAATATGTATGGACATGAGACTCCTGATCGTGGCAATCCAAAAAGAGCAACACTTGACCCCCTCCTCATTGACGGCTTGATTGGAGAGCTGATCGTAGCCAGCTGGTTTTCCAAGGTAGACCTCTGGTCAGGATAACACCAACTGCTCAAAAAAGCTAGGTACATAACTACATGTTTTACCCAAGCACTGCAGAAGTACTTCAGAACACCATTTAGGAGCTTCTGGCTGGGCTGCCCAGAGTCATCAACGTCAGCGCTGACATTCTAGTCTATGCCACATCAGTCAAAGTACATCCCAAAAGGTTGAGGGGTGCACAACTATTAATAAAACAGGTCGGACTCACTTTACACAAAGACAAGTGTGAGTTAATGAAGCAGAAGATCAGCTTCTCTAGGCACTACTTCTCCACAGAAGGGGTAGCCCCACACCCTGACATAGTGCCTGGCAGCAAAGAAGCTCCCCCCAACCATCTAATGTTTTGGAAGTCAGAGGCTTTTAGGGGATGGTTAACTACTGTGGCCAATTCATAAAAGAACTAACTTCACTCATGCAGCCTCTGCAAGACCTCACAAAATACTTGGCTACCTGCACATGCTGTGAAGAGCAGGAGTGGTTGTTTCAAGCGACCAAAGATGCACTCTCAGCCAACAACACTTTGGTGTACTTCAACTCCTACAGACGGACTACCCTGGAAGTGAACGCCAGCCCAAAAGGGCTGATGGCAGTGCTGACACAACAGCAAGAGTGCGTAGAGTGAGCAGCAATAGTGTATGCCAGAAGATCATTGATACCAACCAAGGAGTGCTATCTGTGGGGGTGCCGCTACTTTCACCTCTATGGGTACCGGCATCCCTTTGTGGTGAGAACCAACCACAAGTCATTGATCCCCCTTTTCCAAAGCATTTCTTCGAAACCACCACCACACATCGAGAAGTGGATGTTACAGCTACAGGAAGCTGACGGGAAAGTAGAATACCATCCAGGAACCAATAACCCGGGCAACTACTTGCCACGACATGCCCAGAGTGCCACTTCGGAAAAAGTTGACAAAGCTGAAGAAACGGAGGAGTATGTCTCGTACGTCACTGGCCTGTCCCAACCATTACCAGTGTCCTTCAAAACCATACATCAGGCCACTGACACAGATGAGTGCCTACAACTAGCCCCAGCAGCTGCCCAGTCTGGGCAGTGGGAAGAACCAAGAACCCATCAAGCTCACCGGACAAATAAGGCCCAGAGTATTCTCAATTCTCTACCCTGATGGATCCCTACTCCGAGGTCACTGGATTGTTATCACGGTAAGCCTGGCCACTCAGGTTGTCCCATTGGCACATGCTGGCCATCAAGGTATGGTCAGGAAAAGAGCTGGCTCTGCAGCAAGGTTTGGTTTCCCCTCATTGATGAGCTTGTGGAACTAAAAGTAATCTCCTGCCCCAGGTGCCAAGGGGCTAGGGCCCGGAGCCCACTGCACTAGTCATCACTGAACATAAGCCACAGCAACTGTGGGTCTGTGCAAGCCAAGATTTCAGATGCCTCCATGCTGGCCAATACACTCTTGTCCTCATAGACGACTACCCAAAGTATTCTGAGGTAGAGCTCAATAAAATTCAAGCAGCCAGCGAGAGATCCTTCTCAAGTTTGAAAAAATGATGGCCGTCCACGGACTCCTGATGGAACTGTTGACACATAACAGTCTGCCATTTCAGGGGCAGGAGATGGCTGCGTATTGTCGATCTCTACACATTCGGCAAAAGATTATCATGCCGAGGTGGCCTTAAGCCAACAGGGAGTTCGAACAATTTATAAGAACTTTGAACAAAGTTTATTGGGATAGCGTATTACAACAAACAGCCATTAGAGTGGGAAATCTGTTCTTTCCTGAGAGTATATAGGCAGACCCGGCACGCTACAACATGGTGACCTATTGGCCACCTTAGCATGGGACGCATGGTCAATCACTCAATCCCCCACCATCTGTCGTGGAGGCCTCCAGAGATGAACAACCAGCAAACCCTCTGAAGGTGAAGGGAATCCATTGACAAGGCAAGCGCAAGGCGGGGTGTGAAGTGCCGTGACCTCCGAGTGGGAGACCATGTACTAATCAAAAACCTATCCCCAAGAAGCAAGTTTCGGCTTCCATTTGAATGAGACTGCTGGATAGTTGTACAACAGTGCGGAACAATGATAACTGCCAGAAGAGGTTACAAGGAGGTTACCCGGAACATCTCACAATTTAAGCCGTTTCACACGAAGTCATACGCCAAAGTAGAGGCTGAAGATACAGACGCAGAGGAGAGTGAAGGAGGAGGGGTGACAAGGTGTTCCTATACAACTCCCCAGACGTCAGGGTCACCCGGGCCAAGAAAGAACATGGCCAAGTGGGAGAAGACTCCACACCACATCAGGAGAGATGGCTGCCAGACACCACGAACCCCCAGGTGGAACACGATGTCAAGACCCAGTACCATCCCCTGAGAAACCCAGCACCCTCCACAAGACTCAGGGACTTTACGGTGTAACGACGCTCTTCCCAGAATTCAAAGAAAAAAAACTGGACAGAAACAGCACATCAAGAATAGATTTGAGTCTACTCTGTTGAGCCCAAGAGACAATGATGTATCCTTTACCATTCATTCATCGGATCAGTTAGTTTGCATATTTTGTTTGATTATGGTTGGGGAGCAGCGTCGGATTGGTCGGGCAATGCCCGAGGGGCCGGTGTCTGAGCTCTGCTGTGGGCTGCTTTTTAGGTTGAGGGACCTATAAGCTGCGCAAAGCGCAGCTTCTGGTCCGGAGATCTTATGTTTTGGAGTAGGGCAGTTTAAACCCGCCTCTCTCCTCCGTTCGCTTCCATTGGCTGGCTTTGTAAACAGAGGCCAGCCATTGGAAGAGAAGGGAGTCACTCCAAACAAGCCCCGTCTCTTTCGGATTCGGGAGCGTAAGTTTTGCTGTTCTTTAGCTCGTGACGTCGTCCGTCACTCAGGACAGCAAAACACGCCCCCGAATCCGATAAATTTCAGAAGCTTGAGGCCGCCATTTTGCTGCTGGTAAGGTTGAGGTAGGCTGCTCTCGCTTTCGTCGTTCCCGCCGTCTTTTTTCCCGCCCCCTCCCACTGTCCGTGTCCGTGTCCCCTCCCGCTCATGAGATTGTCTCGCTGTCCTCCCCACCGTGTCTTTTTCCCGCCCCCCTCCCAGCACTCAATAGAGCTCTTGTTCTTTCTTTGCATCGCTGGTATTAGGTTTACAAGGGGATACCTCTTGTTGTCTTTTTACAGGGACCTTCTGTTGATCGTTGGCATTATGAATATTAGCATCGCCAGTAAGGTACCTTACATTTATTCAAGTAGTGGTTCTTCTTTTATTTTATGCACTCTGTGCTCTGGGTGACTATTTCCGAACATCCTACTTTTAGAGACGGGTTTTTCATTATACTTCGAATCAGTGTTGACAACTGACAATAGTTCTTTGGGAGTCCATGGCATTTTATTTTGGTTATGTATTTAACGTTACTTCGGCGTCTTCGCTGTGTTTGTATATATATGATCATTGTAATAGATGGGAGAGATAGATGCATATATTCTTTCATTACAAGACGGCCCCTGAGGAAGGGACTTCTGCGTTCCGAAATGCATCGGGCACTATGAAAATGTTGTTTTTTAAACTCAATGCAAGACTGCCATGTATATCATTATTGAAGACACAATGGAAATTGACATTGTATCGCTTATTTAAGCCCAGAATCTTGCTTTATCAATGTTTTCATGATTGAAAGCTGAATAACAGTTTATTTTGAACAAAATGTACAAGTGTGTGTAGTTATTATTTGTATCAGGCTGATTTTGAAGAAAGGGGTGGGGTCTGATGATGCAGTGCACAGTGCGTGCAAGGCTCCGCATGTGCGATCATTTGGAAGAACATAGGGACATACGCTGGGTTTATTATAGCAAGGGGTCCCCTCAGAAATGCTTGTTTTTTTTATTTTTTAACGTTGTTGAAGGCCTCATTACCTAAGTGTGGCTTACCTGCACAGCCCATTTAGCGCAGCTAGAACATTTCCCTGCACTTTCACCCTCATTACGAGGCGCTTTATCATTACGTTTGTGTGATAATTTATTAACATGGCAGCACATCTTTGTGTTGTCATAGGTGCAGTTTTCCAATCAAGTTTGGGTAATTTTAAATGTGCATCCGACGTTTAAAGGTGGTTTGATTCGTCATTTTCTGTCAGAGAGTGCCATAAATCATGCTGGCAATGGTACTCACTCTAGCATGTCGACCTTTAGGTGGCTCGCATTTTGGATTATTTTACTGGCCAATACTGCTGATTAGTGGGCACCTAGTGTACACTGAGCCTCTCTCCACTTATACCATAGGTTACTTATCAACCGTTGTGCCTACCAAGCATTTCCAGCCACGAGACGCACTATGCTTCAAAGTTTCCTAGTAGGTTTGTCCCATCAATGTCTGTTGTAGTTCTCACTGTGACCCTGCCTATTCATCTGCTGGCTGGATCACTTATCCTAGCGATGTTGTCTCTGTTTCTCTTGTTGTAGGAGCCTTATGGGCCCTTTTGGCAATATACAGCCTGATGAATCTTGTTGTTTGACATTGGTGATTACCTATATACTATTACACTTATTGATGTATTCCCAATGCTACATCACCAGATTAATCCCATAATTCCTTGTTCATAGGTGCTTCTCCTCACAAGTCCAACATGGTCCTGATGAAAACCCCCCCGTTAAGGTGCAAGCTACATTCTTGTTCACAATGGACGAAACGTAGACAGCTTTTTCCATTGTGTCAAACATAGGCAACAGAGAATGTTTATCTGTACCTATATTCATATGTTATAATTTGCCATATGTGCAAATGCCAGGAGTGTGGCTGGATAGGTACATTTAATGTTGATGCATGTAATGTACACTATCTTCCCCTCCCTCATCACTATCACTATTGCTTCCCAAACATGGGTCACTTCCCTTTTCTTGCACCAATTTTATGCTAAGCCAGGAAATGCATTGTCTTATTAACTGGATTTATTCTTGTGCTTTCAATCATGTGATGAAATAAAATCACAATCTTCTTTTGAGCTTACATGGTGATGTTTACTTTGTTTAAGTTCTCCAGATGAAGTCTGCCACATCTTGATATTATTGTGTAGGTAACTGTTTGGGAGGAAATTTCTGGGCTTTCGTGCTACAATTGTCAGGGCCCAATTGTGTTGTGGCCCATTCCTCATAAATGGCTACACCCAAGAGCCATTATGGGGCTAAGTATAGAGGGAGATGGAGGATTGTGCCCTCTCGATTTGTCAATGTTAGTGCAGAATGATTATCAAACGTTCTTTGATGTTTTTGCGTGCGTGGTCTTTATTTGTTCCATACATGAAATAAGGACAGGAATAATGAAAAACAGCCGACACGTGTTTCGCCCTAGTGGCCTACTGGCCGTGGGCTTTTTCAAGGCTGATAGTGTGTGAGTGCAGAGTTGTGAGTGCAGACTGGTGAGTGCAGAGTAGTGAGTGCAGAGTGCAGAGTAGTGAGTGCAGAGTAGTGAGTGCAGAGTAGTGAGTGCAGAGTGGTGAGTGCAGAGTGGTGAGTGCAGAGTGGTGAGTGCAGAGTGGTGAGTGCAGAGTGGTGAGTGCATAGTGGTGAGTGCATAGTGGTGAGTGCAGAGTGGTGAGTGCAGAGTAGTGAGTGCAGAGTTGTAGAGTGCAGAGTTGTAGAGTGAGTGTGCGGAGTGGTGAGTGCAGAGTAGTGAGTGCAGAGTAGTGAGTTCCAGAGAGAGCAGGGTATGCTTATGCGCTTACACGGTGCACTGACACACAGGAGCTAAAACAAAGAACAGCTGAACACGTGGGAGCTTCATTGAGGCAGCCGGCCCTCTGTGAAGGGAGCAGGAAGGAGGGAATGCCTCAACCAATCAAGCGCAGCTACTCACAACCTACTGTACGATTACAACACAGGCCGAAGGGCAGAGCTAGGTCTTTATACATTAAGCAGGGTGAGCAGTGTGTGAGTGTGTAGGGTGAGCAGGGTGCACCTCCACAAAACTCGCGCTATATACGGCTGAAAAATAGCCCTAGGCGAGGATAATGAAATTCAACAGTACTGCGAAAGCATGGCTTACATTACAAACAAAGTCTTGCATTTGCCCATTGTAAATAACAAGCTATTGGCAATGTAAATGACAATGCCCTTTATTTATGATTTAAGGAAATGTCATAAGCAATGCCAATAACTCTACCTTTAATGATGCCGAGACCATTGCATTGTAAATGCTTGTTTTTTTAGCAGCCTGGGGGGCTATTTGGGCGCTGTCTCTATTGTTTCAATACAGCCAGGGCCCAGTGGGTGTTTGAGTGAGTGGCCTTTCTAGAGGCGGATGGGCGCTCATTACCTCCGTTTAGCAGAAGTGTCACTCGCTTTGTCTCGCGGGCCGGCCCATTAATGTGTGCACATACCCGGCCCATTAATGTGTGCACATACTGAGCGGGGGCAGGGGGCCTGAGTAGAAGTGGCCTCACTTCACTTGTTTCACCAGTGTAAACTAACGCGTGCATTTTTTAAACCCCCCACTGCTACGCGACTGAACTGCTACGCGGGCCCCCGAATCTGGCACAAATGAGTGCATCCTTATATCACGTGAGCGCTCAATAAATATCCGCGCGCGTGGCTGGGTGGGGCAGCCCCAGCAGCCCTGGGCCTTAACCATCATACGTGCCCCATGTGGTTAATGCTGCACGCAACCCACTGATGGAAGAGCGGCCTAGACTCCCGGACCAGCGGCAATAACATAATATTTTGATGGACACTTCATAGTTGAAAAGAGGCCGTAGGCTGAGCAGGAGCCCTTCCTACACCGTACTAGCTGCAGGGGCCTGCCCTGGTATTTGTACCTGCCACACTGCTACCTCAAGAATAGAGACACCCGGCGGGGAGACTAACTCTTGCCATAAAAAACACCCTGTCTGTGCTGATTCTGCTTTGAACTTTTTCTCCCGCAAGTGTGTGGACTCCCCTATACAATGTAAATACCTATGGATAGCAAAGCGTTCGGAAGTGGCAGCAAGGTACATATTCAGCACCACATGAAACACATGAACAAGCATGGTAGGTGCTCTTTAACGTTTTTAAATAACTTCTCTTTGATCCCGTGATTTCACTGAAAAGGAAGGTACTTGTGTCTCGATTCCAGGATGAAAGAAGCGGTTGGTAAAGGGCCAGATGCTCTTTTTAGATAGTATTGGAATGCATCTTTTCTCCTTCCAACCAAGTGCGGGCAATGAATGTTTCCAGCCGAAAAAATGCATTTTGTAAGTGGTTTGGACTTTACGATCTTCGTCGCCACCCTGTGGATGCAGGGCTAATCGCACTCATTTGAATTTTTTCTATTGCCGGGAGTTGAACCCACTACTACAAACAGCAGAGTAAACACCAGGGACCCCTCAAGTTTCGCAAGTGCGCCTATGTAATGTCCACATTTCAGAGTAACACAATTGCATGGATATGTTCTTAGACTTCAACATCAGTACTACAGATCAAACTGGTGCGAACCCCTTAGTTTATAAACTACAAATTATCAAGGGTCGTCTAATCCAAAAACAATTCAACGCTATGGAAATCTCGGCTATCATAATAAAATATAATATGACATGACATAGGATAACACATATTGTTCACCTACAATTAGGGCAACGGGTTTTATGGTATTCATTTTTTTGACATTTTCATCTGTATTTATCCATATTTATTTTTTGCTAATTGTATCTGTATTTATCCATATTTATTTTGGCTTTTGTGGAAAAATGAAGCTGAAATTAGTATATTTCCACATTTATTTAACCGGTAAATATGCACTCATGCTTGAACCCCTAGTAGCTTCCAATTCTGTAAATACACCCGCAGAAGATAAATCAATGCACTTATGAGAAAATATGCAAATTTCAGTATGAACCTTTGAACATATCTACTGCTCTTAAAGCCTCTTTACTAAAAGTCCTTTCTTTTTTTATCCCCCTTACCTATCAATCCACACAGCTAGTGGCCTGGCAGTCATGGCAGACAGTATTTAGTATTACTCAAAAAGCAACCCAATTTCCGTTTTTATCCACATTTAAAAAAAAAAAATACAGACAAGAAAATAAATGTTTTTTGTCTGTATTTATCTGTAAAAATCAGTAAAAACGGAAAAAAGGGAGCCTTACTTACAATACAGCATGGGCATTGCAGTCTTTGGCTTTGATTTGTAGACATGCTGTATAGCAGCATGGCTAAAAATAATAATAGAAAAAGAACTGTAATGCATCCGGCGCTAATGCACCTTTAAAAAAAAAACACACACACATTAGTCCTGGCATCATCCTACCACTTTTTAAAAATTTGTTTTAGCCCGCAATGCAAAGCACCCGGGCTGCTGTACAGCATGGCGTCAAAATATTGCCAAAGCAAACATCGCTCATAGGCGAGACCTGCCGTAATAATACTCACTCCAGAAGATTCATTAGGTGAGCATGATTCATTTCATGTAGCAAAAAAGAATGTAGGACAGCTCTTTCAAACCAAGAACTTTTCCTCTCAAAAGAAACAATGCAGTGCATTTTAGCAAAGGAATGAGTTGATGAACAGGTGGCGGCTGGTAAGTTTAGTAGGGAGAGTCCGTTAGGACACACACACACACACACACACACACGTACACATACACATAACACTCACAGCCATGTATTCACATGTGCACACACACACACACATACAAACACATCCATTAACAACACTCTTTACCAAACATTCATACACAGATGCACGCACACACCAAACATTAATTTAAAAGAAAACACACTTACCTACAGCCAAGTCTGCCTCGGAGGTTCCAGGAGGCTTGGGACTGGACTGCTGCCTTCCCAAAGGTCATCCAATGAGGGAAGACAGCAGTCCCAACGTCATCACAGAGTGGGATGGGGTCAGTGAGACCGAACTCCATCCCACTCTGTGATGAATTGCAACTGATTGACTCTCGACCCGGGGCGCTTCAGGGCTTAAAATTGAAGCGACCAGGTGCGAGGCAATCAGTGACGCTACCCCTCGTCACTGAGGGTAGGGGCTCAGAGACCTTTGCTGAGCTGAGGAGGTCACACCCACAGGAGCTGTGACTTCCTCAGTCCAGCAGAGTTCAGCTCAGGCAGCCAGGAGCCTGCGCATTTATCGCATGTCTGGCTCCTGGCTGCACAAACTGAAATGAACAGTGTCTGTCAGGCTAATCTTTGTTCAGCCTGACAGACACTGTTCGTGAGGGGCAAAAGGTGTATAAAAAAAAGCAGAGAAACTGCCATGCACTGTTTTACCAACCAGTTCATAAGAAAGATTGACTGTCGACGAATTCAATAAAGATATCGTTTGATTTCGGATGCCTTTACACAACTGCGCACTAGAAAGGATTGAAAACTGATAACCGTCTGAAAAAACGTAGTATTAAGGTCCTAGAAGGATCAAGATGGAGCAAGTGCGCTTCTTTCAAAGGACAAACAGGAAACTTTATGTCAAAAAGATAAAGATATTATTTGGGACATGTGATGCTACCTTGGGCAAGAAAGAAGGCTTGACCCTTCAGAAAAAGACAGAAAAGGTAAGGAAGCTGACTAAGCTTGAAGCTCACTGACATGCCTAGCTGAAGTTATCACCAATAAAAAAAATAGCGTCCCAAGAAAGAAAGTTCCCACAGACGGCAACCCCAGTTTAAGATCCACTGATAAACAATGAAAGGAGAAGAAGGAAATGTGTGCATCTCCTTCTTGAAGAATTTTCATGAGAGCCAGAGATCCCGAATCAATCTCCACACCCACCTTCTTGGACATGATGGGGAAATATCAGGAGTAACATTCCTAATCCCTCAGATTGGAGGGAACGATCAACATTATACTCTTGGTTAGCAGGAGAGAACCTTCATCCTCAAGATGTTTATCTGAGGGCAGAGATGAAAAAGAACAGGTGACTGATGGCGGGTGTTCCTGCAAATAGCAGGGAATAACCACACTGAATATAAGCAGGAAAACACACTGATCTGACTTTTCCCCCTGACATTTGGGAAGGACGATGGATAATCTGCTGCCAGCTAGTGTCACGTGATGCAGGACATAACAATCAAATCTGCTCATTTGTACAGGAGAAACAGAAGAAGCTGAGTTCTTAGTCTCTTTATTTCTGGGAGGCCCTGGACCTCTATACAGCTGTTGTTGCACACTGTTTGCATTTTCTGACAGCCAAAAGTGTGGCTCTGGATTTTCTATATTGAAGATAGAACATTATGAAACTTGAAGTTTAACCTAAAGCAAAACCAGTACCTTTATTTTGTTTAACCTTTTCCAGGGAATTCTCAACCCTCTCCCCAATCAACCTCGATCTGTCAAAAGGCACATCAAGAATCCTTGCCTAGAGGACATCACCAGATTAATCAGTTGTCCTCATCATTGAATGTATTCTAATGTCAACAGCCCTAGACAACAGACCAAAAGACAGCATCAATAGAATCCATACCAGCTTGCATGGCATACAACCCATCCTGACATAGGTTCAGATGTAAGAGACATGTTAACTGTTTTATACACTCCGATTCAGCGTTTGTGACAGTTAAAATGCTTTTTTGAATATTGAAATCCAGTTCTTGGACTTGGTAAATGTTTGCCAACTCCCAAAATGGGACTGAGACCCCAATGCAAAATGGTATTTGGAAGGGGCAAGTTGACTTCCTTTCCTTATACTGAGTTTGGATGATATGAATCAATGTTTGTTTTGTAACTACAATCAGGTCGCAAAACAATGAAAAATTACGGACTCTCATGTTGAGGTGGAAATGCATTCGCAAAAGAGAAGGAGCTCCCTTGGAACCTGTTGTTCTTAGATAACAAAAAAAAATATATGTTGATGAGTAGGCGGTGGTCCAGTGGATCACTACCAACTCTAACAAACTTTATGAAAAATAAGAACATGTTTTGTGTTTTATAAAAAGCTGCCACATTTCAAAAAGATTAAACACAACCCTATTTCCTTTAAGGTTATTTCAAAAGCTATCACAGATGATGGCCTACTGGCTCTATCAGGCCACCGTCCCTTTGATGGCCTCTAATCACAGTCGTAAATTGTAACATACTGTATTAATATTCAAGCAGCACGTCCGATTATGACCCTCTATGATTCAGAATTTTATGAACTGACCTATTAGTACATAGTCAGTTTATGAAATTCTTTACTGGTTGCAAATGTACTGGTCACAATTTGTAACCATTGTTTTGTAACCAGTTCTTTATACATCCGGTCAATAATGACTTCCTTGTGTCCTTCTGGCAGGTGACTTGCAACTGCCGATGCCAAATTTCACAACACATGAGAAAAAAGGTCCAACAAAAACGCTGCATTGTTTGCTTTTTTGGTCTGCCTTTCCAGATGCTAACATTTTTCTGCCAATCTGGTCCAAACGTGTAGACTCCCTGTCTGGTGGTATGGGTAAAACAGCAGCTGGCTTTGAAGTAGATGAACATGATTGCACTACATAAGGCCCTGTATTAAGATGGACACTGAGATAGGGTGGATTCAATAAAGAAGTTTATGTTTCTCAAATGGTTTTTCAAAAATACGGTTGTAGATTGAGGTTGTCCTGAAGCTTGGGACGCCTGGTGCACTATGGCTTCATTAAATGGCAACAACGCTTGACTGGCTTGTTCACCTAACAATACTTCTGTAAAGAGCGAAACCTAAGCTCTGTCATATGTATTGGAATGGACGGATAACTGTGGTAAATTGCACTTGATCCACCCTGCAAAGGTTATCTAGTGCCTGCAAGGCATTAGTAGACTTAGATGGTAAGGTTCCGGAAGAGCAAAGAGTAGTTGCAAATTAGTATCCAATGTAGGAAAGTAGCTATCTTCTTCACTGTTTTTATCCTATGTCTGTGAAACTGCCAGAAGCATTTGAATAAAGTCTGAAACTGAACATAATAACTCCTCGAATGGTTGAAAAGTTTGCTCCCACATAGTAGGTGAAATATTTCGAAACTCAGTTGTACATTGACTTGCCTTTTGCGGACTCCAAATGTGCAATTGGAATCAATGCTGGTGCCAAATACTGACATCTTATCTGCTCTACCAGCATCATAGTCAACATCAAGGATGGCACTGAGGAAAGTTTCCGAGGTATTACTGTCAAGACTAGCTCCAAATGAAGTTCCCAAAATCAGCAGCCAAAGCCGTAAACAAAGATGATGGCACTGCTTAGCATCTGACCAGAGTTGAAGCCAATGGCAAATCAGCAACAATTACTGTTCTTTTTTAATGATTTTTTACAGTAAAAAAATTGGGATCTGGATCAAGTTCTCGTTTGAGATATCACGCTCAATCTGGAGTCAGCCAGGAGTAAGTCCTGATCCAACCTTTTAGAGATGCCATCCTCGTCTGTAAATCAAATGCAGAGAGCTCATCTGTATCTCTTTTTGTTCAACATATACGTAAAACCCTGGCACCGGTTACATCGCATTACCAGTTGTAGCTTTTCCTCGGGGACGTGTGGGCGGCGTCATGCCACCTGTGAGCGATCACAGTGGCCCTGCTAGCACTGAAGGGCAGCCTGCTGGTCACTGGCAGATTGCATGAAAGTACGATCAGGAAAATATGATACTTCTTTCTTTATTTATCAAGCAGCTTATGTACATCGCTAGCCAGTACACATTTCCATGTTGTCATACAATAATCAAGCAAATAGATACATCTTCAGGCCCTCATATTTCAACTGGGTAGTTGTTCTAGGAATGTGTCATGCCCTGAATGTTTTGTGTTTATTGTGATGGAGCCACAGGTTCTCCAGAGCTTAATGTATTGTCTTCCAGGCTTGTGATAGCATTTTCAAGGTGTGTTCTCAGGGGCCCACTTATGTCTTCGATGGGGATTTCTTCGGTAATAATTCATTGTATGTTTCAGCATGTGTGCGGTATGTAACCATGTCTGTAATCCAGTTGGCTGTTGGGGCGTCTTACCTCTGCTCCAGGACATGGCCACCCTGCGTTTGCTCATCAGTGGCACCAGTGTCACAAATTTCCGTTCTCCTTTTGGGAACTTTTTGACATAGCCCAGCAACGTCATTAACGGATCTGCGTCTAGTGTCATGGCCGTCGTTTCATGAAGTGGGCATTCCCATGCTGGGTGCAGGAAGTCTGTTTCAGGAGTGTCGCACCTTTAGCATTGTGTATCATTACTACCAGTAAACGTCCCCTGTGATGCAAGCATGTGATATGGTCTATGTAAAAATGTGTACAGAGTCATTCTGTGTCTCCTGTTCATAAATACTTCTTTAGGGAAACGGCAATTACAACGAGGCCGTTTCCACGGAAACATTTACCACGCATGCATTACAACGCATGCGTGGTTACAACGACAGCCTTTACCACGCATACCTTTACTACGAGATGCGTAGTAAAGGCATGTGTGGTAAATGCAAACAAAAGCCCAACGTGCTCTAAATCTGGTATATGCCGCTGGTATGTCCCCATGACTGCAATGTAAATTAGGGAAATCAATCTTCTGGGTGCAGGGCCTGCCACCACATGTGACAGTGGTCCCCAGTTTTTTGGCACCTGGAGGTTTCCTGGTTATAACTGCCTCACAGTCTCTCTCAGTCAGTGATAAGTGAATATTTCTAGAGGGAATCCCCTGCCCAGATTTGTATAATCTGTAAGTGTGATAAAGGTGTTCTTTTTGTAGAGTCCCCAAAACTCTGATTGTTTTTTAGTTAGCCTTTTAGTGGACAACAGTTCAAATGTGTTCAAATGTGATTTTAAACTTATGGTTCCGGGCCAGGGATACATGTGGGGTATATATTATGTTCATAGCATCGCTAGTCTATGCCAGGCCCACACTGTGCAGTTATCCGTGTGCATTTCATTTCTAGGTCATTTGAGGTCTCTCAGTATTACCGTACTGAGGTTGTAACGACTTGAGAGACTCTCTCCAATTCTCAATGTGGGACTTGGTGATAGTGATGAAACCAACTTGATGCAAACTGGACCTGCACTATCAGGTAGTATACCTCAAAATTTGGCGGCGCAAATCCCCCTTGTCTAAGCAGCCATTGTATCACATTACAGCTTAGGCGGGGTTGTTGTCCTCCCCATGTAAGGTTTATCATTAAGGATCGAATTTGGTAAAAAAAAAGCCTTATTAAGAGGTTAGGGGATGTTCTGGAATATATATAATAGTTGTGGTAGTACTACCATTTTCATTATAGCAATTATGCCTGCCATACACAGTGGCAGTTCTATTCATTTCTCAATATTGGTTGTGATTTAATCTTTCATTTTGTCATAGTTCTCTCGTATTACAACCCCTAGGTCCCGATAGAATTGCACCCCTACGTAGCCAATTGGCATTACTTGCCAAGGTAACAAATGCATCAGTATTGGTTGTGTGGTGTGTTCTGCCAGCAGCATCATGGTAGATTTCAACATAATTATTGGCAAGCCACCATTCCCCGAATCCTATGATTTCTTCTGTTATTGGTTGCAGTTTAGCTCTGGGTTGTTGACTATTAAGAGAATATCATCTGCATATAGTGATATCAATAATCGCCGTTTGCCAAATTGTCTGCCTCTATGGCTGTGGAATTCTCGTAGTATACACGCTAATGGCTGAATCACAAAGCGATATCCACCATGGGGCGGCCAGAGTCAGAATATGTAATGCCCATTTTCACAGTGCTTTTATATCTGTAGCTCTCTGTCTTAGAGCGCACAGTCATTTTCTATGTTGTTTTTATGGCTGACTTAATCAAAATAAAACAGGAGAAACATGTCCCACAATGTCAGCTTTACCAGTGCTAGTCTAGCAGCTCCCCACTCTTGTATCAGCCCATGCCATTGTACAGGGAGCGGTTTCTATGAGTGTATCTCCCACTTCTGTACCTGACAGGTCTGGTGTTCTGGCTGGCTCTGCATGCTGGGCAATTGTACAAAGTCTTTTAAGTACAATCGACAATAGAATGTGTTGGGTAGATTTATTCCACCTAGGAGTGCCTTCACCCCACCATTATCATCCTCAGTTCCGCGTCCCTCTACTGGTCATGTTGGTCCATCTCTGCCTCTGCGGTGCGAGGACCCTTTTTGGGTTGTATCTCCTTTGCCCATTATGACGTTTGTGCTAAGTCGCAGACTGCAATTTAGTTTGGAGGGTGAGCACTCTACAGGCTCTGAGATGCTTTCTAAATTCTCAGCAGGAGCAGGCTTCCCGGTGTCTGTTATAGGTGATGTCGGGTACAGTACTTATGTGAGTAATATGGCAGCAGTACAGGGGCACATACTCCCCGGAAAGCTTCCTGGGTTAGCGGTAGATTCTGTGGGCTACAGTAATGGTCCTCCTCGCTCAGCATAGTGATGATGTCTGGGCCTTTCAACCACATATCGTCATCCTAAGCAACTTTCTTCAATCCGAGTTCCAGGGCTGGCAATCACGGCAAGTCAGTGTGACCTGGCCTGGGTGGCGCCACAGCTCGTCGTGCCTGGCTATCCCGCTGGTGCTCAGCGCAGGCTCCTCACCACCAGGGGCATCACAGTGGCAGCTGTAGTCAGCATGGAACGGACAAAAAAAAACTAGTGATCAACCTTTCGAACACGATTCTGAATGAAGATGAAGATGAGGTACTACATTAAGGTCTAGGGTACATACCAACTCCACGGCAAGACACATCCAGATTAATGAGTGAATTTCACCAATTTTTTTCCACAAAATTCACCTTCAAGCGTTCTTTCAGGATAAGACCATCCCTGACTTTGATGACTCAGGACTATGTAACCTGTCCAAATTCACACCTACAACAGTCATGATACCCTTTGAAAAACTCTAACTGAAGGAGGCATCACAGATGCAGCCCCCCAGATCTTTTGACATGTCATCCAGACAACAAAAAGGCCCTCACTGAGGAACCTATCATCACGCTAAAACCAGCGGATGAGTGTGGCGCCATAGTTGTGATGAGCACCACTGACTATGACCAGGAATGCCTGAGCCAACCTGCGGATGGAAGATACTACCTCCCCCTGGACTCTGACCCCTACAAAGCACTCACTGATCCAGTCATTGGTAACAACTACAGAAGCCCAAGAATGGATTACCAAATATGAAGCAGACTTCTTGATTAACTCTTCACTCAGGCTCCACTACTTATACATATTACACAAAATACGCAAAGGGGCCATCCCTGGGAGACCATTTGTCTATGGTATTGGATCCATATTGAAACCCCTGAGTAAGTTCTGTGATCACTATCTCCAACCGTTGGTCTCAAAGACCCCTTCCTTCTTGAAAGACACTAGAGATGTGCTGATTCTGATTGCAGAAACTAACCAACAGAAATACATGACCTCCTAGTCATCTTGGATGTAGAGGCATTGTACTCCAACATCCCCAGGACACAATCATTGAGGTTGTTGAAACTAGTCTTCGAGCACAGACCTGGACATCAACGACTCCCATAGACTTCACTATTGAATGCACCACCACTGCAATGAAAAACAATAGTTACTTACCTGTAATCTGTGGTTCTCCAGTATTGGTGTCTTTTATAGATTCACATGCCTGAATCATTCCCAGTCGTGGGAGTGGGAGTCCGACGGTACATAAAAAAAGCAATAATATGCACCTAATAACCCAAAAACCTTGGTAATAACCAACCAGGAAGTAAAGTAGCCCTAAGCTACAAGAGAAAAACTTCCACACTCATGACTATCCTAGTCATTTTGTATAGTCCAAACTGCAGCCAATCAGGCGACAGCACCCACCAGAATGTTCTCCCCAGAGGCTCAGGCTCGCACAGGAGTGAACCAAAACATTATAGCCTAAACAGCCTCTGAGGGGAGCTGGGCGGGTTGCATGTGAATCTATGAAAGACACAATACTGGAGAACCACAGATTACAGGTAAGTAACTATTGTTCTTCTCCAGTATTGGGGTGTCTTTCATAGATTCACATGCCTGAATCAGAGTAGATAGCATAACATAATGCTCATTAGACACTCTTTGTCTAAGTGTGCGAATTCAAGGTGTTGAGGAACCAAGCTGCTAATCTCAAAGATGCTGGGTCCGGGTTACAGATCTGACCCTTCTGAATGGACAGAAGGTTCGGTATTGGTGGAAACTGAATGGGATCGCACTCCGAAAGGAGGAGAAGTTTGGTGAACCAGTATTGGCGAGGCCATCTGGGAGCAATGAGAATGAGGCGACAAAGCTGTTTCTTCATCCTGCGGATGACTCTGGGAACCAACGGAATCGGAGGAAAGGCATAGGCATACATCTGTGACCCGTTCATTGAAAGCGCATTCCCGCACGAGTCCTTGTCGGGATGCCAGCTTGCGAAGTGTGGGTATTTGTGGTTCTGGCTGGTTGCAAACAGGTCCAGATCGGAATGCCCCACTCCCGGAAGACTTGGTCCAGCATTGGTTGATGCATCTCCCATTCATGATTGGATATTGAAAATCTGCTGAGGGAATCCGCTAGAGCATTGGAGATCCCCGGAACATGGACAGCTGAAATGTTGATCTTGTGACTCAGTGCCCAGTACCAGATCTCCTGGGCTTGCTGAGAGAGCAGGGCCGACTTTGTACCGCCCTGTTCGAAAGGACTTCAAGGCCAAGAAAATGTCTCGCAGCTCCAGGAGGTTGATGTGCCACTTCTTTTGTTGTACGTTCCACTTTCCGTTGACTGTCATTCCCTGAAGGTGTGCTCTGCATCCTTCGAGAGAAGCATCCGCGGTGATGGTGAAATTTGGTACTTCCGTCAGGAATGCACATCCTTCTTGCAAATTCTTCATCCGAGTCCACCAGAGAAAGGCTTCTCGCATCCGAGGAGTTATGAGAATGGCGTGGTCGAACGACCCTGAAACCAGCAACCATTGGGGGTTGAGTTCTTCTTGCCTGAGATGGCAGTTGGGTATCAGAGGGATGCAGGATGAAATCATCCCCAGGAAAGATTTGAACAGTCAAACTGAAACATACTCTTTTTCTTGCAATAGCCGAGCTAGCTTGCAGATCTTGTGTTGTCTCTATTTTGAGACGAAACCCTGAGTGAGTTCGGTGTCCAGCGTGGCTCCCAAGAAGGTCTTTCTATGCGGCGGAATGAGATGAGATTTGTCGAAGTTGATGGAGAGGCCCAGAGATTGGAATAGCGATAGACATCTTTGAACGTGTGTGCTTGCCTTCGTAAAAGAATTTGCCTTGATAAGGCAGTCGTCCAAGTATGGTAAGATTTGAATACCTTCTAAGCGGAGGTGTGCTGCCACCAGAGCTAGAACTTTTGTGAAAACACAGTGTGCTGACCGAAGTCCAAAGAGAAGGACTTTGAACTGAAAGTCCCTGCCAGCCACTCTGAACCCTTCATCTACTGCTGCGTCGATCATTTCTGCAGAAGTAACTTTTCCTTCTCGTAAAATTTGCCTTGCCTCAGATTTCGCAGGTTCTGGTAGCATTTCAACGTAGGGGGAGATGTCGGACCACATTTGCCTGTCATATCTCCCTAATATCGCTAGAGAGTTTGTGGCACGTACAGTTGTTGCCACAATAGTGGAGACTTTTTTCCCCAATGAAATCGAGTCGACTGCCATCTCTGTCGGGTGGAGCAGATATAGGAGAAGAGGGGTTCCTGGCCCGTCTTTGTGCCGCTTGGGCGACGACCGAATCAGCTTTGGCTGACCTATGAGGCATGTAGGTGAGTTGCCCGGTGTCTTATACTTCTTGTCCAATCCGGGCAAGACCGCAGGAAGAGAATTGGGTGTTGCCATAATCTTTAGTCCTTCCTTCCAGATGAAATCAATGATGGGAAAGGTTTTCACTTGCCTCCGTGGTTGATCTTTAAAATCATAAAGAAAGCAATCGTTGTCTCCATCGGTATTAGAAATCTCTTTGTAGCTCTCTCCATCAGGAGATGGAAACCTCCGATGTCTACTGGAGGAGAGTCAGCCGTAGCTGGAGCAGATGGTGATGGCGTCTGAATTTGGTACTCATCCCACTCCGACAGAACAGATTTGTCATCCACCTCTCCTTCCTCACTGTCCTCGTCCGTGGTAGTACCATCTTGAGAATGGTGAGATGGTGCTGGAGAAGGTGGTCTTGGAGATTTTAAGGAAGATGCAGAGGCCTGAGGCATGGGCGTTGATGGGAGAGACTCTGCCGATTCAGATGGAGGGAAACGGCGATAGTAGTCGTCCAGCATGTATTGTAAGTTATTGAGAAAGGCCAAAGGCATCTGTGCTGTGGGCACCGTGGCAGGAGCTTGATCCACAGGCTCAGAGAATGGTACTTCATCCTGATCTTCATCCTGATATTTAATGAGCAATTCTGACGGACTCCTAGCAGTGCGGAACCTGTCGTCTTCATCTGATTGCTCCTCGTCGTCATCAGAATCCAGCAATTGGTCAGGTAATTTAAGTGGCGAAAGAGCTTCCAATCAAGAGCCACATCTTTCTAGCAAAGAAGCTGTCATAGCAGGCGGGGCAAAGGAGGCCGTAGACGGTGTGGCGGACCATACTTGCAATTCCGTGCAAGATGACTGAAGAAGCGTTGACGGTTTTGCCGTCGACAGTGCCGTCATCGATGGAGAAGGTGTTGGGATAGTGACCACCGACGATGTCTTCGACGACGAGGCAACCTTCGTCGACGATGTCTTCGAACGACGAGGCAATCTTCGTCGACGATGTGGCCGTCGACAACGAGGTAGTCTTCGTCGACGGTGAGGCGGTTGACGACAAGTCAGTCTTCGTCGACGAGGTAGCCGTCAACGGGGTAGTTTTCGTCGACGATGTAGCTGCTGCTGAGGTGGTCTTCGTCAACGATGCGACCGCCGACGGGATCTTTTTTCCCTTCGTCGCCGATGACGGAGCGTCGACGATGGATGGCATTACCTTCTCTGACGAGATGGGTCTAACTGCAACGGAGACCAGTGTCGACAGAGATGAAGCTGACGACATTATCATTTTGGGCCACGGCGACGAGAAGGTGACTGTCGACGTTGAAGTAGTGTCGACGATGATAATCGTCGATGGAGGAGCCGTCAACAACGCCGTCGACGACGGGGTCTTCTTCTGAAGGAAAATCCTTCTCAGGAAGCCTTTTAGACACCAGAGACTTTCCAGTCTTTTTAGGGGGAGATACATGTGTAGATCTAGAAGGTGGAGGAGCATTTTTTGTAGAAGGCAAGCCAGAACACTTTTTGTGGGGATCTTCTGAAAAAACCCAAGCCTTCCCACAAGATTCACAAGGCCTGAAGAGAGATTTTTTAGTAGATGACATCCTAATAGGAGGTGAAATCCAGACAAAAAAGTGAAGTACTGAGCAGAGCTCAGGAGACTCCCTTCACACGACGTGCAGTAGAAAATCTGAGAGCCTGAGCCTCTGGGAGAACATTCTGGTGGGTGCTGTCGCCTTGATTGGCTGCAGTTTGGACTATACAAAATGACTATGATAGTCATGTGTGTGGAAGTTTTTCTCTTGTAGCTTAGGGCTACTTTACTTCCTGGTTGTTTATTACCAAGGTTTTTTAATTATTAGGTGCATATTTGTGCTTTTTTTATGTACTGTGGGACTCCCACTCCGACGGGGAATGATTCAGGCATGTGGATCTATGAAAGACACCCCAATACTGGAGAATAACTTTTTCAAGTTCAAAACCCAGATCTACTATCAGATACAAGGGACATTAATGGGGAGCACATTTGCCCCCAGCCTGGCAGCCTGAACATGGCTAACTTGGAAGAACAATATAGTCAGCCTCTTTAAAGGAAACATCCTTTCATGATAACTGTACATAGATGATATTCTTAGCTTCTGGAAAGGCGACACAACTAAGTGCTGGGAATTTAGCCTTTGGATCAGTTCGCTCAACCCATTCCTGAGATTCACCTAATCCATCTCAGAAAAGGAGATACCATTTCAAGGCCTATGAGAAAACCTCTGATGGCAACAGACTGCTCCTGTTGGATAGCCACCACCCCAAAGCCCTACGGGAACATCAACTATAGGGACAATTTTGCTGCCTTTGAAAAAACTGCAGTGCATTGAAAAAGACTATGATTTGAAGCTGAAACACTCAGCAAGAATCTCTCTTACTGCAACTATCCTCCCAGAATAATCAAACAGGCCCCAAAGAGAGCATGGAACAGCCACCAGGAATCTCTCCTTGAGACTAACACCCAACCCACTGAAGATATCCTAATCTGTGTGACCACCTTCACTCCGAACTCCAATCAGATCAAAAGCATTTTCATGAGACATTGGGGTATCCTACATTCAAGGTCCCTGGAGATTTCATGGTTACGCTTCGCTTTCAAACACACCCAGAACCTGAAGGATCTCTTGGTGCATTCCAGAGCTCATATTAAGCAGACATCAAAAAAGAACACCCTCTGGAACCTACCACCTGTCACAGGAAACTATCGCTGTGGGTCCTGTGGCTTATGCCATTTAAGCAAACACACAAAAGAGGTCTCATTGAGTCCGGCCCTTACTTGGATACAAAAGATTCACACAAATTGCAATACAAAGTACTGTGTCTACCACATTACCTGCACCCAAGGCCTTCATTATTTGGGAATGACCACAAGACCTGCAAAAACTAGGATAACGAATGAACAGGCATTTGGTAAAGCATGTACATACTCTAGAGAATGTCCTAGCACTAGAGAGTAGGGTTGTCTGCCAACCAGTGTTGCTTGTAATATCCAGCTTTTTGAAAAAGCCAGGATTTTAGCTTCTTCCTGAAAACAGGTAGCTCAGGAATGGAGAGGTTCCGTAGGAGTTTGTCCCAGACCATCGAGCAATGGTAGGAAAAGGAACTTCCTCCGGTTCTGGCCCAGCGTATTTTAGGGTTTCTGGCTTGAGTTGGCAGCAGATCCCTGGGAGAGGCGTACACACAAATCCTCCTCCTCAGGTACACTGCTCCGTTCTCATGAAGGGCTTTATGAGTTGGACCAGTGTCTTGAAAAGAAGCCTCTTTTTAATAGGGAGCCACTGGAGCACTATCAAGTGCAGGGTCATGTGGGTTGTTGGAGCAAGCTTACTGTTCTAGCCGCACCATTCTGGACCACTTGCAGTCTACTAAGAAGATATTCAGGAAGACCCAAGTATGGTGCATTTCCATAGTCAAGTCTGGAAGTAATCAAAGCCTGGATCACCGTTTTCTTGGTTTCAACAGATAAGAGAGGTAAAACTCTTTTCAAAGGCCAAGACAGAAGCCCATCAGAGCCTGAATTTGAGGTTGGAAAGTCAGGGCACCGTCAGATTTGACTCTTATGTTTTTTACCATGCTCTATTGTGGGCCAGAGGTGTGGGGGGAGGCGTGGGGGTTGGCGAGGGGTTTGTGAACACGCTGAGGCCAGCAAGTCCTCCAAACGTCAGGTGAGCTAGAATAAAAAACTACAATCCCCGTTTTGTCAGGATTACATTTTAATTGGTCAATGGACAACCAATTTAACATATTGTCGAGGCAAAATTTAATGACTCCTCCATCAAACTCTGCCCTTTTTTTACATGTAAAAAGCAACTGTGTGTCATCGGCGTATGATATTACTTTCGCCCCCAATGTCTCAGCTAACACAGTCAGAGGTGTAAGATAGGCATTGAATAAGGTGGGGCTTATGCCAAACCTTTAGGTACTTCACCTCAACTGCCAACTCTCAAATTGGGGATGAGAATGGGGGAATCCACACTTCTTGGCTTCTGTTGTTCAAAATGAAGTCATCTACTTCAAGGCCAAGCGTCCAATCCCAATGGCTTGTAGACGCTGCCAACAGTCCTTCAAGGGGAACCGTGTCAAAGGCTGCCGATCAATCCAACATTATCAGGAGGGCCTTGCACCCATTATCTAGCGTTCCTTTAATGTAGTCAACTACTTCTGGCAGAGCTGTTTCCGTACTACAATTAGTTCTGAAACCTGACTGACTAGAATACGGAAGATTGTTACTTTCGAGATAACCTGAGATATGGAAGTTAACAAATTTCTCCAAAACTTTCAAAAATGTCAGGAAAAAGGAAATAGGCCTATAGTTGGCTTGGGCTTTAGGATCAGCCGTGGGTTTTTTAAGTAGAGACAGAATTTTTGCATGTTTCCATTTAGAAGGCACTATTCAGAAAAAACACAAAGATGCATTCAAAACTCTATTTACAACAGGACTAATAACATGGGCCATTTTAGCAAGTAAGCTGGGCGTACAAGGATCGGACAGAGACCCTGACTTAAGACACTTGATGGCCGTCAGAGATTCCTCCAAAGAAATGGATGGAAAATTTAAAAGAGTGGGCGACTCAGAGGCAGTCCAGCTAGAGCAAGTGGTTATTTTGTCATGAAAGTACAGGGCCTGCTGGTCACACCAGTCATCTGAGTATTGCTGTCGCCTGGATTCATAAATGTTTGAGCAATGTAAAAAAGTTCTTTAGAATATGTATCTGATTCTTCAATGTTTGTTTCAAAATTAATTTTTTTGCTAAACGGACTTGAGAGTAATAACCTTTTAGTGCTACCTTATAGGTATTGTTTGTCAGCCAGAATATAGGTTTTCAACCATATGCTCTAAAGACGTTTACAATGTTTTTTACAAGTCCTAAGGTTCTCATTAAACCAAGGGGCCAACTTTGCTTCTGAGAGATCGTAATGCGGTAAGTGAAGCCAAGTCATTAATGCTATTAAGAATCCAATCATCCATGCGCTCAGCGTCCAATTCAGGATTCCCGGACAAGGAGGGGGATCTGCTTCCAAGGCGCTGTAAAGATCTAGCGGAAGAGGTTTATGAAAGGCTCTATCCATGGTCCAAGTTTCTTCGAAGGGAAGCTGATTGTTTTTCGATTTTAACCATTTGAACCTACTTAGATGGTGATCCGACCATACTAATGGTAGAGGTTCAGACGGTATGATCTTTACATTAGAAAAGATTTGGTCTAAAATATGTTCTGCCTAGTGAGTGGGTTTGAACACCTGTTGGACAAGACCAAGGAAAGACAAAAAGAGGCTACCTATGAATCTAAAGGTTTGTTCATATGGAGGTTGAACCCATCTAACACAAAAAAAGTGCATATTTATTGGACCAAGGAGCTAGGATGTTTTTTAGTTATCTCAAAAAGGGGCTGGAGTGACCAGGGGGTCTGTAAATCAGAGCCCTGAGATGGACTGCTGAGAAGATCGAGAACAATGAAAGCCCAAACTTTCAGCTCCTTGAGTTCCTCCAAGGAGAGAGGAACACATTCATACTCACTAATAATGGAACACCGTAGCAATAATTGCTGCAGCCGCACCACCACTAAAATGTGTAACCACTTTTGCGACTCTAATCACTCACCAGATGACCTGAGGTGGACCATTTTGGAGGCTAACAACCTGTGCAATAACTTGACACTGTTTAGAAAAGAACAGTGGATCTTCCACCTCTCCACCATTACAAAAGGTCTGAACAATGAAACTTTGTGGTGCGATGTGTGATTATCCACCAATACCCCAGTCATGTCAAACATCTGTTACAACTGATGCAACAACTTTGCTTTACCAAACCCCTTCTTGTAACCATACTCTGATCCAGGGTTAACCAAATATCTCTAGAGGAATATGTGCTCACCAGATTTGCATCCGTTACATATCACCATAAAGTCACACTCTTAAAAATTCTCAACGGCCTATTTTTCTATACGTTTGATTATTATCATACATCAGATGATTGTGGTCTGAACCACTCCACACAAGGGCACTGAGACCGCAACAACAGTCAATAATAGTGGTTGCGGCTGTTGCATCAACTACTAACACATGCTCTCACATGCAACATAATTTCCATTAACTCTGCACTTGGTCTCTGGACACATTCATTTAATTCAGGCATTGACTTTGAACAAAGTGCCAATACGAATTCTTCAATTGACATAGCACATTATGGAGGGCCTCCACACGCCCCCATTGACACGTCAAGATAACGGCCACGGTAACACAGACGCAGACACACGCACACACTCTAGCCGTCCATCACAACTAACCTCAGTAACGACCTAAGAGTGCTCCAGCACTCTTAGGTGATGTAATTTTAGTGATGTAATTTTTATTTTTATGCTTGGTCTTCGGACCACATCTCCATTTATTTAATTCAGACATTGACACAGAATATGTGGCACTACAGAGGGACCAGGTGACACAGCACACTTACTATGCTCACTAGAAACCCTCATGTTCACTCCAAGACGGCTGTCGCTATTACCTTGACGCATGCAAACGAATGCCCCCCAGCGGCCCATCACATTTGGCCCAATACACCTCCATGGCACTTGCAACTCTGCCAACTGGTCACCGCGTACCCACGCCTTGACCCCGCACTTTAATCTCATAGCTGTAACGATTACACCTGGCTCCAATGTCATTAATATGAGAAATACCAAGAACCCCCTGAAGTGGATAGAGTTCCTGGGTCAGGGCAAATAATATATGTAAAGTAGCATACCCAGGCAAACACACATATGAACTGGCACAATTCGATTAATTAACAAAGACAAAATTGATAGTAACAAACTGAATTAGCATGAAAAGTACATTTTAATAACTTTTCATAAAAAGTGTCATGAGTAAATCCATTGACATATTGATAAAAAATGATAAAACAAATGCCATTAATACATTGTTATATACAGTAAAATAAATGGGGAGATGTTTTCCTGTCTATGCGTTTCAACACGTTGAAGGTGTCTTCTTCAGGACACTACCATCATGGTACTGTTTAGAGATCTTCCTGTTGGATTGAAGCCGCGTGGATTTTACTATCTGTACGGACGTGAATTATTGGGGTTCACTGATGGTTCCCTTATATAGTAGAAAGAAGACTGGGTGAGTGGACCTTCATTCGTCCGTGTTTCATTAAAAGTGCGGTCAGGTTTAGAGGGCTGACTCCATGGATTGCCCGTTCATATGTGTGTTTGCCTGGGTATGCTACTTTACATATATCCAATGTCATTAATCACAGGTTCTTCATATACCACTTGCTCCCCTCTGCTCACTCCCGATCCAGTAGAGTAGAGGAGGGTAGGTCTCTGGTGTTCTCTACACAGGACCACACAAGTACCATTATGACTTTGAGGCTTACTTTGCCATTATCTTTCTCTGCCTCCCGGAGGTATCTCCCTGGTCTCCATGATTTATTATACCTTTATTGTTATTATTGTCATTTTGTGACAGGTTAGCAGCTGTGCGCTCCCTTTGCTTTTGACCTAAGGGGAACTACTGATTGATCCAAATGGTAAAATCTTTTGCTCTCACTCGAGGGCACCTCACCATTCATTATATTCTACATGTCTTAATACAAGCCTGACTTCTGTTGTTTCCATGTGTGTCCACTTGCCTGATCTGTTTTGTGTGTGCATGTGTGTACAACTCTTTACGTTGCGGCGACATGTCAGCGACAATAATAGCATGAGCATGTCTACCATCAGGAGACATGATAAAATACTGTGCAAAACTTGAGAAGCACCTGACATTTAGTATGACAACTGGTTTACCTAATGTATTCTTATATTGTTTTATTTAGGTTGGATGATCATTTCATTAAGGCATTTTACTATACTGGAGTACTCAACACTATAAATCACTTCCTAGGTGTGGGGTAGGGCTCTTTTCTTATCTTTTCTATTCTAGGTCTTGAGGACACGCTGTGGATCCGGCTGAAAACATGTCGACCCGACCACACCCACTCATTTAGGCTATTTGGGTACATTGAGCCCTTTCAATATAATCCCTTAGTCTATTGTAACCATGCCAAGGGACCCGCCACATTAAAACCTAATTTCATACCCCCTTAGAGAGTTTTAGCTTCTCTTTGCCTTATTTCACACACTCACTCCTTACACGTTCTATGCTCTTACACACAAATACTTCATTACAGCGTAAAATAAAAAGATCTCTGATAAAGTGACCCTTCACGGGGCCCGTAGGGCACTGCAGCACCTATGAGGAACATGCCCTATGATGAAGTATGACATCCTTTTGGATGAGTGAGGGTACCAAGAAATTATCCTAAGGACCCCCTTGGATTCTTGCACCAATTCTTCTTTCTGCTATAGGAACAGTACCTGCATACATTAGTGTCTGGTGTTTCTCATGTCATGTGGACTCCCTTTCTGCACTGCTGTCGGAAGTGTTGCTGTTTGTGGCCTGGCCCATGGCATTGTTAAGGGTTACCTATCGACTATTTCGGATTTCCTGCAGTTACCGCATCAACCCTCCCTTTTCAAGTCACCAGTTGTGACTCGTTTTCTGAAAGGTTTTAAACAATTGTTCCCTCCTACCCCTTTCATGATGTTCCAATACGATCTCAATCTCCCGTTTCTCATGTGTTCCCTCTTCAAGCCCTTACTGAGCAGTTCTCTGTGGCTTTTGACTATGAAAACAGTCTTTCTCGTGACCATTAACAAAGTCAGGAGGGTTAGCAAGCTGCAAGCTGTTGGTTCACCCTCCGTATACCAGCTTTTTCCCAGGTAAACTTGGTCTTTGGGTGTGTCTCTCTTTCCTATGAAAGGTGGTCACCCCATTTCATATCGGTTACAGCATCACTCTGCCTACTTTTTTCAGTCAACCTCATCCTTCTAAGAAGAAAAGACTCCATCGCCTGGACCTGAAGAGAGCTTGCTGTTTCTATATTGATCGCACTAAAGACCATCGGGTGGATGATCAGCTCTTCTGAAGTGAAAAAGGCTCTCAAGAAGCGAACCATCTCTTGATGGATTGTACTCATGCTTTTTCTGGTAGAGACTCTATCACTGACCATCCCATCTTTCCCACTCCGTGAACTGGGACCTTCATCTAAATAATCCCTTTTGATGCTGCACACTGGTTCAGCATTGATTTTGACGTGGCGGGACGATTTCTGGCACGGAAGTAGTTACAAAAGAAACTGATGTTAACGCCCTGTGATGGCGCATATATGGGCACTGCGACATGACTTCTGGCGTGGACATTGATGCACAGCTGGTTGATGGCACCAATTGGTATGCCGAGGTATTGCTCAAGATTTTCCAGATCCAATTTGATGCTTGGGGAATATTCTACGGTGAGGAACCTGGGGTTAAAAAGAGCCACTACCAAAAAACAGTTAGTGAAGGTAAGTGACTTGTTCATTAGGGGTATTTGTCTGAAAAACTCACTATTTTGTAATTATTCGTTCAACGTTTTCTTGTGGAGGATGAGTTCAACACCTCTGAGAAAGATAAGACTTATCTGGCAAATCACAAAAATATTATATTTCTTTTAGTGCTTATTGATTTGTAGTCAATTTATATGCATATTTAGCTGTAACATGCAGCATTTGGTTCTGTTTTTTCCAATCCTCCAGAAATAAGCCTCACTCGCTTTGCTTGTTCAATAATTCCTGACCCATGCACATTGCTACACCTCACCAGTTTTAAAGTTCACCTGCCGCCACTGCATGATAACACTCACAAGCTCAAATGCACATAGATGATATCCAATTGTATATCTGAGTAGGAAGTCAGAAAGGAATACTGCAAAAATGTCATCATCTTCCTAAGAACCCTCCTTCTGCCTCGTAGCAGGAGGTGCCTAACCTCCTGTTCCTGCCGCTGAGAGATCCTGTTCCTGCTGCTGAGAGTGCCCGAATATCCGTCTTCCTTGACAAGACTTTCCCGGCCGGTCAGACTGGACCGGACTGGACTCCGTTGGCCAGCAGCTCCGAATGTAGGGTCAGCTGCCAGTTTCACTTTCGAGCCTGTGGCTCCTGCATCGTGAGACGTGCACGGGTGGCACCCAGGCAAAGCCTGGGCCAAAGGCAGGTCCGTCGGCACCCGTCAAAGTCCAGGGGAGGCTGGGCTGAGCCATCCTTCTTTCTCCTGACCTCTAACTGAAGGTACTGTACCCCCTGCCCTTGTCCCTCGCTGCCTGCTACCCCTGCGTTGCATGCCATCCCCACCCCTGCGTTGCCTGCCATCCCCACCCCTGCGTTGTCTGCTGCCTATGAGCTGGCTGCTATCCCTGTGTTGCCCCTGCATTGCCTGCGGTCCCCGCATTGCCGACTGTCCCTGCGCTACCTGCATTTGGACCAACCACCAGGACCACTAATGAAGGCAGCCACACAGTGGACGAGCGCATCGGGCTTGTGGCCAATGCAACGCCAGTTGGATAACACCCAGCTGCAGGACCCCTGGCCTTCCTGGCATCCGCTGATACACTGCCAAGCAACTCCTGAACCTAGACCCTGTATGCTGAAACAACAAGTGCGTCTCCTCCTACCCATGATCCACCACCGGACCCTTCACCTGCCGACACTGCCACTTCTGCAACACATCCTATGAAATATCCTGCACCACTCCTGCCCACATGACCAAGAACCCCCCGCAAACACTCAATTGTATCCTGCTCACTGCCCGCTTACTCTGCAAACATGCCACAGAAATCTGAGACACCACCTTGGCACAAGTTAAATCTGGACCTCTTTTCTGCTTGGCTTGCCGAGCATAGGCCTCAGCTACCGTTTGATGTTGGCGCGTCTAATTTGTGTTTCCAGGAATGACTGACGGCTGGCCAGGATAGTTGTATCCCGGCCAAACGGGGAGGCAAGGGGCGAGGACCTTCCAATCCGTGGTTTAATGAGTCGCTTACGTTAGCAAAGAAGGACTGTAAGCAGTTAGAGCGCACCTGGCGACGCTCTTATGATGCGGCTGCTAAGCTAGAATATCGGGCGGCTGTTAAGCAATACCAAAAGGGCATTCGGAGAGCACTTACGGAGTTTGTGGCCAATAAAATCTTAGCCAGTTCTAATCCCGCAAAGACTATCTTCTCCCTGCTCAAAGGTATGAAGAGCGCGGGTGCGGCTACAGCTTCTCCCATGGCCTCCAACCATCAGTGTGATGTGCTTGCGCAGTACTTTGTTAACAAAGTTGAGCAGATCTATCTGGGCCTTCCAATGACGGCCTGCCTTTTGGAGGGGGCGGCACCAGAAGTGGGGGAGAAAATGGGGGGAAACAGCCTGCTATCGTTCCCGCTCCTGACACCCGCGGAATTTGAGGCTTTGTGTTTAAAAACGAAATCAGGCTCTCCAGCTGATCCCCTGTCACCTGCCCTTTTCCGCCAGTTTCCTCACTGATTCCTCCAGTGAGTTTCGATCTGGCTAATCTATCTTTGAGGTCAGCTTCAGTCCCTCGGGCATGGAAACACGCTAAAGTTGTTCGATTGCTAAAAAACCTTCTCTGGATCCTGGTGAAACTGGCAATTACCGGCCCATCTCCCAGCTTCCTTTTCTAGAAAAGTTGGTGGAATTACATGTGAATTCTACTCTGGCCAATTTCATTGAGCAGAACGCCATTTTTGATCTTTCAAAGCATGGTTTCCGACCTAGGCACAGTACGGAGTCTGCGTTATTGGCTGTGTCGGAAGCCATTCGGGGCAGCCTGGATGTTGCGGACTCGGCGGCACTGGTCATTTTGGACTTAAGTGCTGCATTTGACACCGTCTCCCATGAAATACTTCTGCAATGCCTCCTGGAAGTTGGGATTAGAGATGTGGCCTTGGCCTTGATCTGGTCCTTTCTATAGGATAGGTCCTTCCAGGTTTCAGTACCTCCTTTAAATTACCAGGAGTTTGCCATGCATCGGGGGGTGCCGCAGGACTCCGTATTAAGTCCACTCTTGTTTGACCTGTATGTCAGACCCCTGGCGGAGGTGGCAAAGGGCAGGGGGCTGTCCTTGGTGTCGTACGCTGACGACACCCAATTGTTGATTGCCTTCTCAAAGAAATGCAATGCCAATCTGGGCAAGTTCAAGGACGATTTCCTGGCCGTCTCCGACTGGATATCGGCAAATTGTTTACAGTTAAACGCCAGCAAGTCGGAGATTCTGTTGTTCGGTAGGGATTGGGAGTTATGCAGTGCTGGCCAGATCGCCTCAAACCCGCCCCTCTCGCCAAGGAGGTTGTGAAGAACTTGGTTGTGTGGTTCAATATTGGCCTGACCTTCGATAAACAAACAAAAGCCGTCGCTAGAGTCTGCTTTGGGCTGTTGCGAGGCTTAAGACCGCTGTTAGGTTTCTTCCCTCCCAAGGTGCGCCCGACCATTGTCCAGGCATCCATTTTGTCCAGATTGGACTATGGAAATTCTCTTTACGTGGGCGCAAATAAGGCGAGCATCAAGCACCTGCAGAGGGTTCAGAACGCGGCGGCACAGCTTTTGGTTGCATTGCCTAGATCCTGATCGGTGGCGCATGTGCTCCCTAAACTCCACTGGCTGCCTGTTGAAAAGCGCATTGAGTTTAAGGCATTTTGTTATTCACATAAGATTCTGACACACCAGGCCCCAGCAGGGTTATTCCATTTGCTGGAGCACTATGTGCCGGGGCGTTCACTGCGTTCCACTGATCTCGCGCTGGTCCGCGTTCCTTGAGACTGGAGAGCGAGGGCCGGAGATCACTCTTTCTGTTACCTGGCGGCGAAACTGTGGAACTCGCTATCAGCCTCCATGAGAAGCACTCCAAACCATTTGGCCTTTCGAAAAGCCTTAAAGACCTGGATTTTCCCTACGCTGGTTGTTTAATCATTCACACTGCTCTACTTGGCTCTGGTTTCTGGTTGCGATGGGACGCCTAGTTGCTGAGGGAGCCATGCGAATTACAAATCCCAAAAATAAATAAATAAATCACCACCCTCCCCATGGACATTGACTTCATTACCGAAACATGGCTCAAGCCCCTCCTCGACCCCCGACATCATCACAGCCACTCCCGATGGGTAGGATGATTCATTGTGACTATCAAGGTAGAGGCATCACCATGTTCTTCAAGGAAACAGATGCACCATCATCAAAGCCGACCACACATCTCTCATGGAACACCTCAACTTCCTACTATAAACCGACACGAAGACGGCGATAAGAGGCACCCTCGTCTACAGACCACCAGGACCCCGGGCAATATTCTGCGACACCATCCCCAACCTCATTGCACCCCTAGCATTCAACTATCACCACTACATCCTACTTGGAGACCTCAACTTCCATGTAGATGACACCAACTCTAGCGCCCTCTTGAAGAACCTGAGCTAGGTTTGTGGGTTTTATCGCCCTGCGCTCTGGCTTTAGGAGCATTTTGACTAACTGACATACCCTCCTGATTTGATATGTGTGAATAATCATGCTGAATTTGCTTTAGCAGTTAGGAACAATCAGGTCCCTCACCTTGGGTAATATATTTGTTTAGTTCGCCAATTACCAGATTGCATGCTTGCATGTGGCTTTGATCTTTTTGAGAATGTTTTAATATGAGGCCACTCATGTACACACCTTGATTTTCAGGTTGTAGCACGCTCTATGACAATAGGAGCCTACGGGCCCAAACTTTCTTTTTTGACTCAGCCCCACACTTATGGTGGCTTTCTGGTAATTATACTATCCATTTATGCTTCTTCATAAACAGGGTTATTTTCGTTAGTTTATTTTATTTTCTCATTAACCCTAGGTGCCCCTCCCCACCCCACTCCACGTTCTAGTCCTGAAGAAGACCCCATAGTAAGGTGGAACTCAACCTACGCCATTCGGGGGTCGAAACGTCGACTTTTTTATCTACATCTACCCATGAACAACAGATTATTTGTACTGTGTTTTAGCATATGGAATAGGTCTACAAATGTTTTTTATGTGGCTCTAAAAACATGCCTATGTGATGTAAACTATATATTCTGTGACCACATTTGACCTTTGAAACTTTTCACTCAACCCCAATCCTCACAAACCACTTACCCACCCCACCTCTTACCCCGCCATTCTTTGGGCACAATGTTTATCTATATTCATTGAATCCGCTTTTGCATACATGTGCTTGGATGAGGATTTGAATAAATAACATCTCTCATTAAAATTGTGTAATTATTTTTATAGAACAGTATAAAGTATTTCCTGTTGTACCTAGAAGTGCACTTACTGGGACCCTTTTCCCTGTAACATTGAATACCCAGGTCCCAGTACCATTGGGTCTACCCTTCTATGTAATGTACACTGAAACTCAGTAGTCACAGGCCCTTATCAACTCCCAACCCAAGGCCGTAGCAAACCTCTACCAGGCCGTCCAGAACTTCGCCACCTGGATCATCAACAACGCAGACAGTCGCACCACTGATCCCTAAAAAAATCCAACAAGATCCCCAAGCATGGCAGCTAGTACACCCCAGAACTCAGGACCACCAAGCCCAACTGTCACCAACTGGAGAAATGATGGTGCGCCACCAAGAACCCCGCTGACAGAGAAGTAAAATCTGCTTGGTAAATGTAGTATACCTTTGGAATATATGTGCTGACCCCCAAAGATGGACAGCAGCACTGCCATCACTTTCGTGAACACCTGAGGGGGCGAAGTAAGTCAAAGGAGAGTTTGGTAAATTGAAAGTGGTCCTGGCCCACCTTGACACGCAGGTAATGTCTGTGGGGAAACAGAACATGTATATGGAAATAGGCTGGTCCCCAGAAAACATTCAATCTCCTAGGTCTTGGGCTGACAAGATGTGAGCATTTTGAACCAGTCCTTCCTCAGAAAGGCATTCAGTGGGTGGAGGGTGAAGGTTCTTCATTCTCCAAGTCCAGTACCTGCTCATTTGCATCCATATACAACAGAAGGTTGACCTCCTGCTTCTGGATTGTGATCCTCTGAAAGCCACACTGGTGTGGGATGAAGATGGGTGGGGAGGAGATGGAAGAAGGGATGTAGTCCCTTTCAACAAGATCCACAAGTTTGAAGTGATGAATCTCTAGCTAGGGAGGAAATATCGTATTCTACCTTCTACACGCCAGGTATGAACTTGAAAGGTCATACGAAGGTGGCTTAGTAGTCGTTGCAGCAGGGATAGAAGAACTGGAGGACTACTGTTTCCGCTAGTTTGAACAGTTTCTGCTGTTGCCACATCTATGGCCTCAAAAGGACTGGGTTGGTTGTCTCTGAGTTTTTTTGTTAATGGGGAAAAATTGCTTAGCTTGTGTCAACAGCCTCAAAGATCATACTGTGGCCTGACTATTCTTGAGTCATCTAGCGCTGAATCCGCCTTTTTTCTGAATAGCCTGAAACCATCAACAAACTTGTCCTGAACGGACACTTGCACATCTTCAGAAATTCTAGATAAGCACATCCAGGTATGATTTCTGAGAATGACACTGGTACCAACAGCTCTCCCGATGTAGTTCATAGTGTCCAGGTCAGCCGGAACACAAAAATGGCTGTGTCCTGACCATCATGCCTCCTGTGTCTCTACTCCCCTGCTTTATTTATTATTCACACTGTGGTCTTTTGGTATGTTGTAGGGAGTGAGGAGGTGAGTATTGCTCCGTTTGCTGCATGAGCTTCCCTCACTTTTGGGGAAATTTGCTGTGTACTCTTAAGCTCTACTGTGCACTTGGAGCTGTAGCTCAGTTCGCTAATGCTGGCCGGATTTTCGAAATTGATTGTCTGATGTGATGTGCATGGGATAGAAAACTACTCACAAGCAAGCTTCAAAAATGGGAGAAGAAGGGCTGGAGCAGTTCTTCGTAGTTGGGTGCTCCCTTTAAAACACGTCTCTTCAGAAGTAGAAAGTGAATAAATGACTTGACTTGTCATCAGTTTCTGTGTCAGCTTGCATGTGGACAGAGAACACGGAGCCAGGTAGTTGTACTAAATGATCCTTTATTATGAATCTTGTTCTTGCTGTTTATCTACTCATTATGACTTTCTCTTACATCTGGGAAGCTTCTCTCCAGTCAGTGGCGGTAGGTGACATTTGAAAGTGGTGCAGCATAAAAGTTTGGTATGACACATGTAGTGAGCGACGCGGCGAGCTTAATGGACAAATGTGGGATCCAGGCTGGATCCTCCTCCAGAGAAAAATTTGAAAAAAAATCTGCACATCTTCAACCACCTCTCTTTCCTCTTCAGCACCCTCCTTTTCACTCTTCCCCGAATGTACTTCTTTGCATCTCCCTCACATCACCACTTCCAAACATACACTGCACTCAATCACATTTAAGCAATTTATTTGCTTTTGCCCTGTAAATATATTGCCTTCTGTGTACCCCCTTCACACACATTTTCACAAAATTGCAATTACAACTGGAATGCATGACCACTGTGCTCTGCAGAGAGGAAAACCCACTAACTTGCACTTTGCTTTGGCTTTAGCGTCAGAGCTCTCAATCAAAGCCCCATATAAACACCTGCACAGCTCAAAGTATGCATGGAAAAAAATACAGGAAGAAACACAACATGATTAAGTAGCTAACTCTTGAGGAAGGCAAGATCAAGTAAAACTTGAAATAAGAGAGGAACTAAATCGCTGACATGCATTGCCTTAAATTTTTTAACACTCATTGTTCATAAATCAATCCATGTTTTTGCCATTAATGTTGTTAAGGGCATGAAGATAGGGCCACTTTTTAATGTCATACAGCAGATAACTGTCTACTGTAAGCAAATATCTCTCGGTTTTTGAATGACTCAGATATTTGGATTAACTTCACAAGGGAATAAGAACCCTGGCCTGCTCGTCTTTTCGATCCATTTCACGGGGGTACAAATGCAGCAGCTCCACTTCCAATGGGGCCAGCGACGTGCAGCTAGGGACTGGGGTGTCACAGTTTTAGGGTTGCAAGGGGTCTCAGAACAATACACAGAACAGAAGATTAGCATTCTAACATTTACCATTATCACAGTCAAGGCACCAAAACACATGTGCTTGCATCCCCTCCTACGTGTGACGAATGGGAAAGGGTGGGTTCTATGCCTGTGAATGAAGGACGGCTGCTCTTGCGCAGGGAGGGAGAAACCAGCACCCAAAACCATGACGCTGAAAAACAGACTACAATGGCATGGCTACATTATGATGGGCTCTAGAATAGTGAGCCCTGCGTCATGAGTCACAGTTCAGAAAGTTAATTTACTGCCTGGATTCCGTCTCCAACTTCAGAGTGGGGCATGCAGCCCGGGACCTACAGCCCAAACTTAAATACATCGATTTGTTTAGAGATACGATTATATCTCTAAATAAATAGATCTATTTAATATTTGCACAGGTATGTGAAGGAAATAATTTCAGGGGACCGCAGCCCCAAAGCCCTAATGGAGAATTTGCCCCTGATCTCCACCCATACTTTCCCTACGAAATAGTGAACAGTTAAAGGTATTATGAATCTCTGGAAGAGGCTGGAGATATTCAGGAAAGATGCAGAGTAATGGGAGAGAGGAGAGAAAGGGTATAGCTATCATTAGTGAAGCAAATACAGTAGCACCGGGGCCCTACAGCCCACAGCAGCCCAGATACAACTGTTTTGCTGTTGTTGTTTTTTACTAGCTAGCAGGTGGAAAACCTATTTTCCATTCTAGGAATATGACCACCAGTACCCTTACTATGCCACTGTTAACAAGGGAGATTTTTTTCAGGTCCTTTAAGTAGGATTGTATGCAACAGACACACTGGACCACATGAAACATACTGTCAGAAGCCTCACTCACCTCCTTCTCCATATCAGATTTGCCCTGTTCAGCCTGCAAGGCTTTTCTCATGCCAAAAGCCACGCTGCTCTCATATAGGGTCTGGTAGGCGGCAATGGTCATTCGAATCTCATCACGTACTCTGAGGAGCAGGACACCCCGCTCAGCACAGTTAATAGTTATCTGCCTGATGAGTTCATCTGCAAAGAAATAAGTAAAACTTAGACCTCTGTCGAAGATGATTAGCCCAGAGTACTTCCTTGTGCACAGTTATTCTCACTTTGAAGCACATGATACGTCTCAGAATGCACTGCACATAAATAAATAAAAGCACAACAGTCTACATGTAGCCATAGGTTTTCGATTCTTGTGTTTTTAATATTGTCTATAAACTGTAAAATACATGGTTAAATCAGGTGAATTCTATACCACTACAGAACACTAATTACATGTTTATAATAGTAAGAAGAAGAAGTGGAATTTTACCAAAACCATGGGGTTTATAAGAAGCTTAAGATAGGGTGGATAGTCCATGCAAACCCTCTCATTGGAGAGAGGTGGAAAGGGGCCCGAGGAACCTGTTTTCTCAACATTTCTTAAGGGTGTCAAGGTGAAGAGTACGGTCAAAGTTGCCCACAGAATGCCTGCTATCTGTTTGTGGCTGGTTCCCATAAGAGGCAGATCGCACACAACATATCCTTTTTCTCTGTCCGAGATCTTGAAGATGGCTTGTCTGAAAGCAGTGTGCGTCAGGTGCAGCTAAAGAGTCTACAATGTGTTGCCCAATGTGGCTTCTTTAACACAGTTTATGTTCATTGCAGCAAATGATGCTGAACCTAAGCTACCAACCGTGGTTGTGTCTTCGTGACACAAGAAACTTGGTACGCTCACATGGATCTGCAAGGATTTTTTGGTCTTCGCTATGTGGCATAGTTTTTCAGTTTGCCTTCTGAAGTCAATATCCGTTTCTAAACAACTCTTGGAATATTCCTTCGATTTTCCACGCTATGTTCCACAGGCAAACTGATTAAGATTTAGTTCAATTTTGCTATTTTCTACTTCTCATTTGAATGATTTTTGATTGTGTCGGACTTACAACACTAAACTTTCCCTCTTTCCTGGGGCATCTCCATCCAGGCTTAGATTATTCAACTTTTACCAAGATATAAGTCATGCAAGTCTAACTAGATGCCAATTTCTGACCTTTTTTCTGTTTCTGTATGATGTGACACCGCCCAATGTGCCTTAATGAGCCATACATGTATATCATCGGTCTGGCAATTTGCTGTATTTGATGTTTCTGTGTGAAGTTTGTTACAGAATACAAAAAGAGTGGATGTGTTCTACACCAAGTTCTATGTTCACAGTGCAGTCTGGATTAATCGGAACATGGCACCAATTTGTTGTGGTCTCTTCTTGCATGGAATTGCAGTCTGCTCACTCTTGTCCAACAAATACTATAAGTTTAACTTAATGGTAGCTGGCTGCATGCTTACTTGAGAACTGATCCATTAACGTCTGTACCTGATTCACAATCTGCTCTTCGCACTCACATTATATTGCAATCTGCTTACCATTATGTGTTTCATTGCTTATTGTGACCATCTTTGTTCTACTGCTCCCTGCATTGCCCTTATGCTAGTTTCTTTCCCAAAGATACTCATTTTGACTGTTTCAGAAACCAGCCATTTATACCAACTGGATGAACATTCACTTATATGTATTTCTGACCTTGACCATTGTCCCTCAACACCACCAATGCAAAGGAATTTAAGGAGGGAATACTCTACGTGAGGGTGGAATTCCCATGAACGTCTAAAAAAATAATAGTACAGCTCATTGCAAAATATCTTTGCTGTGTAGACTCTCCAGCGTGCTTTGATCTAGTTTCAGCAGTAGCCATGTTTAGAGGAGGGACATTCTGCCTGATAAGGTGAAAGCACTCGAGCAGGGGCACAGTACCTAATCACCCAGCATTTCACCAGAGTTGCCACTTAATGAAATAGTCAGTTTTGAAAAAATGCCTAACCGAAGCACTGTGAGTAGAGCTCTCTGCGGACTGGACAGATCCCCGTCTCTCGAGCCTGCCGCTGCTGCAACTTAATGTCCAGCTGCTCTTGCAGGTGGACCACATCCATTCGAGTGCTGGGCGTGCTGGACACCTGCTGGATCCACAGCTGCGTATGTTCCATCCATTCTCTAAAGAGGAAAACAACAATTCATGTATTTTTCATGAACAGTGTACATTCATATTCACAGACAAATGGTAGATGTGTGCTGCACAAATGCTAGTCACATAACATTGAACAATAAAAAAAAGCCAAAAGACCCCCTCACAAACTTGCCAGGAAAGATATGGAGTCAATATCAAGTTGCTGAACTTTATTGGCCAGTGTGAAAATGTTGGCAAACGTTTTTAAAATATTTTTAAAAAAGAAAATCTGCCTATCCTTTGTTAAAATTCACATTCAGGGCCTATCGGATCTGGTTTGATCTTTGCATGCAGGCCCCTCGCCGACGTGGATGACATGCAGCATGGGAAACTGTATAGACATACTCTTAGTTCTGCAATAAGGTTGAATGAGAGCATGGCGACAATTCACTGGTGAATTGGCACAACCTTATGAAACTCACTGCTGTTTAAACAAAGCTACTTGTCCATTCCTGGAGATGCCTCTCGTTCTGGATCAAACACTTAGGTTTCAGGGAGTGTATTCCAGCTATTGCCTGTACAAGGGATTGCTGAATTTATTTACTGGTAATCCTTCAATGAATGCTGATCCTTGCAGTCAGGAGTATTTTTTCTTCAGTCACAGAAAGAATTACCAACATTAGTGGGTGGCAGACCACGTGACCCATTGGGCACTCTATGGGCGTAAAAATATGACATTCCTAGCCTCCCACAACCATATAAACCAGTCGAGATGCTTTGATCTGAAAATGTGCATTTAATTGTGCCCCGCACTTTAAGAGAATTGTAGGCTGAAGACCTCAATTTCACTAACAGGCTCTGCAACAGACTGCTGCAAAACCTCAGAAAATTTGGAAACAAGTGGCCGTTTAAGAAAGCCCTAACCCCATTTTTGTTTATGTTGGTTTTATGTTTTCCCCCCACATAGTTGCAGGTATCTCCACAATTGTCTCAGCACCAGTAAGATTATTATAATTATTATTATAATAATTGTTACTATGATTTATAATAATAAAATAATGATGCAAGTGTCGACTAACACTTGTACATTATATTTTCTTCTGTCTTTGGACCTATTCCAAGAACAACGAGAATTTAGAGGTCATCGAGATATCGCTGGACATTTACGTAGGGGAGTCTGATGATATGAGCCAACGGGGTATGTGCCCATTCAAAAGGAGGGGATAAAGGAAGGAGCAGTGAGGCTCCCACGTGAGAAAGATCTGTTTTCTGGCTGGCTTTGCCTCTATAAACCTGTTGCCTTATTTCAGGAAAAAGGACTTAATCCAGTCCAGGAGAATGTAGATTTTCCACAGATATGGTGGGTTGAAAATCTGGATTTTATTAAAGACAGGGAGGCTAATATTATGTAGTAAATCCCCTGACAGCCACCACTCAGCAGCATCTTTAAAGCTTTTAGAACTTAGAATAAAACTTAATAAATACCCGTAGCAACCAATCTTCTTTATTGCTGCTGCTCACCCAGATAAGTTCATATGTGATGTGTGCTCAATTGTGTTTGACTGTGTAAGTTAAATGAATATAAGTATATATGTGGTATGCTGCGTTCGAGTGGTAATGTGATTTAGGTGTATTTTAATTCGTTAGATGAATTTACAACAGATTATGTTGTGACAAACTGTTCAAACTTCTAAACACTTTCCTGTCTAACATCCAATCGCTTGAGTCATGGAAATTCCTTGAGAACCAATCTGCCACAGAATTTGTCACCCTGGGATATAGTCCGCCTGAACACTCAGGCTACTTTCCATGGAATACTCCCAAAAGATCTTTGACAAATTGGTCAGTCCCTTTGAACGTGGACCTCCCAGACTGTTGACATACCTCACCACTGACCTATTGTCCATTCTCAATACTACTGAACACTTTCAGTCTGATCTGCAAAACACTTAATTTAAAAAGAAACTGCTAATAACTCTAAACAATTTATATGTAAACTGCTTCCCTGCAGTGTCCAGCGACCAACAGTCGTTGACAATCAACAACTTGCACCCAATCCTTCCAAGCTTGCATCCGATTCTACAACCAATCCGGATTCTCCAAAACTGCACACCTATTCCACGCCTCCATATTTCTCAACAACCATGTTAATTTCTGCCTTGCTTCCTGTGAAAGACAAACTGTCTCTAAGTACCTCAATTCATCCCTTAAGTGTTTCACTTTCAATCTCTGTAAGGCCTGATAATGCAAGGGTCCTGAGAAAACTGCCTGAATAGTAGAAGATAAAAGACATACAATATGGGCTATCATTCTTAGTAAAAGACTATCCAACTTTGGAGTATTCGTTATCTCCTTTCTTACTCTCTTTAACTTCTCTTTTGGTAATTTGAACACCACTTCCACCATGTCAATTATAAAACAAAGAAATTGTGTTTGCTGTCCTGGGACTAACTCAGACTTTGTCCTGTTTATCAGAAATCCCAAATTCTCCAACAGCCTCACTGCCAGTCTCGTATGTTAAATCACCTGATCCCTGTCCTGATCCATAATCAAGATATCGTCCTAATGAATTATTAGTCATACTCCACTGTCTCTCATATAAGCAGCTACTAGCCGAAGGACTTTCGTAGAGCACCAAGGTACTGACAAGAGTCCTACAGGAAGACACACAAACTTCCACAACCTCCTCTTCTGTAGGAGCTTCAGAAATCGCTGATGCTCTTCCCAAATTGGAACTGTCAGACAAGCATCTTTCAGATCTAACCAGGTCATCCCATGTCCTTCATGCCACACATTCTTTAACAAGTGTATTTCCTCCATCTTGAAATGGTAGTAAATCATACAATCATTTAACTCTCTCAAATGTATAACTGGATGCATTCCATTGTCCTTCCTTTCCACTAGGAATATACTGCTTACAAATCTGTCCACCTGATCATCTTCTAGCACAACTGCTCCTTTTGCAATCGACTCCTGTAACTCCAAATCTATCAACTTCCTCTGAGCTAATGGGAAAACTAGTTTCCTTGGTAAACATCTTTCACTGGTCTTGTCAGAAACTCTATCCGAAAATCACAAACTGTATCTAAAATCCAAGGATCCCTTGAAATCTGAAACCAGGTCTGATAAAACTGGGCAAGTCTGCTGCCCAATTTTAAAGGGGTAACATAAAGGCCTGATCTTACCTGTTGATCCTCTGTTCCTTCTTTCACCTCAGATGTTCCTACCCCAAATTCTCTGCCTCTGGGGATAAAATCTGCCACTGCTGTCCTTGGTTATTTCTGAAGCCACAAGTAAAGGAACCTCTGGTGATACCCTGGAAACGGCTGGGAACCCCTTGTTCTCCTGGCCATCCCAAAAACATGCTCCTGAAACACCTTTTTAATATCCTTCTGAGATTTTTGTAGGGAACAAAAAGCACCCACAATAAAGATCTGTTATAAAGGCATCACCAAATAATAAGCCATTATCAGAAGGGCCCTCTTCCTTACCAGCTAGATCCACCAGCTTCGGAGCTATTTTTAATAAAAAACTCTTTCTTCTCTCATTTGATAGGGCTGTACTGACATTGCCTAACAGGCGTATTGCTCTCTGAATACATTGGTGCTATTCATCTACTTCAATCCTATTCTTATACACATAGGACTCCTCAGTCATGTTGAATATCTTTGTAAGTGGACCCACTACATCCAAAAGCCTATCTTGGCAGGATCTAAGACCCCTGTAAATGCCCTTCCTTGGATCACGCCCACCTTTACCAATGAACGCAATAATCTTTGAGTCTAATTCTGGTGTCACTAACACTCTCTTGTCTACAGAGGGTGTAGGGCACTAAGACATCAGTCTGACCTGAACATCCTTAGGGATCTCCCTTCTTATCCAATTCAATTCAAATAACTTTATTTCGAATCCACAAAGGAGTCATAAAAGTATACACTAATATAAAATACATAGATTGTCATTAAAAATCCACAATACATGTTTACATATTTAGGATTTACAATACAATACAATACATTAAAAATAACCTTGATCATATATATGGACAGGACATTAAGTGCTAAGTTGGTTTCATCAACAGCTCAACAAGAGAAACATTTATAGAAATTTCCACCCACAGCTTATTTCAGTATCGATTTCTAATAGCAGAGGCCGATCTAATAAAACTAAGTACAGCATTACAAATGTTTGAAGTTGACAAGGACAATAAATGTTCATAGCTCTCTTTATATTAGCATGATCCAAAGGAAAGTAAGACAGGTCTAAATATGTTTCTTGGGACCCTATACAAAGCACAGAAAAGAATAAGGTGCAAAGTACTTTGCGAAACCCTATTGTTACAGGGGCAAGGAGGTAGTCTCTCACACCACCCCCCTTGCTTTGGAAAGGCAAAAAGGAAGTGTAGAGTACTAAGGCGAAACCTTGTCAAATAAAAACGCCATTGCGTATTGATGATATATGATAAATAAAAAGGCCGCTGCAATTTGTCCCTAACATACAATGCATGTTCACTATTCCTTAAGGTACCCAATTTAGAACAGTAAGCATTTTTAATAGTTAACTTAGAATCCTTACTAATCATATCAGGGTTTTCAAACATATTACCTAACCCAATCTTGTAAAAGGTATCCCTAACATATAGGAGCCATGGAATCTCCCTATAGTGGTCAAGTTTAAGGCAATCTTGTAAAATATCCTTTGTCAGTTTCTTTTCTTTTTTTTTTTTTTTTTTTTAAAACCTTTATTAGCATCAAAAGGATATACAATTCTAGGCCTACAACCAAATCGGACGGCATCAATATGTAAAGCGGTCAAAGGTTCCAAGGCAAACAGTACAGATTCAATCAGCAAAAGCAGAGGCAATACAATCGTAAAAAAGGGAGGAAGACACCGAGGAACCAGACGGCCAAGAAACAGGAGCAAAAAAAGGTTAATTTTATAATATGGGGATAAGGAGTACGATAGGCTCATTTTCAATATAGAGGCGTCCGAAGTCCCAAAACCATCCTCAGCGACACTAAGGGGGCACGGGGCCACAATACAGGAGAGGCAACACAGCACACACTGGGAGACAGAGACATTTTAGACATAATCGACACGTGATCATTATCATCTTTACATGCCCACCACCCAAACCACAGCCAAGCCAGGACAGAGGGATCGGACAAACATTACATCAAAACTAACCCGTCATAGTGACCTGTAGGAAAAGGGGGGGGGGCAGGAAAAGGGGAGAGAGGGGGAAAAGAGGGGGAGGAGAGGAGGACAAAGCGGAAAAATGATAAAAGGAAATGAAACACAAAAACGAAAGAAAGAAGACCACGCCGAAACAGGCGTCCCGTGGAGAAAGTACAGGAGAAAACAGGAGCATCCGTAACAAGGAGGGTACAGCAATCAAGACGAAAAGTAACCAACCCAGAAGAGGAGGATCGACGACGCCACATACCCCACCACGAACATACCACGGGATGCAAGGACAGACGCGGCATTACTATAAAGAGATACAAAAGGGCCATAGAACCATAAAACAAACAACAAATAGATCCCGACCCACCCATCCTACCCTGCACCCCTGTAGAAGGCTATGGCCTACCCTTCAGACAGCGTGCCTGTCGCCCTAAACCAGAACCCGAAATATAGCAAGAAAGAAAGAGAAGAACGAGACAAAAAGAAACATAAACATAAATGAAGAAAACAGGAGGGAGGAGCATGAGAACAGAAATCAATACGGTCGGCCGCAGCCCTCCGCCCAACCAAACAATCGCAGCAAAAAAACAGACCAGGACGACACCCTTTCAAGCGCCATAAAACTTACAGAGGAGAGGACCGCCCACCGCGCTATGGGTACTAACAATCGCGCCACGAAGTCGTACAGCATGAATCCCCATGAGTCGCGCATATCACCCCCATCCCTTCCGAACCACAAATTCCACCCACCACATGACAATGCAAAGTGAGCTACTCAATACAAGACCAGCACACAATCGAAAAAAAAAATTCTGCCATGTAGACAAGGGGGGTCAATCGGTCCACAAGTGAACAAAAGTCCGAGTAGAGAGTTTATGAGCATCAGCAAGCGCAGCACGGGTGATGAAGAGCAGGAGATTAGTTTCGCCGTTTGGGAAAGCGAGGGGTTCTCTGTAATAGACCAATGCGAAGCCTTCGGTGCAGGCGCAGGCGGCAGTCCACCAATATTCCCGGGCATCCCAGCCGAACAGGGCCGCGGCACAATGTCCAAGTCCCTGGCGTCAGAACCTCGAAAAGCAGGGAGCCCCAAAGTCACCGGCACACCAAATGATCGTCGATCAGCGGCGGCAACACTTGCAGCAGTCGAGGGGGGCGAGGCAATGGAGTCTCCGCAACAAGAGGGAGGCAAGAAGAAACGGCTGCTCAAAAATGGCGGCAGATCGTGGCGGGCTCACGGGGACATCGGGGGCCAGGAATGCGCGCAGGGATCGCAGAGCTTCCAGGATATCTCTGAGGGTAAGCTCACGCTCATCAGACCAGACCCCCGCGCAATAGACCAGACCCCCGCGCAATCAGGCAACCCAAGCCCGCCGCCACGGGGCGATACAAGTTCCAGATGGTTGGCCGCCATTTCGCGAAGTCAGACCAGTCGCCACCCTCCACGACTCTCAAAAACAATTCCAAAATGTAGGACTTTACAGAGCTCCGGGGGGCTCCCAGCAATGGCAGCTTTGGTGCAGAAAGGACGCCCGCCCAATGCGGGTCTCCGCCTACGCCAGCACCGGCGCCCCAAACAAGCAGAGTCCGGGCGTAGAGGTCCAGAGCCGCCGGACACAGCAGCGGCGGGGGGGGGGGCCCCCTCACAGAATCAGTCCCCGGTGCATCTCACCCACTTCAGCCTCGCGGCCACCCGGGCAGGCCCCGATCAGGATCGCCGGGATGTTCGCACAACGGCTCTCATCATTGGTTCACTCTCTCGACCGGGGCCGACAGTCGTCGGATCCCACAGGCTAGGTCCCGGTCTAGGTTCCACGGAGGCCCCGGTCTGGCGGAGGGCATAACTTCGGAACCGCTGCAGGTCAAAACCTCAGGGCCAAACGGTAAGTGCAAGTGAGGTGTCCCGTCTCCAATTCTACGATAATTTGTCGTCCCCGGACAGGATACGATACAGGATAGACGATCAGGCCGGAGGGCTGCGGGAGCCGAGCTAAAAGGCGACCATTACGCTCGCGAGCTTGGCTCCTCCTCCTTTGTCAGTTTCAATTCTTCAGATTGCCAAACTTTAGACCATAGCAGTAATGGAGCTACATGTATGATATCACTTACAAACTCCATACCCACCTCCCCATGGCAAAAACTGTTCGACGTACCAGATGGGACAGATAAGAGGCGCTTTATAAATTTATTTTCCATAATCTGTAACTTTTCACAGTTTTGTGACCCCCATACTCCAGCACCGAAGGTTACAACGGAGACACACTTGGCTTTATACAAGGATATTATTTCTGCTATTCGCCTTTGACCTAGTTTACTGGCAAAACGAAAAAGGGCTTCAGTTGGTTGTGTAACCTTTTGGACCCGAGCTGATATCAAAGGGTCCCAATTCAGTTTCTTATTAAATAGGTTACCCAGGTAATTGAAGTTATCAACTTTCACTATAATTGAGTCCTTCACCATATACCTGCGGGTTTTTACGCTTTTCGGACCGCAAGTCATGGCAAAGGATTTAGTGAAGTTGAGGCTAAGATCTAAACTTTCCATAAATGTATCAAAAGCATTCAGACAAATCTGCATGCTGTTGGAAGTGAGGGTCATTAAAACAGTGTCGTCTGCGTATGACAACATTGGTATCCTTTTGCCACTAGCCTGTGGAAAGTCAGCGCCAGATTCTAACAAAAAACTTTCTAATCCATTGGTATAGACCAAAAATAAAAAGGGAGCTAAAATACATCCCTGGCGGACACCTTCAGTGGATAATATGGGTCTAGTCTTCTCCCCACCAGGGCCATATCTTATTCTTACTGTTGTGGCGGCATGGAGCCTGCGAAGCAAGGTAACCAAAGGTTCCTCAAACCCCATGGACTCCATCATCCGCCACAGCTTACTCCTACATACAGTGTCAAAGGCACTGGACAAGTCCATGAATGCCAAGTGGATGGAACTATTCTTGGCACCCATGTACTTGCCCATAATTAGTGCCAAATTGAGACACTGCTCAGTGGTTCCTTTACCTCTTCTGAACCCATATTGGGAGTCCACAATAATGCCTACTGACTCCGCCCATGTTTCGAGGCGTGCCAGTATCACTCTGCCCATTAGTTTGCAGGACGCGTCTATTAGTGATATCAGCCTGTAGCAGCACGGGTCAGACCTGTTACCCTTTTTGAAAATGGGTACCACAACCGCCTCTTTCCAGGAAATCGGAATAGACCCCACCACTATTGCCTTAAAAACATTTAACAGTAGTGGTGACTAGACCTCTAAGTTATGTTTGAAAAGATACAAGGGTACTGCATCAGGCCCTGGGGCCTTTAATGCAGCACCCTTACTCAGGGCGATCTTTGCCTCTGGAAGCGTTAATGAGTCACTAAGTAATTTTGCTGACTCCATATTGAAGTCGCCAACTCCCACAGTAGTAGTCAGCAATACATCATTTGGATTGAAGATTTTACTATAGTGAGCTACCCAAGAGTCTTCTGGTATGTGCGCTTGGATGGTACCCTCTTCTCCAGTTTTAAAAAAAGGTTGGTTTATTACCTCCCAAAAAAGCCTGGTGTCCCTCAATTCGGCCGCTTTTTCCAGATCTTCCCATGCCTTAGTCCTTAGCTCATTTTTCCGTCCACTGACTGCGTCTCTATACCTTTTCCTAACTGATCTAACCAGATCTCTATCACGTGGTACTTGGCGTAAAGCATTTGTTAAACTTGTCTGAGCAGCAGAACATTCTTCGTCAAACCATTTGGGTCCCCTATCTTGTTTCCTCCCCCCTGTTTTTACAAGGTGTGAAGCCACGTTTCCCAGTAGTGATTCAAAATTCTTGATTATAAAATCTGGGTCAGATATAGGCGTCAAACAAATTTCTATCCCATCCTTATTTTTCTTAAAGATGTCCGCCTCCAATTGCCTCACATCTATCTTGTCCCACCTTAAGGTGACCCCCTGATTTTGACTATATTTTATCGGTTGTTCCGCAGTCTGGGTTTTCTCAAGGACAGAGTTGAAACTCAAGATTAGGAGATTATGGTCGCTGGTGGGATTCGCCTCAATCTTAAAATCCTTTACAAGATGGGAAAAACCCTTAGATACCATAGCAAAATCGTTTGTACTCACTCGGCCCCCTGCACCCTGGAAGGTGGGTATACTCAATGAGCCGGAAAAGCTAGACATATCCAGGATACATAAATCATTATTCATAACAATACTATTCAAAGCCTCCCCCTGTTTCGAATGAGTGAAATGAGCCATAGGCTGGTCACTTGAGTCCATCAATCCACATACTCTAGACCCACTAAATTTGCATAACACACAATTAAAATCGCCTAACCATATAATAAAAAGAGGGAAAACCCTGTTTGTGACCGTAACAATTTCCTCCTGTAATTTTTCAATAACTGTGGTTGCATGGGGATCAAATATATTATAGTACCAATTTATAAGAAGAAGGGTTACTGGAAATAAGTCCTTGATCATAAGTAATTGGTACCAAGGAGATTCCACCACTCGAACCACATGTGTTAAGTTATACTTTACAGTAATAGCTGTCACAAGCCCACCTTTAGCTCTCCCTGCTTGTGAAGGCTTAGCAGAAACATTAAACATTTGGTAACCATCCAAGCTATGGTCCACAGTACTCCATGTCTCCTGAAGGCAGACCATATCAAAGGATTCAATGCAATTTAGCCAGGCAGGATCCTCTAGCCTCCGCCAAAGGCCAGCTATATTCCAGGAAATTAAACGAAAGCAGCTGTCCTCTACCCGATTACCCTCTTCACCCCGTGATGATTTTCCATTAAGGTGAACTATATCAACCCCACCCACTCTTGTTTCTATAACATTATTTGCTGCATCATCACAGGGGGAGTTTGTGCTTCTAATATTATAGGGGTTTTCTCTACTCCGCTGATCTAAGACAGAGTTAAAATTTACTTTGCTTGCAGATCCCATATTCATGTGAGTAACATCATCTTTATCTCCGCTATGGGCTGCAGGATTAGTATTTTGTTCATCAGGGGTTCGGGTTATATTACTAGCCCGAGGACCCACTACTTCATAATGTCTTTTCTCCAAAACATCCCACTGAATAAGTTCATAATGAGTCACTGGTACAGGCATACCCTTCTGGACCAGAAAAGGAGAAATTGACGAGTTTTCACGGACAGATCTCTCTTGTAGGGGAGTTGGATTCAGTCAATCATTTACGTCCATGCCAGTTAAGGGATGAAACATGTTATATAAGGGAATGTTCCAAAATTCTTTTGGATCTGTGGGAGGATAGTTCTTATCAGTTGGAAGTGGATACCTATTTGGATAAATGGGCGGGAAAAAGGGGATAGCATTACTATTATGATAAGTAGGGATGGCAAAGTTAGTGATTTGTTTTGAGTGGTAAGAGGCGTCAAAACCATGCCCCCTTAGAGGTTTATGGGGGGGCAACATCATAGTTTCCGGGTAGAAGTAAGTCAAGTTTCGAGATGATACTCCTCCATTACCTCTACCCGGGAACCAGTCACTAATATAAGTGACCACCCTATGGTCCCGAAAGTTTACAATGATCACGGCGCCTTCTATATCTTTTGGGCGTAAGCCCACCCAATGGCACCTTCTCACTGAGACAATGTCTCCATTTAGGTGTAAAGGTAACGGTCTATTTATACGTAACCAGTGGATAACTTTGTTTTTCAAACTAATGTTTGATTCCACATTTCCCTCTGGTACGACAGGGACACCTGTTAGGATGATGACAAAATTGGACGACTCCGGGGGCAGATTTACTATGTTTTTGGGGTTAAGTTTTCCTCTAGTCGAGAAACTTGTTTTAGTGGGGGGTAAACTGCTGGTATGGTCAGGTTTTAATACCACTGATTGAGTCTTTTCTCTGCTTGTGGCCTTTATAACTGTAGTGTCTAATGTGCCTACTGATTTGGTGGAATTCCTATCAGCAGGCATATTATTAGATCTTACAATAGGTGTATGTTGCCTACGTTGGTTATTAGTAAATTGTTTAGTTATAGGTCGGGTTTCAGTTGGGATAGATGGAATGATTAAATTGGAATTCTCTGACGGAGTAGACTCGGGCAGAACTCGATCCAATTTTTCACCTAGCCTTTTGAGCCTCTCAGTGAGTGGAAGAATGAGAGCCTTTAAAAGACTGTCAACTGCCTCAAAAAGCCCTTCGTTAGAAAAAGATTTACAATCTGAGGTAGATTGCCCTGTTTTTCCCTCCTTCCCCACTACATCTGGTGGAATTTGTTTAGGATCTGCTACATGCGGAGCCTTCCATGGGTTTCCAACCCCATTTTTTAGCCCTCCCTTCCTCCTTCTTTTCCTTACTGGGGAGCGTACTGCTCCTCTATTCCCTTTACTTGTCGGATTGTCACGTGCTCTGCTAATTTTAGCCGTAGGTTGAGAATCCAGCAACGTGACTACCTCAGTTTGGATCTTCGGGACTGAAGGTGAGATGTTGCTAATAGGGTGGGGGGCTGAATCTAAGAGTAAAGGGGTATTAAGATCTATAAGATTATTGGATGCAGCTGTGGACGCATTGCTGTCGCCGTCCACGATTACTTCCAAGTCTTCTAGTAGTGGCGGGATATCTTGAAAGATTAATGGAATGTTTTCTGTATTAAACAGTTCCGCATCGGTATCAGGATACGTGGTGTCATGTGCTGATATACTCGTAGCAACCTTCTCAAGATTGAGAGGAGCCTGTCTCTTAAGAAGCTCAAAAGAGAGGCGGCGCTCGGCCCGCCTCTCTGCTAGGGTTATCTCCCTATCAATATCTTTAGTGGCTCTAACAAAGTATTTATCAAGTGGGCCAAGTATGGATACGCCTACACAGTTAGGAAGAGAGTTTAAAACAGGACTAGACATCCCTAGTTAAAAATGCAATAGTTAAAAGGCCAAACAATGGGGAAGTAGTACAAGAGAGAGCCAAGTTAAAAAACACAAAAATAACAATTAATATTAATTTATCATGGCTTACTCACAAAATTGATCAGGATAGCGTGGGCAACGAACCCGTGCAAGAAGATAATTAAGTAATTAACAAAAATAGTCAGAGGGGTGGCCCAGCCCAGCCACCTACGGCCACAGACGGTCCCGCCCTTGTCCCGGGCTTCTCCCGGGACGCTCCCGCGCAGCGGAGTCTCGTCGGTCCTATTAAGGGGCGGGGGGCGTGGCAAGCAGGGAGAGCGGACAAGGTGTGGCGAATGGTCTGAGCAGGGGCTTCTGGGAAACTGAGTCCCTCCTGCTCTGCTCGCAGCCCTGCCGCCGGTGTTACAATGCCTCTCACTGTCCGCTCCAAAGACAAACAGGCTACCACCCCAAACTGCGAAGCGGGACTCGCGGAGCGGGTCCGGCGAGCAGTAGCTTAGTCCAGGGAGTTAGTGGTGAAGGAAAACGGTTGACAGGCTGCTCCCAAACAACAACTGCAACGGTCAGTAGAGTCCCACGACGATTCAGTGAAGCAAAGGTTTTCTCCTCTCAGGGGCGGGGGGCGTGGCCAGCAGGGAGAGCGGACGAGGTGTGGTGAATGGTCTGAGCAGGGGCTCCTGGGAAACTGAGTCCCTCCTGCTCTGCTCGCAGCCCTGCCGCCGGTGTTACAATGCCCCTCACTGTCCGCTACAAAGACAAACAGTCTACCACCCCAAACTGCGAAGCTGGACCCGCGGAGCGGGTCCGGCGAGCAGTAGCTTAGTCCAGGGGGTTAGTGGTGAAGGAAAACGGTTGACAGGCTGCTCCCAAACAACAACTGCAACGGTCAGTAGAGTCCCACGACGATTCAGTGAAGCAAAGGTTTTCTCCTCTCAGGGGCGGGGGGCGTGGCCAGCAGGGAGAGCGGACCAGGTGTGGCGAATGGTCTGAGCAGGGGCTCCTGGGAAACGGAGTCCCTCCTGCTCTGCTCGCAACCCTGCCGCCGGTGTTACAATGCCCCTCACTGTCCGCTCCAAAGACAAACAGGCTACCTCCCCAAACTGCGGGATCCGCGGAGCAGGTCCGGCGAGCAGTAGCTTAGTCCAGGGGGTTAGTGGTGAAGGAAAACGGTTGACAGGCTGCTCCCAAACAACAACTGCAACGGTCAGTAGAGTCCCCCTTCTTATCCAGTATTACATATACTGAGCTACATGATCAGAGGGTGACCACTCAGGGGAGAGCAGATGCTTTATAAGTAGGAGGTCGAAAATGTCTTGACCAAAAAGATCAACAAGTGACCCACTCTCCTTGGGCTACCTGCCATCCACAAGGAACTTCCCTTTCAAAGAAACCTCATCCAAATCCTCAGACTCAAAATCCAAGGAGAAAATAAGCTCCACCTCCGCACTTTCTGAAGATTTATCACAAATGAGAACCTTATGTTTGCGCCCCTTGGATCTTTTTCCACTTTTCTTCTCTGGACCTTTTGCTTGCTTATCTTGTATGCCCTTGGCATGATCAATTTGCCTGTCAACACAGCAAACTTGTTCCACCACTGTAGATCTCCTTTTTTTCCAATCCCTTGCTGGCAATCACATGCCTCCTCTTACAGGAAGCTTTGCCTCCAGTTTTGAAATTTGCTTCTGCTACAGCAGCAGATCAAATGTTCCTCAACACTGGGGCTCTTTGTCATCAACATTCCCAACTTTTTTTCCATCCTATTTGAGACCTCCAAAGTTATTTTCTCAGAAGCCATATTGAGCATCTGCTCTCCTTTAGACTCACAGAAGGTGATACATGCTACATGCTACAGAATGTCACTAAGTACACTCTACCAGAAGCTTTAAGCATTTTTTTCCTACTAAAATGACAAGCTTTTTGATGAAAAAACTTCTTTCCCCTTAAACGATTTACAATGCTGTGAAAATGTCAAAACTGGCGTATCAGAAACCTTTACTTTCCCCTCAGGTTTATCGCCAAAGAACATGCGTTCTGTCATACTCTTCAACGTGAGGAAACAGACATCTATAGCAAGTCAGAACAGCCAACAGGGGCCGTAGCTCGCTTGCTCTAAGACTTGTGAATCGGGTTAACGGTCTAGACTAAAATGGATAACAATATGAACACACGCGATAACGCACCAGCTATGCAAGACAGTTACAACCGTGTCTAGCTGTGCGGCTCAGGGGCAGGTGGGGAAAATTTGAAAACTACTCTTTTTCCTGATAAAACTTTGGTCAAATCTCCCAAAACCCAACATTTCCTATCTCAGCCGAAAAATCTGCAAAAATGTGTTATGCAAGAGTAGCTGTGCGGCTCAGGGGCAGGTGGGGAAAATTTGAAAACTACTCTTTTTCCTGATAAAACTTTGGTCAAATCTCCCAAAACCCAACATTTCCTATCTCAGCCGAAAAATCTGCATTATTCGAACACAGACAACGATGAAGATGGGAGGTGGCCTAAAACAAACAAAGCCTGTAAACTGTCAATCAACAACAGTCGAAACATATATAAATTCTCCCACACACTTCAAAATCAATTAGTAGCTGCTTATGGTTAATCAAACTCATAAAACAGCATAATAATACTCGTCTATGCAAATAAAACAACATAATCTTTTGCAAATTCATTTAATGAATTAAAATACACCTAAATCACATTCCCACTCGAACACAGCATACCACATATATACATATATATATTTATCCTAACTCCGTTTCCTCACAAGCTCACGCAGCTTCCTCTGCCAGCAAGTAGACACCGGACACGGACCTCGAGGTACTTTACAAGTTTATTGCGCAGAAAGAGTCACAGACGTTTCGGCTCAGCGGAGCCTTGATCACATGATATATATATAAATACTTATACTCATTTAACTTACACACTAAAACACAAATGAGCCCACAGCACATATGAACTTACCTGCGTGAGGAGCAGCAATAAATGAAGGAAGAGGACAGGCTGCTGGAGAGGTTTATTATGTTTTGGAATGTTTAAAGAGTATAAGGGCTCAATTATTATGTCCGGTGTACTGCCACCAAGAGGCTGTCAGTGACAGTCTGCCCGACATCCAGAGCATCGGGCCAACCGCCGGATTAGAATGCTGGCGGTCGGACCGATTTGGGCAGGGGGAAAGACTGCCACCTCAGATAGGCTCAAGGACCACCATGTAAAGGCGGATGGAAAGGGACTTTGGGGTCCCCTAGAAGGGCCCCATCCCTGGTGAGCCTCCGCTATTGGGCAAAGGAGGCACATGTGGTGTACCCCCAAACAACCAGCAGGTGCCTGGCACACAGTGCATGGATGTCCAAAAACATCCTTTTTTCCATTGCGGCTTGTGCTGCAGCCCTTTTCTGGCCCGCAGCCCGAATGCCATGGAAAAAGGGATGTTTACGACAGCCTTCATGGTGGCTATTTCATAATTGGGCTGTCGGGACCGCCGACTCCTTGTCGGACGGTCTTGAGCCCGAAACGATGCCATCGTAATGAGGGCGGAAGTTCTAAACATTTTAAGATGCTCATGAGTGGTGGCAATAAAGGGATTTACTTCATAATATTGGCCTCCGGGTCTTGACAAAAAATCCCTTACATGAATAGTAAGACAACCTTTACGGTCAAAGTTGTCATTTTGGCAGCCTCAATTTGGCCTGCTCAAACATTTGCCAAATTATATTACGTCAATTACATAATACATCATTAGCTTGAGCAGGAAAACCACATTTTCAAACAGAATGCAGAGTGTGAATAGAGCTTAGGCAGGAATGTTTCCTTTATTTATTTGTTTATTTATTTGTGTTTTATAGAGCGCGAACTTGACCCGTTAGGGTATCAGAGCGCTTTACAGGATTAACAGGTTGAAAACAAGAGACTTGGAAGGGATGGTGGAAAACGTATTGGATGTAAAAACACTTTACGAGAAATTAAAGGTCCCAGATCCTTGGGAGGGATGTCCGTAGGTGCCGGTGGATAGCATCTGGATAGTCCAAGGTGTGGCAGTAAAAGAAAGAAGATCAACACTGAGGTGATTGCAACGCAAGCGATTAGGAAAGAAATGTGCCCATTTGCTCATTCCTGGTCTGGATATCTAGATACCGTGTCGATGTCTGTCAAATGTCACCCACACATAATGGTTAGAAGACACTCTCAATACGGAAAAGTACCTTATATGCCTCTAGGATGGTGAAGGTGTGGTTGGCCCCACCACACATCCTTATAAAAAAGTACAAAGTCACAATACCAGCAGAGTGGAAACTATGTGCTGAGCGCTAGAAGCGTGTAAATGGTATCTTATGTTCCACTTGTAAAAATGCACCATATCATCCAAGAAAGTCTTAACTTACGAGTGATGTTAATTCCCTTCATCACATGCATGCAACCCCCTCGCTCCAAGTTGTTGACACTATCCTTTGAAACTAAAATGTACAGAGAATCCCGACAGAAAGACAGAGATGAGAAATACTGATATATCTAAGGGAAGTTTCCAGAAGGTCTTAATTCTAAAATTAACAAACTTAGTACATTAAATTATAAATTAAGGAGAATATTTTTGCCTGCTATTTATCACCATAAATAGCAGATTAAAAGAATGTTCCCTTATGCCTAAGGACATTTTCCAGGTCATAATGCTAACATTAATAAATTAAGTAAGTACATTAAAATATAATTTAGGAAAATATATTTTTGTCATTAATGAGAATATAATTAATTCGATAATATTATTTATATATTAGTTTTTGTAATGCTGCCACCAAAGGCATCAAACCAATGAGAAAAAATGGTGCAGAATTCAGGACATAACTCGTTGAAAAAACAAACAATACAGTGCTTAAATAACGGAGTCAGTTGTCTGAGCCACAAGTAGCTGAGGTGGTTGCACAAACACCCTCCAAACTTGCAAGACACAATCCATGCAGTGTTGTTATTGTTGTGGAGAGCCTTATTGCCACAAGGGTCGCTTTTCTGTTTTCCCAAAAGGGGGAAATGGTTTACCAATGTTACCACAGTTTACGGGAAACCTCATTTGAAATAATGTGTTCTTTCTGCTCTGTGTAAACACTCATGCCCTATGCACGCAGGAGGTACCCATCTTGGAGGTATGGCCATCCCAATCCAAAAGAACAACAAAGTGATGTGAGGCAATGCAAACCTCACAGGTGGACCCATCCTAAGGGGGGTGAGCAAGACTGAGCCAGGTAACAGCTGCACCTTTTAAGACCGGCACCTACACCACCACAGCACAAGAGGACCAAGTGATCACCATAGGAAGCCACCATATAATGATGTCCACCGGAGCCAATTGTGACTGTGGGGTAACATGCTTACCACTCGAGAAAATTCCTCAATCAATGCTATACTTATGCGGGCAACAGACCTTGAAGCTTTTGAAAAATATGTAAACTAAATATATGAAAACTAACTTCATCATTCCCAGCGCCATGCACATTCAAGTCTGTAGTAGATCAAGGCCTAGGGAGGAATTTCCTACCAGTCCTTATACAGAAACAAAGGCTGATTTGTCAGGGATCCCCCATGTCCCCAGTTAGCTAGCAACATACAGCCACACTTGGGGTGCAGACATCGCCTCACACTCCCTCCTGCACCCTGGTGCCACTACACCTGCTGTATTATTGATAGCTATGCTTCTGGTCAAGGAAGTGAAAAAGGAAATTAGAAAGTGGACTATTAGTTAGGAAGGATGCAAGTCCTCCTCAAGTAATAAATCTGCACACTTCTGTCGAATGGGATCCAAGTACTGCGTTGTAGCACTTGACTCTGTAGGGCAGCAAGGCACAGATGATCAAGGCCGACACTGAGGAGAGCAGGTGAAGGCAAGTACCCAAGTTCAGTGACTGCTTTTACTTTTAATAAGGAAAATGTCTTTATTATGTAAATGATCCACAATACTACTCATTAATATACAAATATGGAATGGAAGGTGGAAATACCTGTGGTGACACCTTAATAGATCATACCCCTATTGAGCACTGACCCCTATAAACGTAATACCCCCTACATAGTCTAGACACAATATGATGGGGTGTAATGAATCAAAACGCAGTCCTGCTGACTTTCTCATAGGGGGTCACTGCATTTGTAAAAGCAGAAATATGTCATATTAACCCTAATACAACATCATTGAAACAACTAAGGATTATATGATCTTACAATGACGTTCAATAACATTCATTGGGGCGTGTAATGACTCATTGATAACTTTGTCATTCTCAATAAAGCATTTCAGTGACCTTCATTAATATATATATATAATAACTCACTGTTAACGACGTCAATAAACCATTTCCATGACCTTCAAAGAGACATGCAATGGTTTACATTTAACTTTGTTAAGTTTGTCATTGTCTATATAGTATTTACATTCTCAATAAAGAGTGTGAAGGAATATCGACCACTTTTACACATGCTGCAAGGCAGCCTTAGAACGAAGCAACAAGAGATCATATACTTTACAGCCTGTGGCTAAAAGTTCAAGCTCCACAATCGCTGGTAAAAGAATACCCTTCTTTCAGTGTCACTAATTTTATTTTACACACCCTCTTCCCCCCCTCCCTCCCGGGGGGAGACTTAAGGTACCTCTTTCTGGAGACTTTAAGTGTGCTTCTGTGGGAGTTGCTGCACTCCTAGCAGCCACCAGAACAACTACTTATTCATGGATGTTGCCCCTGCTCTTGCCAGGGGCACAATGACATCAAATAATGTAGAATAAATGCATGGGGCAAACCTTCCCAGCTGTTTTCTTCCTCGTTCAAGGCATTGCTTTTGATGTGCTGTGGGCCCTTTGCTATGTTTTGTTTATTGTTAAAAAGCACTCTTGGCATGACACATTTTCAGCGTGTGCCCAGGCCCAGTGGGGGACCAGTGATGGCATAGGTTGGGGACCACGGGCGAGCCCCTAAGCCCCCGCAGTCTATGCTGGCTCCTCACATGTTGCCCAGCTGTTTGCAGCCATGCAACAGTTGGCTTCCTTATACATAAGAATCAAATAAATCCATGTCACAGCTGATTCTCATAATACACTAATGTCAAAACGAAGACATTCTTGGCTCGTTGTTCTGCACTTCATAAGTGGGACAATCAGTGTGAGTTACTGGCCCCTGCCACAATGCTCATTACTTTAAAACTGCCATCAAAGGGGAATGGGGCAGAATCCCGACCTCACAGATAGATAGCGAGTTCATGTATAGCTGATAAATCTGCACTGTTATATAAGGATAGGATGGAATCAGTGATGAGTAGGTAGATGGACAGTAACTATCCTGGGGACAGTGACCCTAAAACAGGGAGAGAGAAATCTTAGTCCCCACATAAACCATATCATAACAACGAACAAACCCTGACCCAACAATTATCATTTAATATATCCCTTTACTCTATGTCTCTGCACTCATTAATATTAGGGCATTCTCGATATCTATGAGTCAGGTTCGGGTGTGGTAGAAGAGAGGTGCTCATATTGCTGGATACCATTTGATGGTACATTGCATGCTGACCCTCAGGAATGCTGGTAACTGCACTGTCCTCACCACTGCTCTCTTACCTCTTTCTATATATGTTTTCAAAAATTTAAGTTTATTTAGACCATTGATCTATAAACCACTGTTCATACTTTGTCATATAAAACAACATATCACAACTTCCTATTCTTAACAATAAAAGTCATATTATCCTAAAAACTTCATTTAAAACAATTTAAAACATAAAATTCATTTTGGATTATAAAGCTATTAGCTGCTTTAAACCTCCAGCCAGCCGGGGAACTTATAAACGCCCTGTATAAATCTCCCAATAGCTATCGCAATATCTAATTTTTCCATGACATCCAACAGCTCCCATGCTTGTGAACGCTCCTTAACATCATATTTTAAAAATATCGGGCGAAGGAACTGTTTACGTAAGTTTAAAAATAAATAACAATCCAATAAAATATGCAAAATATTACATTTCGTTCCTATCTTGCAGACACATTTGCCATCAGGATGCGTTAAAACTGCTTTTATTGCACTATTTATAATAACCGGGTTAATACCTATTCTTAACTTAAGTACTTCTATTCTTAACCAACGATTAGGTAGTAAATCTATGTAAGGAAAGCTTAAGTCTTTCGCCCAACCTGTACTCATAAATTTTACAGAGTCTTTCTTTCTCAAATACTCTTGGTCTGTTGCCCTCGAAATTTCTTTACCCTGTACTTTAAGTACACTCCTTATTACATTAATTTGAAGAGTCTTTGGGTCAATAGTCAAATTGAAGTGGTCACAAATGGCTAGGAGTTTTCTTCTTGTTGCCTTGGCCCATTTTAACTCACTAGTCTGAATTTCTATCATGCACCATTGTGACACCTTTGTGACTCCGCCCTGCCCCAAACGATTCCAGAATCTGAGAAGACTTAACTGCACCTGGACATTCCATGCAGTTAGGCCTACTTCCAATCTAATTGCCTGGATCATTGCTGAACTAGGGAGAGACAATAAAGATTTTAAACATTTCCCCTCCTCTTTATCCCAGGAGCTTTTGCCATCAATACAGAGTACTTCCGCACCATATTGGAGTTGAGGGGGAATCATAGCATTAAAGGCTGTCAAAAGAGGTTTGTGAGATATATCACCATAACTATGGTTGAATCTTTTCAGCCCACACACCGGTAAATGTGCTTTTAATTTCTGTGCCTCTAAATGGGTGCCCCACTTTAAGGACCATGTAAACCATATTCCGAGGTATTTATATTCACTTACAGTATCCAATTTGGTTTGGCCCAAAAACCAGCTAAACTTCGTACTTTTCTTCCCAAAGCACCAAACTTTTGTTTTGTCCATATTTACTGTAAGTCGCTTTACTGTACAATATTCATTAAAAGCATTTAACTTTCTCTGCAGACCCACCTCTGTTTGGTCCATTATTACAAGGTCGTCCGCATACAGTAAACAGGACAAATGCCTACCATTTATTTTTGGGCTTGCACCTCTGGCTGCGCCCAGGATGAGAGGCAGGTCTGCTAAAAATATGGCAAAAAGAAGCGGGGCGAGAACGCAGCCTTGCCTCAAGCCATTGTTTATAGCAATCTCCGGTGTAAGGCCACCAGAGGTGTCTTTAATTACCTGTGCCCAATTTTGGCTATGCAGTTCCTGGATTACCTGCAACAAGTCAGCAGGGGCCTCATAATTTCTCAATGTCTCCCACAAACAGTCCCTATCCACCAAATCAAATGCTGCGCGAAAGTCCACAAAGCAGCAAAACAATTTGCCCTGCAGCTCCATGGACTTCCTCGCTACAGCCCACAATGCGAAGCAGTGATCAACAGTTGATTGTCCTTCCTTAAAGCCACCCTGCTGAATTGGAACTATTGACTTCCGCTCCACCCACTCCTTTAAACTGCCAAGAATTATTTTTGAAAAGACCTTTTCACCAATGTCCAGTAAATTGATCAGCCTATAATTCTTCGGGTCCTTCTTTTCCCCCTTTTTATGCAAGGGTCTAATTATGGCCCCTCTCCAAGATTTGGGGAAGTTGCCTGAGTCCAGAATTGCTACAAACATATGAGATAAAAATCCTGCCCACCAGTCTATCAGGGTTTTAATTAAGACGGCGGGGAGATTATCGGGACCTGCTGCACGTGATAGATTCAACTTCTTAATAGTTTCTTTTACTTTCTCTACCGAGAAATCCGATTTTAACCCTTCTGCACGCCCTGTCCAAGTTGATTTATTCTTCTCCATTTCCGAGGACCTTCTAGCTTTATACAGATTACTTAAGTAATTTACCCATGCCGCCTCTTCCACAACGCAGCTCATTGTTCCCGGTGCCCTTCCTGCGGCTTCCTGTATTAACCTCCAGAACCCTTTAATGTTTTTGTTTTCAATTGTCTCTAAAAGGTTTGCCCAACATTCTTCTTTAAAAATCCTTTTCTGCTTCCTTACTAAGGATTTGTATTCTTTCTTCAGATTGAGTAGGAGCTCCAAATTCCCCAGATCATAACTATTCCTCTGATGTCGCTCTAATTTCCGAATAGCACTTTTTTTCTTCTGACATTCAGGGTTAAACCACCTGGGCTTGCCTTTGCTAGGCTGTGTTTTTCCCTTAGCCTGTTTCTTATCCTTTAGAAACACTCTAAGACACTGCACCGCCTGTGCAATTATATCCTCATACCATGCTACCTGACGACCTTCGATATTATCCTTTAATAAATTTTGTTGAAAGCATGCCAGTTTCTCAACATACTCTTCCGTCAATCTTGTAGTCAGGCGCTTAGGGTATTCCACACTTTGAGAGATCGCCCTATCACATGTACTTATTGACCCACCTACAACTTCACAAAACAGGGCATTATGATCACTGTCCCTCAATCAATCAATCAATCAATCAGAGCATTTGTATAGCGCACTACTCACCCGGAGGGTCTCAAGGCGCTGGGGGGGGGGTCCGCTACTGCTCGAACAGCCAGGTCTTGAGCTGCTTCCTGAAGGCGAGGTGGTCCTGGGTCAGTCGAAGGTGGGTCGGAAGGGAGTTCCAAGTCTTGCCGGCCAGGTAGGAGAAGGACCTACGCTTAATTACCCGGAACTTATTTATCAGTGCGTAGTTCCAAGCCTGAATAAAGATATAATCTATAGGGCATTGTTGATTACCTACTCTAAAGGTCTGTGTGGCTGGGCGATCAGGGTCCTTCCTGCCATTTAAACATATTAAACCCTTCGAGCCCAAGAACTTCCCAAGGGCTTCATCCTGATTGGAAGTTAAACACGTTGGAAATTCTGCTGATCCTATATTGTAGGCATTCAACATGTCCTCAAACCAGCGATCCAACCTTTCAAAATTTAATTTGTGGTTAAAGTCTCCCATCATCAGCAAATTATCCTTCCCGTACTTTTCTAATAGATCAATTAAATCCTTTTTGAAGAGCCCTAGTTCTATATTATATTCTTTTTGGGAGCCCCATTGCATATATACATTTATGATAATCAAATGGGCATCCTTCCCTTCAGCGCCAAGATGACATACCTTACAAACCAACAACCATTTACATAGTGACCTAATTAGTTTGGACTCTTTCACGAACCTGGTTGAGGCAAGGGTTCACGAACCTGGTTGAGGCAAGGGTTCACGAACCTGGTTGAGGCAAGGGTTTTCTATATATGTGTGCATTGCATGTTCTTCATATGTCTCTATGCTATAATATTCCACAAACACTGTTAGTCTCTATTTGGGACAGGGAGATATCCGTGACCTGTTGGAAACTGCTTCATTATTATTGAGGTAGACTTGGCAGTGACACATCTCTGTGCAAAGAAGAAAAACTAGGTAGTAGTTGAGTGTTATCTTTAGTTCTGTCAGGAAAAAGATTCTCACCACCTTGGTAGTAAGCCCGGGGGATCAAGCTGAATTATGCATGTACAAAGTAACCGCTTTCCCCTCTATCATCTCTAAACCCTTCCCCACCAAACACTCACCCTTATTTATAATTTCTCTTTTGCCTTACTGCCTCTTTCTACACCAGCTCACCTATGGCCCCACGTCACTGTTGGTACAACCATTTATAGATAGAAAGGGACAGACCCTTGCCCCCAACCCGTCCCTTTCAAGTGGTAGGGGTGTTTATCTGCCTTAGAGTGGATGTTTCAGAGATTCACAGAGCAATATGTTCTGGAACATACTTAAGAATAGGGGCCGTGTTACAAGTTTGGCGGTGTATCAGACAGCTAAAGCTGTGGTGGTGGAACTGGACCGCTAGACTGGCGGTCGAGCCACCATTTTACAAATACGGTGGTTGGACCGCCACAGGCCTGCCGCAACCACTTGGGATCAAGGATCCCGCGGCAGTGAGAGGCTCTAATATGCTGGCAGTGCTGCTGCTGCGCCGCCGAGTATATTCGGAGTTTCCTCACCGCCACAGTTTTCATGGCGGTGAGGCTGCCATGAAAAATGTGGTGGTGAGGTAACAATGGTGTGCTTGCATGGGGGCACATGTGTCCCCCTTTGTGCAGTTAACCCCTTTCCTGCATGGCATGAACTTTACAGTCCAAGCCGTGCAGGAAAAGGCTTTGGCGTTCCCATTGCGGTGCCTTTTTAATAGGGTTGGAGAGGTTAAAAGTGTGCAGGTGAGGCTGGCCGTCACAAGACAGCTTGCCAAAGTGACATGCGCACTTTAAACTGATGTCACCACTCCTCTCTGCTGCCCATCTGCAACACTAGCCCCGCCCTCGTAGCTCAGGCTGCCAGAGGAAAAAAATAAATGGTAATAAACTCAGTTTATCATCATTTTATTTTTCACTTTGGCTGCACCTGCAGCGGGGGCGGGGCAACACTCATTAGCTCATATTGAGCAGCCGCCGCCTAAGGGCTCCAGAGCCAGTAGAAACAACAAAGGGGAGAGCGGACAGCCTAGTCGAGTGCCCCTGTGTAACTAAAAGATGTACAGTTTCAAGTTTTATTTATTATGATAAGGAACTCTTTCGAGGTCCACACAAAAAAACAGAAAATATATACAAGAAAAAATACATAAAATGTCATTTTAACACTAAACACAAATGAAAAATAACATATTAATAAAGATCCAAGAAACATTTAAAGAAGCCATACAATTTAAAACAAAACATTTCATTAGGAGGGTTAATCAAGGCCATCTGAAATGACTGTGCAGAAAGAATATTAAGTTGTAAGCAAATTGGACGTAACCATCTGCGCCTGTAAGACATCAGGGCCGGACAAACAAACATGACATGATTTAAGTCCTGAACATGCTTTTGACAAAGATCACAAAGTGGAGAGTGACCATACCATCTGCCATAAAGAACTTTCAGCGGAAGCAGGTTTTGTCTTAATAAGTACACTAAGCGACGAACGCCATGAGGGATGTTCCAGTACATATAAGGTTGCGCTTTCCGCAAGAGGCATGATTCAATGACAGGAGTACAACCTTTTTTTAACAGACGGGAATCTCTGTCATGACAAAACCCCAATTCCCATGAAGAAATCTTCAATATAGATTTTAATTGGAAAGAGGATAATAAAAATAAGGTTTCTTCATCCAATTTCAATTGGGCCACAGCAAATCTAAAATTTTTTACAATCAAAGAATGTTCATTTAGACTTCCTAACAATTCACTTTTTATAAGAAATCTCAGAGTATTAGGTTCACTTTTTACTATGCCTACTACCCAACGAATGGAGCCAGCCAAACCTTGGGCCCAGCTGCTACGCAGGCCAAGTTCCTGTCTCATGGAAACAGTCGAACTTGCTGAACTAACAGATAGTAAGCTGCGCAAGATTTTCCCTTCCGTTGAAGATAAAAAACTCCATTGATTTTGCTCTATTAATTCTAAGCCATATAACAGGGAGGCAGGGACTTTTGCTCTAAAAACATCTAAGAGAATTGAGAAATGCCTTCTACCTGTAGCTTTATACAGGGCTACTAAACTCTTTCCCTGAGAAATAGCCTTTCGGGAGTTATTATCTATATGGGCTTTGTCACTTAGATTAGCTGTGACAATTTTACCAAGGAAGGTATAAAATTTCACAGTTTCCAATTTTTTCTCCCCCACAAACCATGGAAAATTCAGAAATTTAGGTTTCTTCCTGCCGGAGAAACACATCACTTTGCTTTTTGCCGCATTTATCAATAGGTAATGGTTTTCGGCATATTCAGACAGTGCCTGCAAGCGGTTATTTAAACCCTTCGGGGTAAGGTCCAGAATCAGGATGTCATCTGCATACATGAGGCATGCAATTGGAACCCCCCCCAAGGACGGGGCAATACCAGCGCACGCTGAAAGTGCAACAGGTAAATCGACTGTATAGAGGGAAAACAGCAAGGGGGCCAAAAGGCAACCTTGCTTTAACCCATTGGAGGTAAAAATTAATTTAGATAAGTCGCGTTCACCTCCCAATAGAACTCTGCACCAAGTATCAGAATAAAGTGCACAAATTAACTTAATTAAATATAAGGGCATACCCAAATCAGATAACTTTCTCCACAGTAATATCCTATCCACTTTATCAAAAGCGGTGGAGAAATCAATAAAAGCCCCATAAACCTGCCCGCCACGAACTTTGACATATTTTTCTGTAAGGACTTGTAAAGCCGACAGGTTATCTAGAGTTCCATGATTCTGTCTGAAACCTGTTTGTTCAATAGGTAGAATTTTAAAATCAGTTACCCATTGATTCATTAAAATTAGAATACATTTTGCGAAAACTTTACCTATGGCATCAAGCAAAGCGATTTGACGATAATTTTGAGGAAGATCTCTTGCCCCCTTTTTATATAAGGGGACAATGATACTTCCTTTCCAGGAGGGGGGGACTGTTCCACTAAAAAAACAAAATTTAAAAACTGGAAATAGGATCTTGCTCCAGAGTTCACTCTGTTGTTTTAATACTGAGATAGGGACTTTATCTGGCCCCATCGCACCCGAGGAACGCATGTTCATAATAGCAAATTCAATTTCCTTTTCAGAAGGACAATCAAATACACATGAAACATCATTGAAATCCACCATTTGTACTTGCACATTATTATTACTATACAGTTTCTCAATGTATTGGACCCAAATCTGTTCCTCAATGGGAATCGGAGTGGCACAGGCTCTGGTCCCACAGCCCTTGCCAATTAAAGACCAAAACAATTTTGCTTGACCGTTATAGGAAGCTTCCCTCAAATGTATCCAGAGGGAGTCTTCCTTATCACGTTTTAAACGGGCCTTAAGCCTAACTCTCCTTCTTTTTAAAATAGACAATTTATGCTTGGCTTCATAAGAAAGAGATAAATATTGCCCCCTTATTACTTTATTAATTTCTATATTTAAAGCCCGCAAGGAAGGGGGGACTGCAAGCGATTTTTTCACCCCAGGTTTTTTCTTTGCTGTTGTTGTTACCAAATCTAAAAAATTAGCAAAACTTGACAACTCTCTTCCATCCCAGAGAGATAAACTCTTAACAGTTTGATTCAAAAGGGGCAACAGACTTTCAAAACAGTGAAAATTCCAGAAACATTTCCCACTATTTGAGTCGAAATTCACCAGATCCCTCTCCATGCTCCAAGAGTCAACTTTCGGCAGACTGACGGAGACTGTAAGCAACAACGCATTATGGTCACTTAGATTAGACTCAATGACCTCCATATTTTTCAACTTGGAAAATAAAGCATAATCAGCCATGACATAATCAATGATTGAATTTCCCTTATGTGATTTATGCGTACAAGCTGCCGGGGTGTCAGAAGGAAGCCTTCCATTTACTATTAAACAGTCAGCTTTATATAGACCTTCTAGAACAAGTTTACCCCTTTTGTTAGTTTTAACTTTGACAGGGAACTGGGCCGATGGGATATTCAAAGATTCTTCCCTAAGTTTATTTCTGAATAAAGCTAGCCCACAATTGGAAATATTACAGTTAAAATCTCCAAACATTAATACATAAGGAGGAGAAATGACATCCATCACAGCATTTAAGAAGGAAAATAGCGTGTTGATGCCACCATTATAGCAGCAATTTGGGGGGATATAGATGTTTATTATTATCAACGATCTTTTAGGGCAATCCTCAAAAACGTCTTTTAGGGTTATTGCTTGAAACAAATTCCCTGGATCGAGATAATGAGAATACTTCCATTTTATTCTATTTGTTAACATACATGCTATACCTCCCTTTGCATGACCTCTTGTAGAGGAGATTGCGCTCTTTTCTAAAACAAAAAAATCCTTTTCTAACGCTATTCTACCTTCCACCCATGTTTCTTGTAAACAGATTATATCCACCTTATGTGAATACAAAAAGTCTAATTTCTCCTTGCAATCTTTAAAACCTGCTGTGTTCCACGAAATAATCTTCAGCTCTTTGTTAAAAATTTAAATGCGGTTTAAGGCCGGAAGAAGCTTTACTTGCTAAAACTCCCGGGAGCCAACTCCATTTAGATTTATCATCCTTCAACATTTGTTTCAAAGGGGGATTTTTATACAACACTTGCCTTTCATTCCTGGACACACATATTTTTAAATCCTCTAAAAGATGTACAGACAGAAAGCCCCCTCAGCTGACCTTTGCCGTTGGGGGTGGATGGGAGTCATATAGGAGCCATACCTTGGAGATGACATTGTCTACGAGGTCCATTTTCATCATCATTGTAAAGAAGTTGAGTCACTCTACCCAATCAAACGCCTGCTCAGCATCAAGGGAGAGTGCCAGTATCTGCTAATGGACATCTCTGACACAGCACTGAACATGGGAGAAGGTCCATTTATGGTCGCATGAAGTGTGGATTGGGACGAAACGGATTTGAGACTAATGGATCAGTTGGGAAATCACTTTTCCTAGTCTAGCCGCCAAGATTTTAGCAAGGATTTTAAGATTCCCATTGCACAAGGAGAATGGGAAGTAACTAGAGCACTCCAGTGGTCTTGGACTTCCTTAGGGATAGCTGTAGTGGTAACCTCATTGGAGATCAACCCCAAGGAACCTGACCCACTGCTTCCTTATATGCGTGGGTCAGTAGGGGGAGCAGTATTGTTTTACCTCTTATATAAAACTCTCCAAGAAATCCAACCTCTCTCTGAGAGTTACAGGTGGGAGTTGCTGGTATGGCGTCGGCCACTTCCTCCTATATAATTTCGACCCTCCATAAAAGTCTGTCCCTCATCCATGAGGAAGGTAGATGAAGCAAAGTGAGTTCTGTCTCTTTGAATCTTTGACATATTATCTAAACCATAATGTCCAATAAACAAGATTGCAAAACAAAATATCTAAAATAAAACTACTTTTTTGTAACTCTTATAATAAAAGTTTAGCTATATCCATCTTTCCAGTCTGCCTGCTTTTTGCATCTTCCTATTGAACCCCACATGGGTTTCCATTCTCTAACCCCATGCCACATTACTAGTAGCTATTAGTAATTGATACTTTTCAATATTTATCTTTTAGATATTAGTTTTGTTAGTTATGCCTACCAATATTTTGAATTTACAGATCTACCCTTCTCTCAACAGTAACTGGAACACTACACCAGGAGTTTTGATCAGAGAATTACATAATGGTAGTGAATAACTCTGGATTCTAAACCTTTTCGGGATGAAAGTGGTCAGGAACATTTCCTCACTTTTTCCGTGGCATTCTGTAAATGCCCTGCATTTATTTAGGCTGACAACCATGATTAACAAGATTCAAACTACGGCAGTGCAAGTGATCTTTAAAAATGTGACCGTATCTTGTTGGTCCATTGACAGCTTCCCTGGTTTCCAGAGAAGCGCCATGTCCAGTGGAAGGCTCACTGATTCACTCATAAGGCTTTCTATCAGATGATACCTTTAGGTCATTGAAAGACTTAGGCCTTTTCTTCCAGGGCAGGTTTGTAATCCATCAATGCTCTCTCTTGGGGATTTTTTCTAACCTTTTTGGAAGATACAAGCATGGCAGGGCCCATTCCATTAATCTGATTGTTTGCCCTTAACCCAATGCTTTCTCCTAATAATATTCTGCTTTTCATGAAAGGGTGATAAAACCTAACTCCATTCAGTGGATCATCCTCATTATTCTGTTTCTCTCTCTAATGAAGGAAGCCAACAGGTGTTATCAAGAAATCAAAAAACACAGATACAAAAACATTAACCATTAAATGGTCACAGCGAGGAAAAATATTTTCTAGGTTTTATTTAAACAAATAATAAAATGGAAACACTAGCAAAGTGGTCTCTCTGGTGCTGGGCCTTATTCTAGGACCTGGCTGCTCTATATTTCATCGGAAATAAGTACTTCATAAATAATATTGGTCAACTTGCTTGAAGATGAATGGCGAAATGAGACTGATTAGTTTATAAAGTCAAACATTTCACTAGATGAATAGGGGGTCCACTGTTGAAGAATTAAGTTTAGATTTTAAGCAGTGCTTTAAGTGTTGGAATTTCCTGAATTGAGACCTTTTGAGGTGAAAGGCAGCCTTTAATGTTTCAAACGTCTTGATGGTATTGCCCTCCAATAGTTGGCCTACAAGTTTGCTCCATTATCAGACCTTTACAGCCTATTCACCACAATTTGGAGAGCAGTATTGTCCAGATGGGGCAAAGGTGTGAAGAAAGGCATTCATTAGTATTCATAAATATTTATATGCTGCAAGCCATCTATGTTTCATATATTTTTGAGTAACAGATGTTGTGAGTCTGATGAGTCAATGAAAGTAGCATAAGTCCATGATGAAGTTTTGATGCTTCCCTTCCAATGACTTTCTATTGTAAGTCAGTCCGGTGTTTCTGGTTTCTTGGAGAAAAGGGTGGTCAGATGTGTCAGGTGATGGGCCAGGTAGTACAGCTGTGTATGAGGATGTAGGCCTCCCGAGGTCATGGCGGCATAACGTTTTGGGACAGCGAAACTTGGTTGTTTTAGGTTCCACACGTAATTTATAATAATTTTATCTAAGTCATGGTGCATTGCTCGGGAGCAACTGCAGTTGCAGCATTTGCATGATATATATAAATTGTGATGAAACCACCATTTTAATTGTTTGTACTTTGACCAAAAAATAAAACTGTAGCCTAGATCATTTTAATATGCAAGTGGTCGTTTTGTCTTATAGGATTGAAAAGTTATTGCAAAGTATTGCAGAGAAGTTTATGACAACGTGGATTGTCTGCATAAAGTAGTAGTTTGTGTTCCATCGCTGGATAAACTATAAACATATTTAGATTGCAGGATTTTAGCATCTGAAGGTTCCAGGGTTAGAAAGAAAAAGAGTGGACATAGAGGGCAGCTCTGTCATGTTCCTCTACTAATTGGGCTAGTGTTCAATCAGTAATCAGGAGTCATGCCCTTTCCACAGTATGAAATAAGTGTTACCATGCCACCCTATCAAAGGCCTGTTCTGCCTCCAGTGAGAGGACTCATTTGGTATCTTTGATATGTTTTACATGCCATATTTGATTTTTAAAAAATAGTCCCCAAGTGATGGCTGATGGACCTCCCAAGGACAAAGTCCACTTGATCATGATGTATCCATATTGGAATACAATTTCTCATTCTCATTGGAAAGAGTCTTTACATTCGAGTTATTGGGAGAACCAGATCAGTAACTGCTGATTTGCATGGGGTCACCACAGGTTTGAGGAGGAGGGAAATAGAAGATCTGCTCATTTCTGGTAGAAGATATCTTTGTCTTCAGCCTCTGTAAAAAAAAAACTTGCTTAGCAGTGGAGTGATGGCACCTATATTAATCTAGTAGAATTCAATAAGGAATCCATTGTCTCCTGGGGTTTCCCCGACTGACATATTATTGATAGCTTCCATAATATTTTCTTCTGTTACATCTTTTCCCAGTTACATCGCTATCTCACTGGTAAGCTTAGGTAGGTGAAGGTCCTGAAAAAAGGTCTCTTCTGCTTCATTGTTTCTAAGCATTTCAGAATGGAGTTTCTGATAAAGATCAACCAATTGCATGGTGATCTAGATCGGATGGTTGGGAGTGACTGTGAGGAATACTATTGCTTAAGTTATAATACATATAGCCTAGCTGCTTTCTCTCCTTGTTCATAATGTCTGAAATTAAGCCGAGCCAGTTCAGCTTGAGAGGTGAACAGAGAGTTGAGGTTGAACTTGGTTTTGAACAGTTTTACAGCATTGGCATATGATTAGGATTTGTATGTATCAATAAGTTTCCTGACATTGTCTTCTAAGGTTTTCTGAGTGTGAGCCAGCTGTCAGTCTCATTGCAGGTAAGGATCTTCTTCCAGAGGCAACAGAGAGCCGTGTAGCAAGAATGCAGACTCTGCCAGCCTTGCTGCAATATGTTATGTTATGTTAATTTTTCTTATATAGCGCATGGCTGCCCCAACAGCAGGGCGTCCCAGCGCTTGCGGAAAAACCAACCAGGGGTGGCAGCGGAAGCCAACAGAAAGGGTACTGTGAGAAGCCGTAGAGTCGGCTGTCTAGATGGAAGCGAACAACCAGGTTTTGATACATTTTCGGAAAAGCCAATGGTCTTGTATGGCACGTGCTTCAATGGGGATGGAATTCCAGAGAGCAGGGGCCAGAGACCTGAAAGAGCGGCCACCCGCTCTGCTCCTGCGAACCCTAATAGTGCAGGCTAGATGGTGATCGGCAGAGCGCAAGACCCGAGTGGGAGTATAGGGGATGCAGAGTCCTTGCAGTATTTGAGGGCCCTGGCCGTTGAGAATTTTATGAGTTAAACAGAGGGACTTGAATTCAATTCTCTGTTTCACTGGAAGCCAGTGGAGTCGGTTAAGGAGATGAGAGGTGTGGCTATGTTTGGGTAGAGCAAAGAGAGTGCGAGCAGCTGCGTTCTGAGCCCTCTGCAGTCTTTTGACGACTGACTAACAAGTCAGTCGTCAAAAGACTGCAGGACCAAAGAGTATTCAAACCTATACTGGGCTTCTTCGAGCCACCGACCCGGCAAGTTATACTCCAATCTCTGGTCTTATCACACCTAGACTATTGTAATGGACTGCTGCTGGGTACTACCAGCAGAAGTCCATTACAATAGTCTAGGTGTGATAAAACCAGAGATTGGACTATAACTTGCCGGGTCGGTGGCTCGAAGAAGCCCAGTATAGGTTTGAATACTCTTTGGTCCTGGGGCTTCTCGGAGGCCTTGAGTACTGTGCCGGCTGGTGATGTCTGCGCCTGCTCCATGGAAGCCAGGCGGTCTTGCGGTAACCCAGTGAAGAACCGTACACCACCATAGTGGTTGTCAGGGCAGTTGTCAATTCAGGCTGCTCTGCTTATATGAGAAGACTCAGGCCAGACAGGGCGAAAGCCCCCGCCGCGCTCTGGTCCAGAAATATCTACTCTGCTCCCCATGGGCTTCTTGCGCTGGTGCGACTAGACCACAAGAATATAGAGACTGCCCTTGGCCTCGGGACAGATGGGCTGTGTTGGCCGGCCAGGGCCGTGTGGGGTTGCAGCGCTGCTGCTGAATTCTGATAAAGTCCTCAGTTTGATAGTGACTTAACGAGGAAATGTATTGCAGTATGTGTAGAATGTTCCTCTGTACAATGCGTCACTTCTGCCTCTTGATGTCTATAGAGGGGTGAAAATGAGTTTAGTTGATGTGCTTTGGGCATTGATGTTCCTAGTGACTACATCCGTATGTGGGAGCCCTCCAATCAGAGGCTGGGTCTACGATTATTACACTTTGCATGATCGCTGTGTGTTGGCAGATGGACGCTTATTACACCTGGTGTGGGAACTGAATTTGTTAAATAATCTGACAGAGTGTTTACCCCATAACACCTGCTGATTGTTAACTAGCTGTAAATCATTTGAAATATTGAACCTATCAATCCGTAGAGGATGTTGCAGTTTAATTTGTCCGAGATCAGTTCCCCATGACTTATGTTCTCTTTTACTCGATTAATAATCATCATTTCTGGTTAAGCAGCTTCTTTGATGGCAATATTCTCTGCTGGTGTTCCGTTCTCTAATTATATGTTCTGTATCACATGGAATATTTGAAAAAATCTACGGTGTGCAGAGTCACTAGTGTTGCTCGGTTTTCCAGCCTTCTGGGAAGTCTGACAGCTTATCAATCAAGATGGTTTTTTCTCATTTTTCTTCAGTCTTTCCTCTTTTCGTCTTGTCTTTTTTTTTATCAGTTAGATGTTTGACTTGTGGCATGGAAGAACTATCTGAAAGGCAGTCTGCAGACTCCTTCATAGCTGCTTCTGTGGTGAAAGTATGATGAGTTTGTCCAAAGACAATCACTGCCTGCAGTCTTCCTTGTCCACTGGACTGGCGGTGGCTTTGAAACCTGCTGGACTTTCAATGTTGGCTCCATTGCTTGATTTGTTCAACTCCGTAGATTGTGCAATATAACTTGTCACATTTTCTGTAGATTGGCAACAAGAAACGACACTAGTCCCAGATGGCTGCAGAGCTTATCTATAATAAGTGATCATACGCAATACAGTCTCCTATTGAGATTATGGAGTGTGCTCAATTTGGTTTCTAAATTCTTCATTTTTGTGTACATATTAATTATGGAAATGGCCAGCGGTTGCATCAAATTGTTTTGGAGTTCGAGTTTGTGAGATTCCCATGTAAATGCATTCGTTGCTGCCAATATGGTTGAATTATTTGACATGAGCATTGTGTCAGTTGATGAATTATGAGTAGGCTTGTGGATGCCACCCGTGAGGTTAGCCCCTGAGGGTGTCATGTTTGCTCAATTTCTTCTAGCAGTTTTGCATCTGCATCATTTATAAGGAATCTGACACAATTTCCAGTCTGATTTCCCTTTCCATAATTAAAGGGGCGAATGTAAAAGGGAGATGAAAACATTCCATTAGACCATACATCATCTACAGTGGCCTCCGCCTTCTTACAAACATGATGAATTTACGCTACGGTCTCTAAGTTATGAAGCAGATGCACCAAAGGTGTCGAGCTAATGATATTTTAATTTAATGGTGCTGAAGTCGGTGTTAAATGATCAGCTGGCTCTAATGTAGGGGAGAGCTAATGTCTTAAATATAACTTCTCTCTTTGCGGCACTGATGATCTTGTGTTGAGCCGCCAGCTGAACCAATTGGATTGGCGTTGAATGTTAGACTGGACATCCTTTGGAATATATCACCCTAGCCAGGCGAAGAAGGATTGCCCGAGACTGGATTAGATTGTATATGGTACTGTTTGACTGTCCAAGTGACTGCCTTTGATTTGTCTTTTTATTGGTGGTATCCTCCTCCAGATAAAATGTGTTGCGTCGTTAGTGGGGCCCTTTCCACTTAGGCTACAAGTATTGCATTGATTTTTGACTGTTTGCTTCTTTCCTTGGACATTGTGTTCTTGCGTTGCATAATAAAGATTCTGTGAGAAGGCAATACTAGTTTTCAAATGTCTCACGGCTTGTTCGCTTCATGGTATATGTTGTGGCCCCTTTATGGTAGACATTAAGACGACATATCACAATTGTGTGCCTTTCTATATTTATAAACACAGAGTATGGCGCGTCACAGATGGTTTGCCACTTGTATATTATCATGGGCAGTTTGTTGCATGTTGCATGTTTTGTTCTTATGGGCAATAAGCCACAATGTTATAAAGCCTTCAGTGCTGTGCTTACCACTATGTGTGCTGCAGCCTGCTGCCTCACCCCCTTCTGTAAGTATCTGTCACCTCAATGTTGGCTTACAAGAATGTGGGTAACTGACAGAAACCCTGGGGGTGACCGTGTATAAGGTTGCTGCATATGGGAGTGCGTGAGCACAGCACGGGCACAGCACAAATGGACACAGGCCAGATACAAGCAAGAATTTTCAAGTGCACTGCTTTGGGTACAGGTCTTGCCACACTAAAGAGCGTGATTTGTATTGCAGAGCCCACCTTCTGCCAGAATCTTGTACCTCCTGTTCAGAATCTTTTTGCTCAGCAACATCCCATCTTATTTCCCCATCTGGTTTATAATTTCAAAATTTATTAATATAATTAGGGGTCCAGGGAGGCCCCTGTAAGTAAAAAAAAGAGTATCACTTTTTAAAAATAAATCCCATACAGTAGATGAGGCAGAGTGTGTTATTTTTACATATTCACACAATATATGTGCACCGAGTTAACTTTATAAATCTTTTTTCCACTAAATATTTCACGTCTCCTCTTGCTGTTTTCCAGAAATCCTACTCCTTTACAAAGGCTTCTCAAGCATAGATGAAAGTGTTGATTTTTTAATATCTCTGACACAACAGCCTGTTTTTGTGTCCATTTCAGGTTCACTGGACAAACATACTTACTGTTCGGCCCCCCTTTTCAATCGGTCACCCTTAGACAAGGTAATCATTTTACCACATGAAACAACTTTAATTTCTACACACACCATTTCAACCCTTTTGACTGACGATAAGAAGATGGCTGAGATTACAAATCAGGACCTTCTACTTATTACTGAATCTCCAATCTATACTTGCTCAAAACATTAGAGTAGTCTTCCTAATTACCATATTTAACCTCACTAACAACCAGCCAAGCGCCAACACGGCTATTGCTAATAGTAATGGGTAGCTAGGTACTTTATCACTTCTTCAACCGGACCAACCTCAGATACAACAATAAATAAAAACAGATAACGGTAGGAACTGCAAAACATCTGCAGGTATTTATTTAGTATTCTCTCAGCTGATAGTCCCACCCTTCACACAAGCATCAGGTATCTCCCAAGGGTCTGACTGGAGCTGTTGGAAATGGCAGCACGTGTCCTAAATATCATGAGCGATGTGCCATGCTGCATTTTAAGCCCTCCTTCCTCGCCCAAGTCCCCAAATTCTAAAACCACACTGTGATCAAAATTTCCACCTTCAAACTACTGGGTTTGACATTTAGGAGACAACCTGTTTATATTTAAAATGATAGCAATGCTAGGTGTTTTCCAATAAGAAACAATGTGACATTATAAACAGCTCCCTTTTACATGCACTAAAATGAAGACGCCCTTTTTTCAAATATTCTTCATCTTTGCTTGTTTCTAACCTGGATAAAGCAACTCATTTAAATCCTCAATATCCTGACCTCAGTTCACTGTGTTTATACCCCTTCAATGCTGTGTAGTGGAATATGCCATTTTCAGGCTGAATTTACAGATCTAATCTATCTGCACTAAGAAACTACACCTCCATTGTCTAAAGGTGCCAAAAGGCAATTGAGTGTGAGCTATATGGTTAATGTTAATGAAATGGATATGAATGATAATGAACCAAATTCCTAAATATACCCACCCATTGGGCACTTTCTGAATGTCCCTGCTGACAACTCATCTATCCCCTCTCCTCGACCTATCGGCGGTGTTTGATACCATATCAAACAGCAACCTCCTATCAAGACTTAAACCCAGCGGTATCTCAAATACCGCCTTAGAATGGATAAAATCCTTCCTTTCCAAGCGCAGACAAGTAGTGTCCCTGGGAACATTCTTATCTGTTGAACGTACCATCACAACTGGGGTGCCTCAGGGGTACACGCTAAGCCCATTGTTATTCAACATTTGTATGACTCCACTCATTTCGCTGATCATATCATTCGGGATCAAAGTCACTTCCTAGGCAGACGATATTCAAATGATCCTATCCCTAGATCAAAACTCCAAGGATGCAGAACTCAACTTCAAAAGATGTCTAACCAAGGTCCTTCAGTGGATGAACGATAACCACCTTAGGTGCAACACCAACAAGACCGAGATCCTACCCATAGGGAAAGAAGTCTCATTTTTACCAGGCAATTGGTGGCCATAGGGTACTTCAGCCCGCCTGAGACTGCGAAGGTAGCAAGAAATCTAGGAGTGCAGTTTGACTCCGCCCTCACCTTCCAACCACACGCAGTGAAGGTTGCAGGGACTTGCTTCAGCCTTTTAAGGTCCTTGAGTAAAGTTTTCGATCTACTCCCACTCGCTGCAAGGAAATCAGTAGCAGTCGCCCTAATCCTTTTGCGACTCGACTACTGCAACAGCCTCCTGGCAGCAGCCAGCAAAAAAATATTAAAAAGACTCCAAGTAGGGAGGAGCTTCGCGCACATCCAAGATGGACGCGTGAGCAGAGGGCTCCCGAGACCCTTTCCGCCTCCCACACCTATCCTGTAAATAATCCTGATTTGGACGACGGGTACTTATCATTGATGCCCTGCTGATGCCCACATTCTTTCCGGAAATCGAATTGGCCGCCGGGAACTGGACTTACTGCACTTTGAACTTTGTGGCCTACATCGAAGGCCATCCGGGGGCTTGAGTCCCCGAGGTACCCAGGTGGCAATTGAATAACAACGGCTGGTGCGGCACGTTCGCTGCCCCTGTGGTACTTTCGGTTTCGCTTTTGGTCATTGTGGACAGCGACTTGCTGCCGATCGGCGCACCAGCTCTGATTCTGCTGCCAACCCTCAGCCGACGTTGGATCCTTGCCCTCTCGCCTTTACAGGCTTGCCACGGCGGTAATCATTCTGACCAGATCCCAGAGGTTCCGTCAGAGCTCGTCGCCCATCATGGCGGGCAGGGCGGTTGTCGAGAAGCGCACCACCAGAGGCCCATCCCGAGGAGGGGTTGCCCAATCCCAGACTATTGATCGCTTTACTCGTCCGAAGGGCTCCCCAGGCGGATCGAGTGGGGCCCTCGAGGAAACTGGTGATGGTGCCCCTGAAGCTGAGGAGCCAACCTTGAAGGACGTTATGGGCGCCATTGCGGGTGTTCGGACTACCATGGGCCAGCAGTATGAAACCTTGGCAGCTAAGATAGACACGGTGGCGATTGAGGTCAACCTCATCAGGGCGGACTTGGGAAAAACCAATGAACGGGTCAAGTCCCTTGATATCAAGACTGCGAGTCTGACCACGGATGTCTCGGATCTCCAGACCACAGTCCGCAATCTCCGGACTACCAGTGACCTGTTTGCCCGTCGGCTGGAAGATTTCGAGAGCCGGGCCAGACGCAACAACGTCCGCATCGTGGGTGTTCCGGAGAGCTGCGCTGACTTATCCACAGATGTCCTGGTGGAAGACCTCGTCTTGAACCACCTGGCACCAAAGGGCCTTAGTAAACTTTTCGCTGTGGAGCGGGGTCATCGAGTCCCTGGTGGGAAGCCTAAGTTGGGAGCCACTCCGAGACCCATAATAGCCAGGATTTTTAATTTCCGGGACAGGGACGCCATCCTGCAAGCCTCACGTACGACTGGCCCCACCAAATTTGAGAATGTGTCGGTCAGTTTTTACCCGGACTTTACTCAGGCTGTGCAGAAACAACGGATGGGCTTTACGGGAGTGAAAAGGCGACTCAGGGACATGGGATTGAAATACGCTATGCTTTTCCCGGCCCGCCTGAGGATTGAACATGAAGAACGTGCGCTCTTTTTCGACCGCCCTGAGGTGGCCAGTGACTGGTTAGACACTTTGTCGATGCGCCATGGCAGCCCGGAGAACTCGCTGGGCGCCGAGGGCGGCTTGGAAGAACAGGAGTAGTGAGTCTACGTCGGCGTGCCTGACTTCACGACTGTGGCTCTGTGACTGTTATGTTCTTACAGTATGGATACCCGGGGGTGGGGGGATTCGGGACTCTTCCTCCTCTGGGGACTTTCTCTCTTCTTGTAGGTTAGTTTAATGGGGCGACAGGCACACTGCAAGTTGGGGTGGCTCTTTGGTCTACCGCAGGGGTGCAGGGTGGGGGGTTTGTGTTTTGAGGGTTCACTGGGGGTGGTGGGGGGGACTTTTCTTTCTTGTTTGTTTCGAGGCTGCGCTTTGTTCTATATTTGCTGCTATGTGCCTGTTTCGGGCGGGGGGGGCGGAATGTTTACTTCTGGGATGGGGGTAAGGGGCTGAGGGTGTTGAGCTGGAACGTCAACGGTCTTGGTGATAGGATAAAGCGGGGGATAGTAATGCAATATTTGAAGCGATGCTCCCCAGATGTAGTTTTGCTCCAGGAGACACACTTAGTAGGTAATATGTGCCAGGTACTGAACAGACGGGGTTACCGATTGGTGGCCCATTCCGGCTTTACCACTGGGTCGAGAGGGGCGGGCATTCTGGTTAGGAACTCCCTCCCCCTGGAGATAGATGGTACGGTGTTGGACGACAGGGGCCGCTACCCGGCTATTAACGGGAAGGTGGGAGGGAAAGTCTATCTCCATATTGTCTGTGTATGTTCCGCCTGGTCTACAGTCCACCACATTCACTGATTTGGGTAGTGTGGTTCTGGGGCTTCCTGACGGCTTATTGGTAGTGGGTGGCGATTTTAATTCCGTGGTTAATGGGGAGAGGGATCGTAGCCCCCCCAGACTCCTTCCCGCATCGCAGTTATGGCTGGGGAAATTTTTAGACACGTTTGGTCTGGCGGATTGTTGGAGACAACTGCACTCTGGACAGCTCCAGTACACCTTTTACTCGGGAGCTCATGGGAGTCTCTCGAGACTCGATTATATCCTCGTACCGGCGGAGCAGATGGTCCTGTCAGGGAAATCAAGCATTTAGCTAGGGGGGTCTCCGACCACTCCCCGCTCTGGCTCACTATTGATGCACAGCTGGGGGCTGAGGGTCGGATTGCCCCGATCAATCCATGGCACTTTCACAACCCCAAAATTAGATCGGAGGTGGTCAAGTGTATGGACCTCTACTTTGCTGAGAATGAAGGGTCGGTGTCCTCCCCGGTCTCCTTGTGGGAGGCTTATAAAACTGTGATTCGTGGTCAGACTCTGTCCTTGATTGCTAGCGAGAGGAGGAGCAAAAATGAGGAGGTGGTGGGCTTGGAGACTGAAATTGCTGGGTTGGAGGAACAGTTGGAGTCTGGGGTTACACCTGAGCGACTGCACTTTTTGGCTCTTAAACAGTCTGAATATAGGGCTTTGGTGACTGACGCGGCCAAGGCAATGAATCGTGTGCAGCAGGGGCGTTTGTATGATGTGGGTGATAAAGCGGGAAAGTTGGTTGCTTGGCTAGACAAACGTGATAGATTGAATCGGGTGGTGCCTGTGGTTGAGAAAATGGACGGAACGCGAGTGGTGGACCCGGTTGAGATAGTCGAGGTTTTTGCCCAGCATTTTCGGAACGTTTACGCGCCGGTCTCGGACAGGCCGGAGGGGGACTCGCACTTGTTGCTTCGTGATCTCGCGTTGCCTAGCCTCTCAGAATCGGACAGGGTGCTTATGGAGGCGGACTTTTCCACTGATGAGGTTGCGCTCGCCATCCGCTCCCTTCGCTCGGGGAAGGCCTCCGGTCCGAACGGTATACCAGTCGAACTGTACAAGCTATGCCCTGACAAAATGGCACCGTATCTTTGTCGGATGTTCTCGGCATCGCGAGACCTCGGGTCCCTTCCCCGGGATCAAAGGCTGGCGTCCATTGTGGTCATCCATAAAGATGTCAAACCCCGTGAACACTGTTCACCATATCAGCCGATATCGCTTTTGAATGCGGAACCCAAGATCCTGGCGAAGCTTTTGGCTAACCGGTTGATCACGGTGATTAGCGATTTGATCCACCCGGACCAGTCTGGTTTTATTCCCCATCGGAATACCGCGCTCAATCTTCGCCGTCTTCACGGTGTCTTGGCGAGGGCGGGGTCTCTTAATGAGCCGGCCATCCTGGTTTCTCTTGATGCCTCGATGGCCTTCGACACGGTGGAGTGGCCATATCTGTGGGCTGCTCTTGCTAAATTTGGTTTTGGCCCGAAGTTCATCGAGTGGGTCAGGCTTCTGTATGAGCAGCCGCTGGCTCAGGTGGTGGTCAACGGCAGGGCCTCGGAACCCTTTGTTCTCGGACGCGCCACGAGGCAGGGGTGCCCTTTGTCGCCGCTTCTATTTGCGCTTGCCCTTGAACCCCTTGCTGCGTTGCTCCGCTGGGAGCCCTCGCTCAAGGGTATTCGATGGTCCTCGGACTTCGAAGATCGCGTATCACTCTATGCCGACGACATATTATTGTACCTGACCTCCCCCCGTAGGTCACTAGGAGTCCTCTTCGACGTTTTGAGTTCATTCGGAAGGAACTCCGGCTTAGTTATCAACTGGGCCAAGTCCTGTATTTTCCCACTCACTGGAGACTCACCCTCTCTGCCCCGCGCTTGCCCGATACCTGTTTCTAGAGGTGGCTTTAAATACTTGGGGATCTATATTTCATTGAACCCCGTGGTACGCTATGAGCGGAATTTATTACCCCCGCTTGCCCGGCTTCGGTCGGACGTTGCGGCATGGTGTAGTTTGCCTTTGTCCCCCTTGGGAAGAGCGACCTTATTCAAGATGATGTCTCTTCCCAGTTTCCTGTATGCCGTCCAAAACACGCTTGATCTGGTTCCGGCCAGTTATTTTCGTGAAATTGAGGGCCTCCAGAGGAGACTGGTGTGGGGCGGGCGGCCCTGCATTGCATTGGCAAAGTTGACTTTGCCCTGGTACGACGGTGGTATAGCATTGCCTGATATTAAAAGATACTACTGGGCATCTCAGTTGAGCGCTGTTAACCATGCCATGTACGGTCCAGTTCGGAATCCCGCATTTGCGATGGATAGGTGGCAACTGCCCGGGGGCGATTATAACAGAGCGCTCTATTCTAGAGCCGCCAGGAAGAACCTGACGGGTCCCAATGGAGTGGCGGTGCGAGTGTGGGGTAGTGCGACTGCGGCTACGGGGTGGACGGGTAGGCTGACTGGGGCGACCCCCCTATATGCCGCGGAGAGGTTGGGTGAACTATGGACGTCGAAGGGTTTCGATAGATGGGACCTTATTGGCATGAGTAAAGTGGGCGACCTCTGGGCCAAAAATGGAGTTAAGCCCTTTGATGAATTGAAACAGGAGTATAACTTGAATGATACGGAATATTTCCGATATCTCCAGGTCCGTCACGCCCTTGAATCGGTTTTCCCAGCCGGATCTATGATCCCGGAGTATTCTCCCCTGGAGGACAGAGTGCTAGACGGATACGTTCCTGACAGCACTATCTCTCTTATCTATAAAAAGCTCATCAATGATCGTTCGGACCTTCTTATTCAGCTTCGACGTGCTTGGACTGGCGATGGGCTGGAGTTGGACGATGAAGACTGGCAGGCTGCGACATCCTCTCCTAAAGAGTTCGCGATTCCGGCGCGTCTCCGACTGGTACAGCTGAAGATTCTGCACCGAGTCTATGTCACGGGTCCACGATTGGTGCATATGGGTTATTCCGCGGATGGGCTGTGTAGGCGTGGCTGTGGTATGCTTGCTACCTTCCTCCACAGCATATGGGAATGTCCGGAGGTAGTGATTTTTTGGACTCGAGTGCATGCGGTGATGGGTGAGGTGACGGGCGTTGAGTTATTGCCTGAGGCCAGACGCTGTTTGTTGAACATCTGGGAGCCGAATGACTTCACTGTTGCTCAGACTCAATGGGTCACGCTGGGCAACATGGTTGCGAAAAGGGACATCGCTCAATTGTGGGGTTCTCAGAGGGCACCATCAGTTCTCACCTGGGAAGAAAACATGGACTGGTGCATGTTTAGAGAAAAAATTGTATATGTTTCCCGTGGTAGGCCCAAGAAATGGGGTAGGATATGGGGTCAATGGAATTCATACAGAGGAGAGATATGCGCTCCCCCACTTATTGAAGCTCCCGACACTCCTCGATCTTCTTGACTGTACGTTTCGGTTTCCTAAGTTCCCACAATGCACGATATGTTTCTTGCTCTCTGTCCCCCCTTCTCCCAGGATCTCTCCTCTTTCATAACACCGCTTATTGTCCGCCTTTTCCTATGCCGTATGAGACAGTCATTACATTGCAAGGTACCGCCTCGACTCTTTCTATGGTTAAGTTTTTGTTGTTTACTTTATATAAAATGTGAAACCTTTTGTATATCCTCTTATTGCCACGAACTTTGGATAATATCATGCTTCTTTGCTGCCGGACCTTCGGTTGTCGGCTGATGAGCTGTGTCTTATTGTGCTACTGTTACTGCATATGACTGGCCGGCCCCAGTGGTTGTAGGCCTGTAACTGTATTCCTTCTCTTACTAATAAAGGTTTTTAAAAAAATTTTTTAAAAAAAGACTCCAAGTAGTCCAACATGCAGCAGCACGGCTGGTTTCAAAACTCCTCGAAGGTCTTCTGCATCTGCAGCCCTCAATACCGTTCATTGGCTCCCATTACACAAGAGAATACTTTTTAAGATCCTCTTAATCACCTTCAGAGCTTCACTCAAAATAGGACCAAAATGTCTCTCATCAAGATTCACCCCTTACATTACAAACAGAACTCTCAGGTCCTCATCAGCCAACCTGCTCAAACCTCCCGATTTTAGATGCAAAACAAAGGGAGGTAAAACAATGGCAGTATTAGGTACAAGAGCCTGGAACCTACTGCCTTTGCAACTGAGAATGCTAAAAACTGAAACACAATACAGAAAGGCTCTAAAGACTTGGATCTTCGGAGCTACAGATGAACTTTGCCTCTCTCTCATTTAAGATCCTTAGAGCTTCATCTCACCTCACTACCAGCGCCAGGATGCTCCTTTCGGAATGACAGTTAGCGCTTTAACAAATACCGTCTTTCATTTCATTTAAACTAGTCCGCAATCTTTGTAACTTACTACCAAAACTTCAACAAAAAATCGAACTTAACCTTACATTTCATAAGTCCCCATAAATATTTTCCACAATCCATGAGGACCTGCATGGCAAGGCAATCAAGATCTGATTACCCTAGAAGTTTGTGCTTTACAAAAAATGCATAACTCAATTCAATAGTATGCGATAATATTTTTTTAAGATTGCACCTCCGACTCAAGCTATGTCTATGTATTCTACATAAAAGGGGTTAGTATTATAGAATGCAATCTTCTTTAATCTGCTACCTTCAGAAGGGGACAGTAATTTTGCTTTCACCACCTTTGTGACTTTGATTTGTGAAACAAACATTTAGAGTTAAAAAAGAGGCTATTTTCGTATTTCTTAGGAAAAAAAGACATATTTTCCAGTGCAGGAAACCATAGCTGCCTCGGTTCTGGCAGGGCATTTAAGGGAGACCACTTCATTTTCAATATGAAATTCTTTGTAAGTAACTCGAAGAATATAAGATTAACATGTCTTGGAAATTTGTTTTTGCACTTTCAAGGACCCATGCTATTGTTTGTATGAGCTATTTATTTTTAACTTTTTTCATTTGATTCAATTTTCCAGAGTACATATACAAATACAGGATCTACTGTTGTATCTAAATTTAATCAAGAGACGGCAAGAGTTTCAATCCTCACTGGGTGATTGCCAATAAACAAAGTAATTGACCTGCAAGCCCATAAATCACGAAACACGAAATTTGCTTAAACCTTAAAACATATGATGGTGGTGAACTGGGATCAAGGGGCTTCAGACTTTGCTCTCCTTGTGACTCGAAACTATTTAATTAAGCAGATATCTTCCAAATTTGGCAATAATAAAGTTCTCCACGTTTCAGACTCCATTACACCAGACACTGCTGTAGATGACAAGCACATGCTGTGGCAATCGACCAAAGAGCATAACTTTCAGCTTTAGTACTTAGAAAATATTGGCTTCTAAGTTACACCTCTTAGCAGAGTTGGAGCGGAGATAGTCCGTTCACCACAAAGGACTCTTTGTATTCCTAAATAACACAAACAGACACATGACGGGGCATAGTGCCCTACTCTATAAGAACAAAAACTGTTGGTGTAATCCAAAATATGAATCCCAAATTGAACAGAATTCATGTTGATTAAAATCAACTCCAAAGGTAAAATACAAACAACTAAAAAGATGACTACCTAAAGCAATATATCAATGAAAGGAGACTTTCAGAGAGCACAATCTAAACAAATGAAGCAGATCTAAGTATGCCAAATCTAGCCAATGTGGAAAGCCTTCGTAGTAAGATAAAGTATCTCACCTACTTCTGTTGAAAACTATCTACTGATAGCTCACTTTGTGGAGTTCTATCCCCAAAAATAAAAAAAATTAAAAAATAAACCCATTTTGGAATATCTTTGCACCATAAACCCAAAAAATCTAGACAATGATTAACACCCCGAAAAACCTAAAACCACTAAAAAGACGAGAAAGTCTGCAACTCACTCTCATTGCTATAACTTTTCTTATTATTCCCCATTTGTGAGAGGGTAAAAAGATTGACAACGTAGTTCTGTTACTACACAAATGTACTGCATGCTCTCTTTTGTCACTTTACCCACCACAAACCCCAACCCTGCGACACGTCAAGCATAGCTTTTCAAAAGAGAATTGGAAAGGAGTGAACGTAAGTACCACAAATGATGCGTTCGGATGAAGGTACAAACTGTAAAGCAGCATGGTGATTAGTGGACTTCTAGATAAACTGCACTGTATGCAAAATCACAACCAACATCCTTTTACACAAGGCAACCATTACAGCATGGCATTACAGCAGGATATTCATGGTCCTCAAAACACCTAGTGAAAGAAAACGGTCTGGAGCTGACAATATTCCTAAAACTAAAAGCGTTATTAGCATACTCAACAATAGAACAATGATAATACAAACCTTGAAACAACTTTCAAAGTGTTGGAGCTACCATTTTAAGTCTTAGGAGAAATTTAAAAAAACAGGACTCAAGTAAAAATGTCACAACAGATTCACTTACTGTCATTTACGACACAAGACTAACAAATGCCACAATCACACAACTTTCACTGCTTATGGATTTCTTTTAACAAAGTAACAGGTCCACAGCAAGACCAACAACTCCGTTTTTGGCCATTTATTTAAATATACTTCAGTGAATACTATGATTTATAACATGTTTTACAGCAAGACAATATACATGAAACCAGAATGAAAAAATAGAGTTTCTAATGTTAAAAAAACGCAAGAAGCACGCAATAACATTTAGGTGGAATACTTTGAGAACTAGACAAAATCAAATAGGGGGTAGAGAGAAGAGGGGAAGCTATCAGAACATTGGGGCACAATGTAATGTGCCCCCATAGACAGGGTCGGACTGGGACAGAATATAGGCCCGGGCACCAAAATTAAAGTGGCCCCCATCAGTTAATTGGAAAACAAAAAAGTGGCCCATGTTTTAAAACGGGGGGCAGTTTTGAACTTGTAAAGACACGTTGTATACGTGTTTTGCAAAGTATGGAAGATTGCATGAATTTGAGCTTGCTGCAGGTAATGTTTGTTTTAATATCAAGAAAATCAACAATAAAAACCGGCAGACCATAAAACAGACCCACACACAGCCAAAAATTATCCCACACACTGGCAAGTCAGACCAGCCCATCAGCACGGTCTGATTGCCTGATAGCCAGTCAAACCGCGCCCCATAGACTACACTCTGCCTGTCGCTAAAGATGAAGACGTGAGACTCAACACAGTTCATGTTTAGTGACAAATGAGGGAGGGTTTTCAGTCTTACATTTCTTTACCACCACACACTTGTTGATTTGAATTGAAGTTCAGGAGTATATTTGAATTTAAGGGACTGTGGCCAAGGTCCTTTAAACGACCAAAGACATCACAAAGTTTTGAAAAATGTCCTCTCTCTTCAAAGCTAACACTGTACAACATTTATGTGACTGAACTATGGAATTCCTCACCAGGACATCTGGGAATGATGCTGGGTATAGATCTGGACCAGATGCTGTTTGGATTGGGAGACTTTGATTGTTTACGGGTAGTTTAAGAAGAACAGCCTGTTGACTTTAGGCAAAGAACAGCAAAGACCAAGGGTCTGATGCTGTTCACTTGACTTTAGGCAAAGAACAGCAAAGACCAGGGGTCTGATGCACTAGTACTCCATTCGCAAAAGGTGGTCACAAATTGTGCACCGATTTTATTAATGGAACAGTATTTTGCGAACCAAATGTTAATTATTAGGTCGATTTACAACATACCAAATAGCAGGTGGTCACAGAACCACGTGCCTAATTAATATCAATTCAGCAGTACACAATTTGTGACCCCTGTCATTGGCGGCATTCACAAGAGGTGGCCGCTGTAAGGGACAGCAGATCAAAATACCTATGACTGCATTCCAAAACAAAAAACACTTAGTTTTCTTAAAAATAGCCTCTATTCTTTATAGGAACCAGTGCTGCTTGTAAATACAACTTGGAATGGAAAACTTCGACGATGCATGCAGTGGCCACTGCCCACTCCCCGAGGCTGGCAACACGATTCCTAAAATTAGGTAAACACCCAACATGGGGGTTAGTAGTTAATCCACGACAATTGCGGCGGTAAACGATTGATATGTTCTATCCGAATCTGATATAGGAAGGTAACTTCCCTTTCACCTCCCCTCCTATTTGGTATTCAGAAAGAATCACTAAAGTCCATTTGGTATTCGGAAAGAATCACTAAAGTCCATTTAAATCAGAAGGAATTGTCTGACTCACAAAAAGTACATAAAGAAAATCCTTTTTAAAACCGCAGTCCCTGTAAATTTGCAAATCGCTGGATTAGCAATCACAAAAGAGCTTTGCACCCGAGGCCCCACATAAAGTATTGAGCACCTCCTTCAATTTGGCAATTTCATTCTACTGTTACTCTAAATATTAATAGGGCTCTAGAGTCCTTACATGTAAATCAAACTCTTGCTTAGTAACCCTTTCTTATTATTATTTTTTTAAAAGAGTACAATGGCTAGGTCTTTCTCAGGAAATGCATAAACTGTTTTATTTGGAATGCTTTTCCTGGTCAAATAACATCCGCTTTTTCTTAATTTTCAACAAATAGCTAAAGATCATACTAAGTGAAAAACATCTTAACCCATGAGCTCAAGAAAAATACCACCTGACCATCAACATTCATTCCTGCTTTCATTTTTTTCTTCTTTCTGTCTGTTTTGCTTTCCTTCTTTCTTTCTTTATTACATTCCTCCCTTACTTCTTTCTTGCTTTCCTTTTTTCTTTAATTCATTCATTCCTTCTTTTCTCTTTCATTCCTTCTTTTCTTTCTGCTTTGCCTTCTTTATTTCCTTCTTTCCATCCATCTTTTTTTGGTTTCTTTTCCTCTTGCCTTTTTTCCACTCTTTCCTTCCTTCTCACTTATCTTTCTTTCTTACTTGCCTTTTCTCTTTCCTTTTCATTTCACTTACTCTTTTCTTTCCAAATTTCATTCCTTCTTTCTGAGTTTCTATCCTTCTTTGTCTGTCTTTCTATCCTTCTGACTTTCTTTCCTTCTTTTTTGCCTTAATTCTTTCTTTACTTCTTCCTAGCTTGCGTTAGCTTTCTTACTTTATTGGTTTCATTCTTTCTCTCCTCCTTTCTTGCCTCTCTTCTTTCCTTCTTTGTTGCCTTCCATATTTCTTAAATTTTTCCTTCTTTCTTGGTTTCCTTCTTTCTCGCCTCCTTTCTTGCCTTTCTTCTTTCCTTCTTTCTCACCTTCCTTCCTTCCTTTTTTTATTGAAAGTACAAAAGTCATAAAACAAAGATAAAGAACCAATTCGAACAAGTCCCGCCTAATCAGACACCCACCTCCCTCCACCCAATGGCTAAAAACATCAGAGTAGTCTTGTGGTGGCAGGTGATCTAATACAGCTATACAGTGTCTAATGTTTCAAAAGTTGATAAAACAGTGGTTAAAGGGCAGAGAGAAGGGATAATAAAAGTAGCATTATACCAACATTTGCACTCATAGAGATTACAGTGTATTATGCATATACATTTAAATCCTGCTTGTTAAAGAAGGTGTACGGAGAATTGTATCTGAGTTCATATCCCCTGTAGTTCCACCACCGTGGACGTCCTGAGACTTGAGTATCACCTATATTTCTAGATTCATAGGATTTAAATATCCTACCTAAAATAGATACCGTGAGATATTGCTTTTGTTTCGAAGACCCCGTTATGTCTATCTAACTAAGCCAAGCACAAGGTAACTGTTTTACAACGCCGCATTTTAGCTATTTTGCGCTTATAAGCGCTTTAGAGTTTCACGCGCGGTAGCGAGCGCTTTATTTTAAAACTGCCCGTTTTTGTCTATTTTTATTTCGAAAACTAGTTATTAACCCCTGATTTTAAAACGGTTCTTTAGCACTCACTTGCACTATAATTGGCTTCCTCATCGCCGCTTGAGCGGTTCCTTAGGTGCTTTTCACGCCGAATTTGCAGCCATTTTTGGGGTAGGCTGGGACATTGGATGGGCGGCATTTTGGGCAGCGCTCTAGTGTTCCAGGCACACTCACGGACCTCTATTTAAGACGGTCATTTGAGGTGAGTCGGCCTTGGACAAGGTAACTGTTTTACAACGCTGCATTTTAGCTATTTTGCGCTTATAAGCGCTTTCGAGTTTCACTCGCGGTAGCGAGCGCTTTATTTTAAAACTGCCCGTTTTTGTCTATTTTTATTTCGAAAATTAGTTATTAACCCCTGATTTTAAAACGGTTCTTTAGCACTCACTTGCACTATAATTGGCTTCCTCACCGCCGCTTGAGCGGGTCCTTAGGTGCTTTTCACGCCGAATTTGCCGCCATTTTGGGGGTAGACTGGGACATTGGATGGGCGCCATTTTGGGCAGTGCTTTAGTGTTCCAGGCACACTCACGGACCTCTATTTAAACCTGCCAATGGAAACGCGCAGCGGTTACGCGCAGCGGTTACGCGCAGCGGTCGCGCCGTAATCGCGCCCGAGTCGAGCCAGAGTCCGGCCCGTCTGCGCCCGTCAGCGCTAAGGAAGCGCAAGGCGCCACGGACTCTGCCCCTCCAATGATAGGAGGTTCGTATTCTAAGGAGGAGCTGTTGAATGTTAGACAGCTCTCTCCATGCTGTGCCCGCGGCCCTTATGACCCGCTATGCGGCCCATTTAGCTGTGGTTGTGGCAACTTCTCTCTTAGGTCCCCAACTCCCATCGCAGCGTTCTCTGAGCTCATCAATGTGGATTTACCACAGGCAGGGTCTGGGACTCACCAAGAACTCAGTGTCCTACACTTGAATGTGAGATCAATGGTTAAAAATCACGCTGCAATTCATGATCTTATTTTAGAGGAGGCCCCAGATGTTCTCCTCAAGACGGAAACGTGGCTATTGGAGGAGGCCACAGCTGTAGTGAATCTGGCACTCCCGCAGGGGTATTCCATCTTTACCCATAATCGTATTTCGAGGGGAGGGGGCATCGCTATGGTAGTCAAGTCTTGTTATCCCTGTGTCTGGAAGGCGCTGAATTTGGTTGGCTGTGAGAGTGCACATTTTAAGGTCACGATCAGCCATCGCTTTTCGTTCTCCGGACTCTTAGTCTACCGCCCGCCTAACAATGATACTGTCTTCAGGAAAGCTTTTCCTGAAATGGTCAGTCCTCTTGCTATGGGCTCCGCTAACTTTAGCATTTTCGGAGATCTTAATCTCCATTTGGATCGTCACCTCACCTCATCGATCAACAGTTTCACTGCAGATATGGAGGCACTACAGTTAAGCCAGCTGGTTACCCAGCCTACACATGTTGGTGGACACATTTTGGACCCTATATTCTCGAACTTGGTGGGGGCCAAGGTGCTGCAGCCCAAGCCGGTCGCCTGGTCTGATCACTTTTTAGTGAAATTGTATCTTACGATCGGTGATCTCCCCTTCAAACCTTCGGATAGAGTAATTTTCAAACGTCCTTGGAAAAAACTGAAGCTTGATGATTTTTATCGTCTTGGTTCCTTTAATGAGGTAGAACTTGGCAATGATGCCTTCTGTGCCACGATCAGCCGGACCTTAGATATCTTGATTCCTGCCGCCTGGGGCAAATGCCGATCCTCTGAACCAAGTCCATGGTACGATAGTGCCTTGACACTGCTGAAGAAAGAATGTAAACAAGCTGAGAGGGTTTGGCGCAAAACCTATGAAGTTGGGAGAAAGACCATATATCTCGGCAAACTTAAAATCTATCATAGAGCCATATGTAGGGCCCGTGCGGCCTACTACTCTGAGGAGTTTAAAAATAGCTCTAATGCGTCGAAATTGATCTTTAAAGTCTTGAAGGACCTGACTGTGAAAAGAGCTCCTAGAGCAGAAATTTGCTCTGAATCTCACTGTGAAGATTTAGCGGCCTTCTTCCTGGAAAAGGTTCAGACTATCTGTCGTTCTTTCCCTCGCTCTACTCCTTTGAGCGAGGTATCGAGAGCTATCTTGCCCACGAATGCAGTCCTATCGACTTTTCCCTGCTTATCGGAGGTGGTGTTTAACAGGCTGGCTACTAAAGTAAAATCAGGCTCTCCTGCGGACCCTCTTAGACCAGCGCAGTTCAGGGCACCTTCCATTCTTTGTCTCTCCCCTCTACGCCAACTCATCAATCTGTCCTTCTCCTCGGGCACTGTGCCAATTAAATGGAAACAGGTTTTTGTTACCCTGATCTTAAAGAAACCTACGTCAGACCCCCTTAAATTGGAGAATTATCGTCCTATCTCCTTGCTGCCATGGGTCGCAAAGGTGGCAGAGGCCCATGTTAACGGCTTGCTATCGGAACATCTTCACAGGGCCAAAATCTTAGATCCTACCCAAAATGGTTTTCGTGCCGGTCACAGCACTGAGACAGCTCTGCTCTCGATGACGGAACATCTGCGGTCAGTGCTTGATTCTGGTCCGACAGCGGCACTGGTGTTACTTGACCTCAGTGCCGCGTTTGACACGGTTTCACACTCGATTTTGCTGCAACGTCTGGAGCGGGCTGGTATCTCTGGTGCGGCATTGGACTGGTTCCGGTCATTTCTAGCTGATCGGTCATTTAGGGTAGCGATTCCGCCTTTCGAGTCCAAATCCTATGCTCTCGAACAGGGAGTGCCTCAGGGGTCGGCATTGAGCCCCACTCTGTTTAATCTGTATGTGCAACCGCTGGCTGCGGTCGCTAAGCGTTGGGACATGACCATGGTCTCTTACGCCGACGATACGCAGCTGGCGGTGACACTGAGTGGGAGGGCTGATCTTAGGTCCCCTAGGTTTCGGGCTGGACTCCTGGCAGTAGCGGGCTGGATGACAGGTAACTGTCTTCAGCTTAATGCTAAGAAGACAGAGGTTCTGATCGTGGGTAAACAGAGCAACATATGGGGCGATGAATGGTGGCCTTCAGAGCAAGGTGTTACTCCGACCCTGGTGTCGGAGGTTAAAAACCTGGGTGACTGGCTGGACTCTGCCCTTAGTTTTTGTAGTCATACAAAAAAAGTGGCAGCTACTTGCTACGGTATTCTGCGGGGGCTCAGGCCCATTTTGAAATTTTTCGACGCCCCTACAAGGCAGTTGATCCTGCAGGCCACTATTCTATCGCGGCTTGACTATGCCAGTTCGCTCCTGCTGGGGGCCAATCAGGCAGAAATCACTCGGCTGCAGCGTGTCCAAAACGCTGCCGCTAGAGCCTTGGTGGGTCTACCGAGGTTTTGTTCCGTGAAGGAAACTATACGGTCATTACATTGGTTGCCCATGGCACAACGGATCGACTTTAAAATCCTATGCCTGTCTTTTAAGATCCTTAAATTGTCCTCCCCCCAGTTTTTGGAGAACCTTCTCATTCCTTATGTTCCATCTCGGCCACTAAGGTCTCTGGGTCAAAATCTGGTGGTGGTTCCGCGGTTTAAGCTCTGCCGTGCTGGGGGATGCTCTTTTCGAGTTCTAGCTGCAAAGTTATGGAACTCACTTCCACCTCAAACTCGTGCATTGGATAATTTGCTGGAGTTCAGGAGAGCCATAAAAACCCATTTGTTCCCTTCTGCATTTTAGGATTCTGTTTTCTGTCCACTTGACTCTCTGATGTCTGTTGTGTTGTGTTTGTTGCCTGTCCAAAGCGCCGGGACGCCCCTTTGCTGGGGCAGCTGTGCGCTATACAAGTGCGTATAACATAACATAACATAACAGATAAAGATTGCCAGATAACAAGACCCTTCTTTTTTCACCGTCTTCCTTTTCTGGAAAAAATTGCCTTTTCCATATGGCAAGTAGACATCAATCGAGCTAACCAATGAGAAAATAGTGGAGGGTTTGGATCCTTCCAAGATGAGGCTATACATAGACGTAATATGGTCATAGCAACAAAAATAAGTGCATCTCCATTCTTTCTACTAATATTATCTTGTGTGCCTAATAAAATAGTTATGGACGTTAGCTGAATTTCTTGAGAAAGAACTTTGTTAAAGAAGTCTTGTATCTGACCCAGTAACGGTATAAGTTGGGGACAAGTGGCAAAAATATGCATCGAATCTGCACTAAACTCTGAAAATGTGGGGCAGAGCGTTCTTGCCCCCATTCCCCATTTGGCAACTCTGCTAGGTGTAATATATAAAAAAATGCAGTTTTATAAAATTGTGCCTGTAATTTAGCAGAAAGTAAATCACTCTTGGCGGATTGCACAGCCTGGTTAAAGATGTTAACAGAAATATTCAGTTTCACTTGCCATTTGTTAGCAGTGACGAGCATATCATCAGGCATTAAACTGACTAATATAGCATATATATTTCCAATCCTGGGTAAGGTTGGACTTCTTAATTTGTCGAAAAGATCTACCTTGGAGAAACCGGCAGTCCCCCCGGTCTTAAGGGTCAGGAAGTCTCTTATAGCTATATATTTAAAAGACTCCTGATCCCCCAGATGGAATTCAGTTTTAAGTGCAAAGTATGATTTAATGCCATCAACAGTTACCAGGTCACCCATTTTTAATATTCCTGCTTGATGCCATTCGTGTAGGTAAGAAGCCCCGAAAATTGCTGGTAGATTAGGGTTTTATTGAGAGGGGAGTAATAATTCAGACTACCCAGTCCAAAAGTTTTACCAATGTTAGAAAATACTTTATAGGCACTCATTAAGGTCTTAAATCTTACTCCGTTTGTAGTAACCAAAGGAGAGCTGTCTGCAGAGACATTCGGGGGTCTCTGCCCCTAAAAGCAATTGATAGGCCGAATGTAGGCCTTCGTTGGAATATGTGAATATTCTTGAAGCAACTCCGCTCTATATTGAATGACAGAGGCCCAGTAGTAAAATCTGACAATTGGTACCACCCAGCCGCCCCTTTCCAGAGGAAGGGAGATTGATTTAAAAGCTCACCCTGGTCGAGAATATGCCCAGATAAATTTGGGGAAAATTTGATCGAATTTCCGTAGTATTATTTTGCCCATCTCTAAAGGGATAGCCCTAAAGAAGTATAGAAGTTTAGGGAAATAGGACATTTTAATAACATTGCATCTCTCTACTATGGTAAGATTTAGGTTATTAATTCGTTTAATTGCCCGTTTAGTATCTGTGTCCAACGGGATCATATTACCCTCTACTATCAGGTTGGTGTTGGCAGTTAAGGTGACCCCCAGATATTTTGCGGTCTGAACCAGCCGGCCATCTGACCAGTCAATTTGGTTGTTAATAATGATCTGGGTTTTATCTTGATTGCGGGCAGAGCCTGAGATTCTCCCATACTTCTTGGCCTCTTGTTCTAGGGCATTGATAGCGCTACGGGGGTCAGGAGTCACTACCGCCAGGTCATTGGCATAAACATGATTTTAGTACCTAGCCCAAACCTGCTCACCGCTCGAATAGGTTGATTATTTTCAATTGCTTTAAAGAGAGGATCTATATAAAGAGCGAAGAGCAGAGGTGAACATGGATAACCTTGGCGGATCCCCCGTGAAATTTGTATCTGCTCCGTCAGGATCCCATCAATTGTTACATTAGCTGGGGGATTGCTGTAGAGAGCTTGTATGGCTAGTATTGCCTTAGGCCCAAAGCGCATTTTCCTCATGACAACCCAGAGAAATGACCAGGAAACCAGATCAAACGCTTTCTCAGAGTCGAGTAAGATTAATGAGATCGGGTCTCCTGCTACCTGGGCTGCATCCAACAGGGTAATGGACCTGCTGATATGTTCCGTCGTCCTTTTTTTAGGGATAAACCTGTGTTTCCGCTGTGAAACCAGGGACTATATTCTCAGAGATAATCTCGATGCGAATATTTTTGCATATATCTTAGAGTCACAATTATTTAAAGTTATTGGCGGGTTGATTCCATTTCGAGAGGAGATTTATCTTTTTTTGGGAATACTACTATCTTGGCGTTAGACCAGGAATCTGGTGGAGGTGCGCCATTAAAAATAGAAGCTACCAACAGAGTAAAGAGGGTAACTATCTGGGGGGGGGGATATTTTGTAAAACTCAACCGGTATATGATCGGGACCAGACGCTTTCCCGTCCGGAAGGCTTGCCAGGGCTTTAAATATCTTGTGTCATCCGGGAGTTTCCTCAAGCTGATCATGGTCTTCTGAGCTAAGCGCCGCTAGAGGGATTTGGTCCAAATATTCTAGACTGTCATCCTCTCTCGATTTTAAGGGCCCTACATTGTCTTCAGAATAGAGATTTTGGTAATACTCACAGAATGCCTTGCGAATCTTAGTTACATCTTTTGTAATCTCACCAGAACTGAGTTGAATTGATAGAATTTCACAGGCAGACACCTGTTGTCTAATTCTGAGGGCAAGTTGATGGCCAATGTTATCGCCACATTCATATATTTTTTCTCTAGCAGAAGCTGATTTCATGGCAGTTTTCTCAGCAAAAATGGAACCTATTTCTGCTTTGCTGGCTATTACTTCTAGTTGAGCATCCTCAATTTCAGCCCCCGATCGGACTGATAAAATCAATTTTTCCTCTGCCTTTTTCACCTTGTCTTGTGCCCTCACTTGCTGTTCCTTAGCTTCTTTGTTATTGAGTACCATAGGGTCTCCCCTTGGATACCCGCCTTCATGGCGTCCCATATGGTTCTGACTGCAGCGGACCCTATATTCATTTCCAAAAACTCTTTGATCCACCCCTGCATATATAATCAGTAACCTTCCTCACACAATAAGGCTTTTTGAAAGCTCCATCTTGAGATTTCTCCCCTAAAACCCAGCCCACTAATGTTTAAGATGAGGGGATTGTGATCCGACATAAACCGTTGGGCGATTTCAAAAGAACAGTTTTGGAGAAGTGAAGAAGAAAACAAAAAATAATCTAGTCTAGCAAGGGAGAGGTGCGGAGCAGAGAAGTAAGTATATCCCGGATGAGTTGGTTTTAAAGTGGCCCAGACATCGCTGAGCCTGTGAGTTTGTATTAAATTAAGTAGTGCCTGATAGACTTTAGGCTTTCTACCTGTATAGGGCCATTGATCAGTTGCTTTCCAATTACTAGGTAGGTTGATGTTTAGATCCCCAGAAATTACTAGTGGTAGAGGCCAATGGGGAGCTCTCCTGAGATCCAGTTAATAACCCCTGGGTTGTCAGTATTGCTCCCATATATAGAGCAGTGTGAAACCTGAGTTGGGGGGAGGTGGCATTCTGCAATGACCCACCTACCAAGATGCTCAGATTTCACCCTACTAGAGGTCAGTGGATGTCTATTTTGAGCCAGAACTCCAACCCCTTGTGTCTTTGCCCCCTGTGTGAAACCGCCAATAACCCTAAACCCTAAAGAGTTCAGTAAGTGCTTCTGGGATCCCTCTACATGTGTTTCCTGGAGGGTAATTACTTCCATGAGCGTAAACCTTGAGATACCTTCTGTCATTTCAGGGCGTCATTTAACCCACAAACATTAACAGACACAATTTTTAAGGAGCATTGATTATTCATATTGTTTAACATTTTTGTTCTTATCTTGAAAACACATCTTAAGTCATCCTACATTTTGTACATCCCATAGCAAACTGAAATGTATTTGTTTGTGCATTTTTCTTTTCCTATTTTCTTTTACTTTACTTTGTTTATTTCCCTTCTTTTTCAGTATTTTAGTTTCACCAGGCAGTAACACACTTTCCGATAAGGTGACCCTCCCCACCACCTAATCGTGATCCCCCTTCCCACCTTTCCCACCCTCCCCCATAGATAAAGCAATCAGGGGATGGTTGTCAGTTAGGTTTCCTTGACGCAAGGCTGCGCCTTAGATTAGCGGGTGGAATTATCGGCTTTGGACTCTTGTGCAGCAAAAGTTTAACCCGAATGAAAGGGGCACCCAAAACCTAGGAGCCCCGAAGAGCATATTTTATAGGTGACTTACCCATCTAACAAGTGTGATAAGTGACAGATATGCTGTTAGACGAGAGCTATTTCCCCAGTATATCAGGCTGCAGTTATACTGGTAGATTTCCCTCTGGCCTTTATTTGCCACCTTTGTTGCCTTAACCTCCCCCATATACTCCCCTGCCTTGACCTCGGACATGAAGATCCGAGTGGATCCATTCAGAATAACTTTTAGTCTGGCAAGATTCATTAAAAACACTTGGGCACCTAGTTGTTGAAATGGGGTGATTAATTGGCGCAGATGCCATCTGCGCTCTACCGTTGTTTGGCAGAAATCGGGTTTGGCTAAAAATATCACACCGTTAGCCCCCTTTAGTGAGTTCGGACGGGCTTGGTCATACATAAATTGTCTGAGGAGGAAGTTCCCAAAAAACACTAAGAAAGCTCTGGGCTTTTCTACGGAAGAGCTGGTGACATTTCGATTCTGCTTAAGATTGAAGGGGAAGCAATGCGCTCGCTGGACTTCATAGTCCCAGTTTGCTTGTGCCGGGAAGGTTTCACGTAGCAGTTTTACAATGTAACGCCTTGGGTCGTCTCCCTCGACTCTTTCCAGAATGCCTAGCAGGTGGAGATTATTCCTGCGCTGTTGAGTTTCTTGCTCCTCCATCTTCATCTGGACATCCACCAAACATGCCTCATGAGCAGATCCCTGATTCTTCAAAGTGGTTACCTCCGTTTCTAGGCTCTCTGTGTGACTTTCAACTATGCTGACCCGGCTGCTTATTTCAGTACATAGTTTGTTTAGTTTTCGCAAGCCCCCCTGTGGCTTTTTAGCTGCCCCCTTAGCGGCTCGATTGTCGACGCGAACCTCTTCTTGAAAGTCCTTAATAGAAGCCAAGATTGAGGATAAGGAGGGTTCTGCCATGGGTTCTGTTACAATTGCAGATTTGGCATTTTCCCAGATAGACATCTGTTCACCTTCTACACATGGGGGATAAGACATTTGCGAATCTGAATAGTCCCATTTGAGTTGGCTCCGTCTCTTAGGGGGGTTTCTATTTTTCAACTGGCATTGTACTGTCCCTGTGTTTTTAGCGAGGTCAATACTAATGTCTTCGCTAGAACTGGAGCCAGTTTGGTCTCCATCAGAAGTGGACAGAGAGCCGTCTGGGACCGAGTAGAAGTGTTCACCATTAACCTCTGGAGTCCAGGGTGCTCTGAGGCCAGGATTGGATTCTGCTCTGAGAATGTAGACCGTAATACCTTTTGCTGCAGTGGTTTAGTCCAGTTTCGCTTTAAGCCATCATCTTGGTAGGATCTGGCTGTAGGGAGCTAGCAGCATCTTCAGAAGGTGGTGCAGTAGTAAGCAAGTCAGCCGGTACATTTTCCTAAGCCACTGGGGCCTCTGTGCTACTTTGGTCTATAGGCTGCTCGCCAAGAGATGCCTCCTTTTGTAATAGTGTGCCGCTTTCCTTTAGATCCCCCAGGGTTAATCCAGCATTCAGGTGGTCTAGTTCGGGCACTGCAGAGGGTGTGGGGGTTGGGCGCCGCTCAAAGCAGTGTCAGGATTAGTACGTAATGCCTTGGGTCCAGTAAGCATTTCAATAATTGTTGGTTGAGAGCCCTCCTTAGCTCTCCCGGCGCCCCCGGTTTTCCCCGTAGCCCGTTTTAGACAGTTAGCTTCCATTTTACCTCTTATTGAATTGTCCGGTGCAGCAGCCTCCCCTGCAGTGATGCTGCTTGGCGTGGTCTGGAGGCCTTTAGCTTGTTGCTTTTCCCAGCTTTGGAGCCCCTGGACGACATCTGCCGCCTCTGTTGCTGCCTTCTCGTTGTAGAAAAAAATCCTGGAGTGAGCACCGAAGGAGCCAGGTGACACAGTAACAGGAGGTGGAAGAAGGAATAAAGCCATCTTCCTGGCGCAACATGTCTCCCACATCCCTAGTAGATTCTAATACTCCTCGTACTTCCCTGGGCTTGAGAGCAGAGCTGTTGCGCTTGCGTACTGCTCTCTCTCTGATTCACTGGCAAGAGTCCCAGAAAGAGCGCGAGTATCGGAGAAACAATGTAGCACAGAATCAGGAGGCAGATGGAAGAATGTATCGCTCTTCCAAGCACAACATATTTCCCAAAGTCAAAGAAGATTACCAGGCTTCCCTGGGCTGTAAACCGGAGCGGCTGCACTCGCGTCCTGCTTCCTTTCAACTTCGACATCTTAGATCAGTCCGCATAGTCGATAGTCGAGATGGACGGCATGCGCGGCTGACACCATCTTGCTCCCCTGTTTCTCACCTTCCATATTTGTTGCTTCCTTTCTTTCTTTCTTGCTGTCCTTCTATCTCAACTTTCTTACCTTCCTTCTTTCTTGCCTTCCTCCTTTATTGCCTTCCTCCTTTATTTCCTTCCTCCTTTATTTCCTTCCTCCTTTATTTCCTTCTTTTTCTCTCCTTCCTTCGTTCTTGCTTTCTTTTCTTATTTCCTCCTTTAATGCAAGAGGCTGACAATCAGTGGTACAACAATTGTCTTTTAGGTCTATGTTAGCCAAGACATTTTGATATTACTAAAATTATTTCCATGACAGTTATGTATAGAGATTTTCAACCATGCTTCATCCATTTGTCTTTGGTTGTGTCATTCACAGTTTTCTACAACTTCTGCTCAGTTGGCCGTTGTCTAGTTCCCACTCGTGGCAATCTGACGAGGACCTGCTTAGTTTGTCCGCCAAGGTGTTGTAGAGACCTCTGACGTGCTCTGCCTTGAGAGTTATGTTGTGTACTGTTAACCATTCCCATAACTCCTGGGCCTCCTTGGACAATGTTGCTGATCTTGTCCCTCCCTGCTTGTTTATATAAAACATGCTGGTGGTATTGTCTGTTCTGATCAGGACTGAGGACCCTGCTATCCTGGGCAGGAACCCGTGAAGAGAAAGAAAAATGGCTCTCAGCTCTAGACTGTTGATGTGGCATTTCTTGAGTTGTTGAGACCATTTGCCTTGCACCTGTAAGTCCTGGAGATGACCTCCCCAGCCCTCCATGGACGCATCTGTCGTCAGAATGAAATCTGGAGGAGTTTGCAACGTGAGCCCTTGTTTCAGATTGTGTAATTGTGTCCACCCTTGAAGGGCCTCCACCATACGGGTGGTGACTGTGATGGTGTCCTCGAAAAGAGCCCGTCGCTTGCTGCCATTGACGATGTAACTCTTCCTGCAAGGGCCGCATCTTGAGCCGTGCTAACGAGATTGATGGCTGAAGAGCACATCCCCAGAAGGGATGCGAATAGGCGAACTGAAAGTGACCTTTTTCTTGATAGCTTTATGGCCAAAGCTTGTAGCCGGAGTTGTCGCTCTCGAGACAAGAATGCCTTGCATCCTACTGTGTCCAGACGAGCTCCTAGGAACAGTAGATTCTGTTTCGGAATTAATTGAGATTTGCTCTTGTTGATCGTGAGGCCTAGCGATGCAAAGAGAGTGCGGCATACTGCAATGTCGGACTTTACTTTGGTCTTCGATGGATCCTTGATTAGCCAGTCGTCCAAGTACGGCAAAACCTGGAATTTTGATGATCGAAGAGCTGCCGCTACAGGAGCCAGGCACTTTGTAAAAATCCTTGGAGCCGACTTGAGGCCAAAAGGAAGGACTTTGAACTGGTAATGGGCGCCAGCCACAGTGAAACGGAGATATTTTCGATGTTTTTGGTGGATTGGGATGTGGAAGTATGCATCTTCCATGTCCAAGGAAGCCATATAATCTCCCTCGTTGAGGCAATTGAGAATGTCCGAAAGAGTGACCATTTGGAAGCCCTGCTTCTTGAGATATCTGTTGAGATTGCGCAGATCTAGGATCGGTCGCCATTCCCCTGATTTCTTCTTTATAAGGAAAAAACGGGAATAGAAGCCTGTCCTTCTCTGATGGACTGGAACCTTCTCCACAGTGTTTTTGAGAAGCATTATCTGAACCTCCTTGAACAATAAGTGAAGACGAGGGGGAGGGGGACCCCTGGGCGGAGTTGTTAGAGGTTTGTTGATAAACTCCAGGGTGTGACCATGCTGGACTAGGTCCAACACCCACCGATCGGTAGTGATCTGTTGCCGTTGTTGTTGGAAGGCAGATATCTTCGCGCCCACAGAAAGGTAGGGAACTGAGGTTGACGCCCAACTGACCTCACAATTTTTTGTGAGTGTCTCGGCCTTGATTATTTGTGCGCCTTCTTCCTCCTTGGCGAGAGAAACCAGTTGAACCTGACTGGCGATAAGAGGATTGATAGTTCTGATGATATTGCTGCTGGTATTGCCTGCCTTGTTGATAATAATTGCCTCTGGACGAGTAACCATGTCCTCTTACGCCTCTGAAGAATCCTCTCTTGTACTGCAATGAGCCTAGTGATCTCGCAGTATCAGTATCTGTTTTAATTGCTTGGAGAGCCTCATCGACATGTTTCCCAAACAGGGACTCTCCGTCATATGCCATGTCCAGTATCTTTAATTGAACCTCTGGTCTAAAGGTAGCGGCCTTCAACCACCCTTGACGTCTCAAGACCTGTCTAAAATTTGTGTTCGCAACATCCAATGCACAGTCTATAGATATCCGCAGCTGCGCGTTCTCCTTCCATCAGAATTTTACGCGCTTCTTGCCTCTTATCCTCCGGAATCAGATCTATGAAACCAGCCATTTCGGGCCACATTTGGCGATCATAGCGCCCTATAATGGCCAAGGAATTTGCCGCCCTGATGGAAGCCGCAGCCATCGTGGAGAACTTTTTACCAATAAGGTCCAAACGGCTCCCCTCAGGTGGTGTAGAAATAGGGGTAGCTGGATTCTTTGACCTTTGTTGTGCGGCCTGTGAAATAACTGAATCCGGACGCGGATGACCAATGAGGCATGCCGGACTACCGAGTGGGGCACGATATTTCTTTTCAATTCGTGGTAACACAGCAGGCACAGGAGCTGGATTTTTCATCACCTTGATGCCCTCTTTCCAGATGTAGTCAATAATCGGAATGGCTCTAGACACCTTCCTAGTGTCTTCCTTGAAATCGTGGAGAAAGCATTCCGTTTGCTCCACTGTCACCGGGAGCTTAAATCTATTCGTTGCTCTCTGCATAAGATTGTGGAATCCCCCTATATCTTCAGGTGGCGAGTCTGAAGGTTGTGTACGTTAGGTAACTCTCCTTCCTCTACGTCTTCATCCGAAGAAGTGTCCGGGGTGTGTGAAGGCAACTCAGGTTGCGGAGCGTCTCCGACTGGAGAAAGTGGCGGAACCTGAGGCGGAGGAACCGGAGCAACAGGTTGAGGCATTTGCGGTGGAAAGCGCTGTTTATAATCTGCAAGCATGGCCTGTAAGTCCTGAATAAGGTTAGGTGGTAAATGAGTGACCTCTAAAACTTTAGGCCGTATTTGCTGTTCCATAAAATGAGGCACTACAATGTCCTCCTGGTAATAGTGCCCTGAATAAGTGTTGTCTTCATCCTCATCCTGGCACTTAATAATAAGTTTGGATGGATGGCGAGCTACTCCAAAAGCTCCCTCATTATCGTCATCATCAAAATATTTCTTCCTCCTCATCAGAATAGGATTCTAGAAGATGAGAGGGCATAAGCGGTGACATATAAGAACCCTGCTGCCTCTGGTAAGATACCAGCTGAAATTTTTTTGTTGAAATTGGGGTAGAAAAAGCCTGCTTCATAGCGATAGGCTTAACTAAAGCCGAATCCATTGGTCTTGATGGCACCGGTGACAATGGTGCAGTTGCCAGCTGTAAAGATGTCGTCGTCGACGGGTGGATCATCATCGACGAAGGAATCGTCGTCGATGGAATTGCCGTCGACGGGACCGTCGTCGACGGACTCAACGTCGACGGGACTGTCGTCGATGGGCTCGACGTCGACGGGGCCGTCGTGGACGGGCAAGACGTAGACGGGGCAACCGTCGACGGACTTGTCGTCGATGTCGTCGACGGGATACGCTTCTTCGTCGACGAGACCGTCGTCGACGGTGGCGGTGATGACTTCGTTGACGGGATCTTCTTAGTTGAGGAAAGCTTCGTTGACGATGAAGTCGTCGGCGACGGGTCGTCTACGAGAGCCTTTTTAGTCACAATACATATTCTCGTAGAAACAATAGGAGAAGTAATAGCTGTGGTGGTGATCATAGCCATAGAAGAAGAGGTCGAAGTAGAGATAGTAGTCACTGGTGAGGAGACAGCAGAACTCTTACTCACGGTTTTCTTTGAAGAATCTTTGGTGGCTGAGGCTCCAGAGACATAATGTGGAGATCTCTGTGAAGAGCCTGAAGTGGAGTGGGAGGTTTTAGCATGCTTTCTCCCCTCACTTGAATCATCCTCTTTAGACCTTACCCTTTTGCTGGAGGTAGAGGCCTTGTTATCGTCATCCGTAGAAGAGGATTTCAGCCACAAAAGGACTCTGGCCTCCCTATCCCTTAAGGTTTTAGAAGGGAAGGTGCGGCAGATCTTACAATTTTTTGCCTCATGTTTAGGGTAGAGACAATAAATACAGTCCTTATGTTCGTCATCCACATGGACCCTTTTCTTTTCGCAGGTTCTACAAGGTCTAAACAAGGCCTCCTTGTCAGACATCCTGAAGCTTTGAAGAAAAAACTGAGTCAAGATTCAGGGAGACTCCCTTCCACACGACGTGCAGTGAAAATCTGAGGAGAACTGGCTCTGCAGAGAGGGTTCTAGAGGGTGCTGTAAGCTGATTGGTTGCTGCAAAGACTTTGGTCCTTTTAGCATAATGAGGTAGATAGGCTACTACAACCTAGGCCTCAGGCCTTTTTGTAGGGCCTACTACTATAATGTGCTTTTTGCACTGCTTTTTTATTTACCGTGGCGACGGGGAATGATTCAGGCATGTGAATCTATGAAAGATACCCCAATACTGGATAACGGCGGTTCCCTAGCGGTGTCGGCGGTCCCAGGCTGTCACCATCCACTAGGGTCCGCCACCCCCATACGAGTCTGGTGGTCTAAGGATTTGCAGACTCGAAATCGGCCCCATAGTGTGTTCCATATTTCACTTTGTGTGTTTAAATAAATGCTATTTTTTTATAAACATGAGTATATGTCTAGACCAGTGGTATATACAGTCTGGGGCTGCATGAAGCCCTCCTGACCTTTACATGCGGCCCCCGGTTGAAAAGTAGCACTGGGCTGCTGTTTACTTTACAAAGTACTAACATTCAAAAAGATATTAAATAAA